>NC_137098.1:13808677-14271177 GCF_949357685.1 Gobio gobio | reverse complement strand
GTGTCAAAGTTTAATCATCTTTTGGCTGTTTTTGAGGCTCTTAGCATGCTTGAAATTGCTTGAAACTCAACACACACATCAGAGATGTCAGTCAGTGGAAATGGGCAAAGCCTCAGAAATGCGTGTGTTGGAGGGGTGTTTATTACAACATAATCATGGTTTATGAAGACATTTCATGTGTCCCCGTAAATCAAAATAGCTTTAAAAGCATACTAAACAATGTTTTAATAAAAATGTAAAAATGCAGAATGTTTTCTGTGATGGTAGGTTTAGGGGTAGTGTGTGTGTGTGTGTGTGTGTGTGTGTGTGTGTGTGTGTGTGTGTGTGTGTGTGTGTGTGTGTGTGTGTGTGTGTGTGTGTGTCTGTGTGTGTGTCTGTGTGTGTGTGTGTGTGTGTGTGTGTGTGTGTGTGTGTGTGTGTGTGTGTGTGTGTGGGCATGTTTTTGTGAAATATCAGGACACAAATGTGTATAATGACATGGGTATGACATAGGTGTTACAAAAAGAGGGTGAAATATGAGGACGTTCCCCATGTCCTCACTTTTCAAAATGCTTATAAATCATACAGAACAAGTTTTTTTTTCACAGAAAGTGAACTGCGCAGTCTCCTGTGATGGGCTAGGTTTAGGGGCAGGGGCAGTGTGTGTGTGTGTGTGTGTGTGTGTGTGTGTGTGTGTGTGTGTGTGTGTGTGTGTGTGTGTGTGTGTGTGATGGGTAGGTTTAGGGGCAGTGTAAGGGGATAGAAAATACGGTTTGTACGGTATAAAAACCATTACGCCTATGGAATGTCCTCACATTTCACAAAAACAAACGTGTGTGTGTGTGTGTGTGTGTGTGTGTGTGTGTGTGTGTGTGTGTGTGTGTGTGTGTGTGTGTTTGTGTGTCCACCAACTGGCAGCAGGAAGTGTGTCACTTTCAAAAATGCTAAATAACTGTCTTGTTTTCAACCGATTTACTTCAAACTTCATCAGTATAATGACAAAACATGGCAGATGTAGACATACGAATGGATTCCTGATATTTTACATACTGTTGCCATGGCAGTGTGTCAAAGTTTAATCATCTTTTGGCTGTTTTTGAGGCTCTTAGCATGCTTGAAATTGCTTGAAACTCAACACACACATCAGAGATGTCAGTCAGTGGAAATGGGCAAAGCCTCAGAAATGGGTGTGTTGGAGGGGTGTTTATTACAACATAATCATGGTTTATGAAGACATTTCATGTGTCCCCGTAAATCAAAATAGCTTTAAAAGCATACTAAACAATGTTTTAATAAAAATGTAAAAATGCAGAATGTTTTCTGTGATGGTAGGTTTAGGGGTAGTGTGTGTGTGTGTGTGTGTGTGTGATATGTAGGCTTAGGGGTAGTGTGTGTGTGTGTGTGTGTGTATGTGTGTGTGTGTGTGTGTGATATGTAGGTTTAGGGGTAGTGTGTGTGTGTGTGTGTGTGTGTGTATGTGTGTGTGTGTGTGTGTGTGATATGTAGGCTTAGGGGTAGTGTAGGGGGATAGAATTTACAGTTTGTACAGTATAAAAACCATTAAGTCTATGGAATGCCCTCTGCCTGTCTTTCCCCTTCCCCCTCTCTATCACTCTCTCTCTGTGTGTGTGTGTGTGTGTGTGTGTGTGTGGAGGGGGGGGGGGGTCTCTCTCTCACCCTGTGAGTATGTGTGTGTGTGTGTGTGTGTGTGTGTGTGTGTGTGTGTGTGTGTGTGTGTGTGTGTGTGTGTGTGTGTGCGTGTGTGCGTGTGTGTGTGTGTGTGTGTGACTTTCTCTATTTATTTTTTATATTGGACCACACATATTGATTTCAAATATATTCAACATATTTTTTTCAGAGAGTGAAATAAAAAAAACTTTCTCCCACCATTTAGATTTTATTTCTTTTTGTTGTTAAAATCTTGTGAACCTTGTTCAATGTGCAGAGTGCCTCTCTCTCAGTCCTTCCCCTCCCCCCTCACTCTCAGGCTCACCCTGGGTGTGTGTGTGTTTGAGTGTGTGCGCGCACGTGTGTGTGGTGTGTGTGTGTGTGTGTGTGGGGGGGGGGGGGTGTCTCTCTCACCCTGTGAGTTTGTGTGTGTGCCTTTCTCTCTCTGAATGATAATTTACCCCTTTCGTATCATAGACTATCACAAAAAACTATCACTTTAGTGTGAATAAGTAAAAAAGAACTACAAACACCTTGAATTAAATACTGGCCTTCTGGACTTACAAAATTTTGAGCAGGAAAATATAACTTTTATTTATTTTATCCTATGACATTAAAATTAATCTAGATTTAAATTACATCATGGGTGTGGCTTGTGGTGATAGTGGCACCAGTTGCTGCGGTAAATGTGGCATATTCGAGCGATTCTAAAATATTCTCCTGTTTAAATGCATATTGCCTGCCGTGCACAGTTAAGCTGATGCCACCGGCGTGGCGGTGCCACCGGCTTGGGCCCGTCATCGCTGCTCGCAGCTTTAATTAGGGCCCAAGCCCTGAAAGGGCGCAGAGCCCTATTGTTCTTCCTCAGATTATTCTTTGTTTTTTTTTTTTTTTTTTTTTTTTTTTTTTTTTTCGACTTCTCGGGTACTTTTGGGGCACTTAACATGCTCGAAAACTCTTGAAACTTCGCACAGGCGTCGGAATGCGCGGCCATCAGAGCCGGGCTGAAGCTGGTACCCGGGCGTGGCAGGGGGGCTCGACAGCGCCCCCTTAAGTGGGGTCTGAAAACTTGGTCCATATATCAAACACACTTGCACGTACATGTATGAAACTCGGTACACATATAGACCTCATCGGGCCAAACAACTTTCGTGCTCATAGTTATGCGTCAGCCCAACAGGAAGTGAGCTATAATCGGTTGTTCGGAAAACCCATGCTCTGGAATTTAATATACTCCTCCGAGGCCATTGTTTCGATCATCGCCAAACTCGGTCAGCATGAAGAGAACATATCCAGGATGCTAAATTGCGAGCGGATTTTTGATATCTCAAATGGTTTGGCCGTGGCGAAGCAACGAATTTATGGCAAGAAAAGGGAAACAGGAAGTGTGTTATAACGTCAGCAAACATTGACTGATTTGGATAAAACTTCAGCTGTGTGTTCGTTGTAAGAGGCCGATCACATGGATATGACTTTTGTGAGTCAAAGTTATAGCGCCACCAACTGGCAGCAGGAAGTGTGTCACTTTCAAAAATGCTTTGAATCACCATCTTATTTTCACCCCATTTACTTCAAACTTCATCAGTATAATGTGAAAACATGACAGATAGAGACGTATGAAATGGATTCCTGAAATTTCAAATACTGTTGCCATGGCAACGTGTCAAAGTTTAATAATCTTTTGGCTGTTTTGAGGCTCTTAGCATGCTTGAAATTGCTTGAAACTGCTTGAAACTCAACACACACATCAGAGATGTCAGTCAGTACACATTGGCAAAGCATCAGAAATGGGCGGGGATGAGGGGCTCTCTAGCGCCACCTTTTGACAAAAGTGGGGGGGTTAGTTTTATCTTCAGTCACCAAACTCGGTACATATATTGTTCTCTTCGAGCCGGACAACTTTCTAATTTACAGTCATTAGCTCCGACCAACAGGAAGTCAGATATTTTGGTTTTAAGGTGAATTTTTGGTTAAATCGGGGTCTGAGTTTTTACGTTCTCCTCGTAGGCGATTTATTCAATCTCCACCAAACTCGGTCAACATGAAACAAAGATACGGAAGATGCTAAAATGTGAACGGATTTTGGATATCTCAAACGGTGTTGCCATGGCGAGGGATTAAATAAGGACAAAAAAGGGGAACAGAAATTGTCTCATATCTTGTAAAATCATATTTTGATTTCAATTAAATTAAGATTGTATGTTTGGCAATTGAACTTAGATTAATTTTAAATGACTATACTATTTTTCAGATGAATATATATATATATTTTATAAATATTTATTTGTATAATGTATTGCGCCTGTGTGTGCCCTCCCCTCAATGAACACAAGATGGCAGCATTGTGTTAGTTTTGAAACAGGATAAAAAAAAAAACATTCCATCTCTTCAGGGATTTGTCTGTGTGTGTGTGTGTGTGTGTGTGTGTGTGTGTGTGTGTGTGTGTGTGTGTGTGTGTGTGTGTGTGTGTGTGTGTGTGTGTGTGTGTGTGTGGGGACTGGTAATCCCTGATGTTGGGTGCTGCCCCTTTAAGGACGTTGTTCCGGTGAGCCCAAGTGATGTGATCGTGCAGGAAGAAGTGCAGGGAAAAACAAACTGAACTTAGAGAACTGAGTGAGAAAGCCATGTTGATCTCAAATGAAGATTTGAACATTTAATAATTCAAGCTAAAACTATTATCTTACATTATATTCCCAGCGTGGTGAGTAGTGTTATGTTGTTTAAGTGTTGTGATGGTTTGTGTATCACTATGAAGATCGCTATTTGCGATTAGCGCCTAAACGCCTATATGTTATATATTTGTTTTGTTTTAGACATTTACAGTTTGTATTGCCTGTAAAATATGTTGCATTTAGTTAAACAAAGTTTAATGCTTAGTACACAAAGCTGATGTTACAATGTTTTAGAAACGTATTTGGTGATGTGAACATTACTAGATAATAATTGTGAATTGTTTTGTGTTTGCAGTTTGACCACACACGCACACACATAAATGTGCACAAATACTCAACTAAAGTACCACCAAACTCGGTCAACATGAAACGGAATGACTATACTATACTTTTTTAAGACCTTCTCAAAATATTTAAAGACCTCATCGGCGATGAGAACTACTGTTGAGCAATAAAATAAAAATATATAATCATAAGCTATAACAAAAATATATATTAAATTAGGTGAGTGGATAGTTAAAAAAATTTGCCATTACAAAAAGTAATTCTTGAAAAAACATCTCTGGACTAATTTTATAAAATCTAAAAATGTTAATGAAAAGGTACAAATTACTTTGTGTTCTTATTAAATACATTTATAAAAAAAACTATTTATATTTAATTTATATATGAATGTAAATAATTATATGGGCCTACACAAATAATATAACATTTCAAGATTTATAGTTTATTGTAAACGTAATGTGCAGCTCTGTAAAGGGGCAACAAATATATGATAGATACGTGAGAACAAGATTTTTTTTAATCATCTTTAAGTGCACAAAACTATGAAAATATATGAAGGCGTGGCACAATGCGCTTATGCGCATCCCGGGTGCAGAATGATGCGCTTAAAGCAACATGGAGTCAGAGGGCGCAGTGCAGCGCGAGTGCACATTAAAAAGTTCACGGCATAAAGAGACGATGAGCGTTGAGCGCACAAATCCTAGTCTACTATGTATATCGGTCGGTTTCTTCACAGTTTTAAATTCCGGTTATTGTGCGTGTGATGCCTTGTGTTGTCACCCGGGTAGGGAGCACAACATCGTTCAGAAACCGCTAGATAAACTCGAGGAAGATAAATTATTTTATCTGCATATCAAGTATTACAACGGGAATATATCATCTTGGAGTGAGCTTTACCGAGCAGCTGACTGACTGTAACCAAACACGACGCGCAGTTTGAATGCTGAACGGAGAATGATGGACAGCTACAGCGGAGGAAAGACATTCAGCTATGGAATGGCTTTAGATGACTTTGTACTAGCAAATCATAAAATACTAATAATGATTGCTGAAAGATCATGTGACAATATATATTTCTGATGATTATTTAATTACCACGACATGCCTAATCTGAGCAAGTGACTGCCTGTCTTGAGTTTTGTCGACAGACGGAGGTGGCACGAAATGTGACGGAGGCGGCCGCTATGCAGGAAAAACCATAGAAAAACCCTGCGGTCATTGTTTAAACTCATCCTACTCCAACCCGGAGTCCACAAATTTACATTTCCCCATTTCGGAGTCTGTTTCGCAACGTGTGGAGGGCGACACATCACCTAACTGCGCATTTCGCAAAATACGTGACATCACCCATAGACGGTGTGCGCGCCCGAGCTGATCTCACTGACATATCACTATTCAGACAGGACTAGTTTTTGTAAATTATATTTGAGTTACAATTCTCATCACCCAACATCTGTGATTTCAAATATATTCAAAATAATGTTTTCAGAGATTGAAGTAAAAAAAAACTTTCTCCCACCATTTAGATTTTATTTCTTTTTGTTGTTAAAATCTTGTGAATCTTGTTCAATGTGCAGATTGCCTCTCTCTCAGTCCTTCCCCTCCCCCCTCACTCTCAGGCTCACCCTGGGTGTGTGTGTGTGTGGGGTCTCTCTCTCACCCTGTGAGTTTGTGTGTGTGTGCCTTTCTCTCTTGATGATGATAATTTACCCCTTTCATATCATAGACTATCACAAATAACTATCACTTGTGAATAAGTAAAAAAAGAACTATACAAATACCTTGAATTAAATACTGGCCTTCTGGACTTATAACATTTTGAGCAGGAAAAGATAACTTTTCACATATTTGAAAGAGATCTATTTCATCCCATGACATTAAAAATCATCTACATTTAAATGACATCATGGGTGTGGCTTGTGGTGATAGTGGCACCAGCTGCTGCAGTAAATGTGACATATTCGAGCGATTTAAAAAAATTATCCTGTTTAAATGCATATTGCCTGCAGTGCACAGTTAAGCTGATGCCACCGGCGTGGCGGTGCCACCGGCTTGGGCCCGTCATCGCTGCTCGCAGCTTTAATTATTATTATTATTTTATCGACTTCTCGGGCACTTTTGGGGCCCTTACCATGCTCAAAAACTCTTGAAACTTTGCACACACATCGGAATGCGCGGCCATCAGAGCCGGGCTGAAGCTGGTACCCGGGCGTGGCAGGGGGGCTCAACAGCGCCCCCTAAAGTGGTGTCTGAAAACTTGGTCTATATATCAAACACACTTGCACGTACATGTATGAAACTCGGTACACATATAGACCTCATCGGGCCAAACAACTTTTGTGCTCTAAGTTACGTGTCAGCCCAACAGGAAGTGAGCTAATATGGGTTGTTCTGAAAACACATGCTCTGGAATTTAATATACTCCTCCGAGGCCATTGTTTCAATCAGTGCCAAACTCGGTCAGCATGAAGTCAAGACACAGAGGATGCTAAATTGCGAGCGGATTTTTGATATCTTAAACGGTTTGGCCGTGGCGAAGCAACGAATTTATGGCGAGAAAAGGGAAACAGGAAGTGTGTAATAACTTGTGCAAACATTGACTGATTTGGATGAAACTTCAGCTGTGTGTTCGTTGTAAGAGGCCGATCACATGGATATGACTTTTGTGAGTCAAAGTTATAGCGCCACCAACTGGCAGCAGGAAGTGTGTCACTTTCAAAAATGCTTTGAATCACCATCTTATTTTCACACGATTGACTTCAAACTTCATCAGTATAATGTGAAAACATGACAGATAGAGACATATGAATGAATTCCTGATATTTCAAATAATGCTGCCATGGCAACATGTAAAAGTTTAATAATGTTTTTGGCTGTTTGTGTGCCCTCCCCTCTATCACCAAAAGGGGGCAGTGTTGTATTATTTTTGAAACTCCCTTTCTCTCTCTCTCTCTCTCTCTGTGCTTGCTTATGTGATTTATGAGGACACAAATGTGTATGATGACATGGGTATTGGTATTACAACGTAGTGGTTAATGTGGACATGAACTATGACACTATATCACTACAGGACTCA
The DNA here is from genome assembly GCF_949357685.1 of Gobio gobio. Taxonomy (NCBI): domain Eukaryota; kingdom Metazoa; phylum Chordata; class Actinopteri; order Cypriniformes; family Gobionidae; genus Gobio; species Gobio gobio. The sequence continues at coordinate 14,263,497 of NC_137098.1, read as the reverse complement.
TTTTCTAAATGACATTTGATTTACTATTCTTATCACCTGACAGCCGTGATTTCATGTACTCATTCAGACATGAACTCTTTTTTTAAAACAGAGGAGTGTGAGTGTGTTTTCTATACATGTGCTTTACAGAAGGTCATGTGCTGTGTTTGCAAAGATCACTTTTGACACATTTGTCTTTAAATTCATTATTTACTGACATAGTTCAAATTTATTTTTAAAAAAAATTCACATTATTTTCTACAAGTGTCTGTTTATAAGTGTCTTTTTTTCACAGAAAGTTTTTGTTTGAACGTGAATATTTGTATAATTCAGGGTCTGAGTTTTTACGTTCTCCTCGTAGGTGATTTTATTCAATCTCCACCAAACTCGGTCAACGTGAAACGGAAGCTTAACGCATTAAAAATATTAAATAACAGACGCAAATAACACAGCGTCCGTTTTTATATCCATTTTTGCTTAGCGTTACATGATCACCACGCTCCTATTCATGTACATGCTTCCAAGCGCGACAAGACACAAGAGAGCGCGCTGTATGCCAGTGTCCTGTCTGTGTGTGTGTTAGTGTCCTGTCTGTGTGTGTGTGTGTGTGTGTGTGTGTGTGTCCTGTCTGTGTGTGTGTGTATGTGTATGTGTGTGTGTCAGTGTCCTGTCTGTGTGGATGCGTCTCATGTCAGCTATTCAAGGGACACTGACACACACACACACACACACACACACACACACACACACACACACACACACACACACACACACACACTCGATGCATAGATAGACTCGCGTCAGTTTCCTGCTCACATCGAGTTCTCTTTTGCCTAGGGTTGCCAACTCTCACGCATTTGGCGTGACACTCACGCTTTCAGGCTCTGTCTCACGCTCTCACGCTGCCCAACTTAATCTCACGCCAAATTGCCAAACCTGCTTTTGATATTAAACAATGTCTAAGCTTTTACATTTTTTAAAGTTTTAATGCGAAATTCAAACAATAAATAGCGTTTTGGCGCTAATATGGCATAACAGTTAAAGCCAGAGTGTTGAAAAACCATACGGAGTTGCGACATGCTCTATCATCTCCCGGCGGCGCGCGCAGTCGTGCTTCACAGAAATCTCAATACTTCTAGCGCTGTGTCAATACATTTGAATGGCTTGATACACAACAGCTCCACTTTACAGGGGTTTGCAGCAAGTTTTGGTAAACAGTACAGCATAGTGTGCATTGATTATTACATCAACCATACAGGATCGTTTTATAATGGAGAGTAATGCAACAATGTTAACATTAATGTTAATGTTTTTTATTGTACTTAGCCTTCAGGTATTCCATACTAATTGGTCATACTCATACTAATTGATGGTCAAATGTGACCATACACCTTAACTATTTTTCAATTAAATAAATGTTCTATATTTTAGTTCAATAATATTTATTGAATATTTTGAGGAGATCTTTTGGTACTAAATACTAGTTGTGCAATATTTATTGTCAATAATGACCACTTAAAATATTTTTCTTCTAATATTTGTATTATTTATATTACAATTAGTATAGTAATAAGGTTAAATTAGAGAATTATTTTTCAAAGAGGCAAATTAGAGTCATTTTGTGGAGTCAGCCTGTCATTAATGTTCATCAAAGAACAACGGGAACAGAGAAAATTGTAGCTTTAATGATGATTCATCTATATTTCATTTATTATTTATACAGTTAAGGAAGGTTTGATAACTATTACATTTCTGTATAACAGGGAAGGCCATGGGTAAATATAACATTTATTATTTTCATTTATTATTTATTTATTCCATTTATTATCATTTATTATTACTATACTCTCCTTGAAGTTTACTTCCCGCTACTTTTTCCCTCTTCCTCCCAACCGCGCGGCTGCAACTGTCTTCTTCTTCTTCGATAGTAGCCTAAGCCAGTGTTTCCCAACCTTTTTTCAGTCATTTTATCATACGTTACGCTAGGGGTGTAACGGTACAGATTGCTCACGGTTCGGTTTGTATCACGGTTTAAGGTTCCCCGTTTCGGTACGGTTCAGTATTTGCTATGTTCAGGGAAAAAAGGACTACTGTCAAATAAAACAAAAGAAAATAATAAGAACAAATCATTTAAATACAAGCAGCAGCACAAATAAATACTATTGAGCAAAGATACTAATAAAATAAACTATGCTTTTCAGGTTTTTCAGGTACGTCTAACATTAGTTTTCAGGTACAGAAATTGATCAAATGTAAAATAACATTGCATATATGACTGTATAAATTAAAGATTAATCCTATTAAACTTACAAAAGTTATTCAATCAAGAGCAGTGAGTGATGCCCTTGTCTTTTGTTTGACATTAAACAGACAGCAGTAAAGGCTACTGCCCCTTTAAGACCTCGGATATGCGTCGTCTTTTCTGGACTGTATAAAGCTTACTTAAGCCATATACAGACTATGTCTGCTAGAATACTCATCAATATGTTGACATACTTTTTGCGTGAGTTTGTCCATTCAAGAGCAAGACTTGAAAGAGAACTCAATATTTGCGCGCTGAGAGACGTGTGCGCGCTCTCGGATGAGTGCACGGAAAATTTTCTCACAGTGCGCGCGACTTCTCATTCGCGTCTTCTGGCACTAAACCAGATAGTTGCGTGTTCTGAGTTAACACAATCAGAACGTAAAAATACGGGATATTTTACGGGAAAATACTAAAACGGGAAGACAGCGGGAAAAGAGCTAAAATACGTGAGAAACCCGGAAAAAACGGGAGGGTTGACAGCTATGGTGTGTGTGTGTGTGTGTGTGTGTGTGCGATATGTAGGCTTAGGGGTAGTGTAGGGGGATAGAATGTACAGTTTGTACAGTATACAAATCATTAAGTCTATGGAATGCCATCTGCCTGTCTTTCCCCTTCCCCCTCTCTATCTGTGTGTGTGTGTGGGGAGGGGGGGGGGGGTCTCTCTCTCACCCTGTGAGTTTGTGTGTGTGCCTTTCTCTCAGTCCTTCCCCTCCCCCTCACTCTCACTCTATCATTGTGTGTGTGTGTGTGTGTGTGTGTGTGTGTGTGTGTGTGTGTGTGTGTGTGTGTGTGTGTGTGTGTGTGTGTGTGTGTGTGTGTGTGTGTGTGTGTGTGTGTGTAACTTTCTCTCTTGATGATGATAATTTAACCCTTTTTATATAGGCTATCACAAATAACTTTCACTTGAAATAAAAACGTCATGTGATGTGTTTGCCAAGATCACGGATGATGCATATGTCTTTAAATTAATTATTTACTGATATAATATAAATGTATTAAAACATAAATTTCACATGATTTTATAAAAGTGGCTATTTATAATAAACTTCCATAAAATGTAGACACGCATCTTACTCTTACCTAACACTGATATAAAAATCATCTTTGCTGTTTCTGTGATTTGGTTCCATTTATTAATTTTGTCATTTATTTTTTATATTGGACCACACATATTGATTTCAAATATATTCAAAATATTTTTTTCAGAGAGTGAAATAAAAAAAACTTTCTCCCACCATTTAGATTTTATTTCTTTTTGTTGTTAAAATCTTGTGAATCTTGTTCAATGTGCAGATTACCTCTCTCTCAGTCCTTCCCCTCCCCCCTCACTCTCAGGCTCACCCTGTGTGTGTGTTTGAGTGTGTGTGCGCGCACGTGTGTGTGGGGGGGAGGGGGGTGTCTCTCTCACCCTGTGAGTTTGTGTGTGTGCCTTTCTCTCTGGGAATGATAATTTAACCCTTTCGTATCATAGACTATCACAAAAAACTATCACTTTAGTGTGAATTAGTAAAAAAGAACTACAAACACCTTGAATTAAATACTGGCCTTCTGGACTTACAAAATTTTGAGCAGGAAAAGATAACTTTTATCTATTTTATCCTATGACATTAAAATTAATCTAGATTTAAATTACACCATGGGTGTGGCTTGTGGTGATAGTGGCACCAGTTGCTGCGGTAAATGTGGCATATTCGAGCGATTCTAAAATATTCTCCTGTTTAAATGCATATTGCCTGCCGTGCACAGTTAAGCTGATGCCACCGGCTTGGGCCCGTCATCGCTGCTCGCAGCTTTAATTCTTTGTTTTTTTTTTTGGTTTTTTTTTCGACTTCTCGGGTACTTTTGGGGCACTTAACATGCTCGAAAACTCTTGAAACTTCGCACAGGCGTCGGAATGCGCGGCCATCAGAGCCGGGCTGAAGCTGGTACCCGGGCGTGGCAGGGGGGCTCGACAGCGCCCCCTTAAGTGGGGTCTGAAAACTTGGTCCATATATCAAACACACTTGCACGTACATGTATGAAACTTGGTACACATTTAGATCTCATCGGGCCGAACAACTTTCGTGCTCTAAGTTATGCGTCAGCCCAACAGGAAGTGAGCTATAATCGGTTGTTCGGAAAACCCATGCTCTGGAATTTAATATACTCCTCCGAGGCCATTGTTTCGATCATCGCCAAACTCGGTCAGCATGAAGAAAACATATCCAGGATGCTAAATTGCGAGCGGATTTTTGATATCTCAAACGGTTTGGCCGTGGCGAAGCAACAAATTTATGGCGAGAAAAGGGAAACAGGAAGTGTGTTATAACGTCAGCAAACATTGACTGATTTGGATGAAACTTCAGCTGTGTGTTCGTTGTAAGAGGCCGATCACATGGATATGACTTTTGTGAGTCAAAGTTATAGCGCCACCAACTGGCAGCAGGAAGTGTGTCACTTTCAAAAATGCTTTGAATCACCATCTTATTTTCACCCCATTTACTTCAAACTTCATCAGTATAATGTGAAAACATGACAGATAGAGACGTATGAAATGGATTCCTGAAATTTCAAATACTGTTGCCATGGCAACGTGTCAAAGTTTAATAATCTTTTGGCTGTTTTGAGGCTCTTAGCATGCTTGAAATTGCTTGAAACTGCTTGAAACTCAACACACACATCAGAGATGTCAGTCAGTACACATTGGCAAAGCATCAGAAATGGGCGGGGATGAGGGCCTCTCTAGCGCCACCTTTTGACAAAAGTGGGGGGGTTAGTTTTATCTTCAGTCACCAAACTCGGTACATATATTGTTCTCTTCGAGCCGGACAACTTTCTAATTTACAGTCATTAGCTCCGACCAACAGGAAGTCAGATATTTTGGTTTTAAGGTGAATTTTTGGTTAAATCGGGGTCTGAGTTTTTACGTTCTCCTCGTAGGCGATTTATTCAATCTCCACCAAACTCGGTCAACATGAAACAAAGATACGGAAGATGCTAAAATGTGAACGGATTTTGGATATCTCAAACGGTGTTGCCATGGCGAGGGATTAAATAAGGACAAAAAAGAGGAACAGAAATTGTCTCATATCTTGTAAAATCATATTTTGATTTCAATTAAATTAAGATTGTATGTTTGGCAATTGAACTTAGATTAATTTTAAATGACTATACTATTTTTCAGATGAATATATATATATATATATATATATATATATATATATATATATATATATATATATATATATATATATATATATTTTATAAATATTTATTTGTATAATGTATTGTGCCTGTGTGTGCCCTCCCCTCAATGAACACAAGATGGCAGCATTGTGTTAGTTTTGAAACAGGATAAAAAAAAAACATTCCATCTCTTCAAGTGTGTGTGTGTGTGTGTGTGTGTGTGTGTGTGTGTGTGTGTGTGTGTGTGTGTGTGTGTGTGTGTGTGTGTGTGTGTGTGTGTGTGTGTGTGTGTGTGTGTGTGTGTGTGTGTGTGTGTGTGTGTGTGTGTGTGTGTGTGTGTGTGTGTGTGTGTGTGTGTGTGTGTGTGTGTGTGTGTGTGTGTGTGTGTGTGTGGACTGGTAATCCCTGATGTTGGGTGCTGCCCCTTTAAGGACGTTGTTCCGGTGAGCGCAAGTGATGTGATCGTGCAGGAAGAAGTGCAGGGAAAAACAAACTGAACTTAGAGAACTGAGTGAGAAAGCCATGTTGATCTCAAATGAAGATTTGAACATTTAATAATTCCAGCTAAAACTATTATCTTACATTATATTCCCAGCGTGGTGAGTAGTGTTATGTTGTTTAAGTGTTGTGATGGTTTGTGTATCACTATGAAGATCGCTATTTGCGATTAGCGCCTAAACGCCTATATGTTATATATTTGTTTTGTTTTAGACATTTACAGTTTGTATTGCCTGTAAAATATGTTGCATTTAGTTAAACAAAGTTTAATGCTTAGTACACAAAGCTGATGTTACAATGTTTTAGAAACGTATTTGGTGATGTGAACATTACTAGATAATAATTGTGAATTGTTTTGTGTTTGCAGTTTGACCACACACGCACACACATAAATGTGCACAAATACTCAACTAAAGTACCACCAAACTCGGTCAACATGAAACGGAATGACTATACTATACTTTTTTAAGACCTTCTCAAAATATTTAAAGACCTCATCGGCGATGAGAACTACTGTTGAGCAATAAAATAAAAATATATAATCATAAGCTATAACAAAAATATATATTAAATTAGTTGAGTGGATAGTTAAAAAAATTTGCAATTACAAAAAGTAATTCTTGAAAAAACATCTCTGGACTAATTTTATAAAATCTAAAAATGTTAATGAAAAGGTACAAATTACTTTGTGTTCTTATTAAATACATTTATAAAAAAAAACAATTTATATTTAATTTATATATGAATGTAAATAATTATATGGGCCTACACAAATAATATAACATTTCAAGATTTATAGTTTATTGTAAACGTAATGTGCAGCTCTGTAAAGGGGCAACAAATATATGATAGATACGTGAGAACAAGATTTTTTTAAATCATCTTTAAGTGCACAAAACTATGAAAATATATGAAAGCGTGGCACAATGCGCTTATGCGCATCCCGGGTGCAGAATGATGCGCTTAAAGCAACATGGAGTCAGAGGGCGCAGTGCACCGCGAGTGCACATTAAAAAGTTCACGGCATAAAGAAACGATGAGCGTTGAGCGCACAAATCCTAGTCTACTATGTATATCGGTCGGTTTCTTCACAGTTTTAAATTCCGGTTATTGTGCGTGTGATGCCTTGTGTTGTCACCTGGGTAGGGAGCACAACATCGTTCAGAAACCGCTAGATAAACTCCAGGAAGATAAATTATTTTATCTGCATATCAAGTATTATAACGGGAATATATCATCTTGGAGTGAGCTTTACCGAGCAGCTGACTGACTGTAACCAAACACGACGCGCAGTTTGAATGCTGAACGGAGAATGATGGACAGCTACAGCGGAGGAAAGACATTCAGCTATGGAATGGCTTTAGATGACTTTGTACTAGCAAATCATAAAATACTAATAAAGATTGCTGAAAGATCATGTGACAATATATATTTCTGATGATTATTTAATTACCACGACATGCCTAATCTGAGCAAGTGACTGCCTGTCTTGAGTTTTGTCGACAGACGGAGGTGGCACGAAATGTGACGGAGGCGGCCGCTATGCAGGAAAAACCATAGAAAAACCCTGCAGTCATTGTTTAAACTCATCCTACTCCAACCAGGAGTCCGCAAATTTACATTTCCCCATTTCGGAGTCTGTTTCGCAACGTGTGGAGGGCGACACATCACCTAACTGCGCATTTCGTAAAATACGTGACATCACCCATAGACGGTGTGCGCGCCCGAGCTGATCTCACTGACATATCACTATTCAGACAGGACTAGTTTTCTAAATTATATTTGAGTTACAATTCTCATCACCCAACATCTGTGATTTCAAATATATTCAAAATAATGTTTTCAGAGATTGAAGTAAAAAAAACTTTCTCCCACCATTTAGATTTTAGATTTTATTTCTTTTTGTTGTTAAAATCTTGTGAATCTTGTTCAATGTGCAGATTGCCTCTCTCTCAGTCCTTCCCCTCCCCCCTCACTCTCAGCTCACTCTTGATGATGATAATTTACCCCTTTCATATCATAGACTATCACAAATAACTATCACTTGTGAATAAGTAAAAAAAGAACTATACAAATACCTTGAATTAAATACTGGCCTTCTGGACTTATAACATTTTGAGCAGGAAAAGATAACTTTTCACATATTTGAAAGAGATCTATTTCATCCCATGACATTAAAAATCATCTACATTTAAATGACATCATGGGTGTGGCTTGTGGTGATAGTGGCACCAGCTGCTGCGGTAAATGTGACATATTCGAGCGATTTAAAAAAATTATCCTGTTTAAATGCATATTGCCTGCCGTGCACAGTTATGCTGATGCCACCGGCGTGGCGGTGCCACCGGCTTGGGCCCGTCATCGCTGCTCGCAGCTTTAATTAGATTATGAGACTTTAGCCGGGGTCTCACTTACTCACCCTCAAGTTGTTTCAACCCTGTATGAGTTTCTTTGTTCTGCTGAACACAAAGGAAGATATTTTGAAGAACGTTTGTAACAAAGCAGAGAGAGCAACCATTGACTACCATAGTATTTTTTTCCCTACTATGGTAGTCAATGGTTGCTCGATCTGCTTAACTCCTTCCCTTATCTCAGGGAACCGAGGTTACGTTAAGTAACCGAGTACGTTCCCTTTCGAACGGTCAGTTCGTACTGCGTCGAAGACGCCATGGGAATTCTCCTATTCTCAAATATACTGAAGTAATTGTAAAATCACGCAGTGCTACTGCCCAGTCAAAACAGTGTCGAGACATCTCGCACGCTATTGGCTGGCCAGTGGGAACTGCATGAACCAATGGCAGAACAGCGTAATCTGAGCGAACCAATGGGCACAAAGCCCACGAAGCTGAGTGCAGAAACCCACGAAACGGGCAAGTAAAATACGCTGTAACTGTCAAAAACGTCAGGTTAAATCGACTGAAGCGACGATCACCCGAGTCAGAGCCATAGCACGGCCGTCTACGCAGTACTCCTTCCCTTATCTCAGGGAACCGAGGTTACGTTAAGTAACCGAGTACGTTCCCTTTCGAACGGTCAGTTCGTACTGCGTCGAAGACGCCATGGGAACCTGTAAAATCCCGCCGTGCTATGATAAGCGCAGTGACATGTACTCCCTCAAGTTTGAACACTTATTAGAAAGGGCTCAAGACTAGATTAATTGACACATCATTTAAATATATAACATACATGTACACATTATATACACTGTATATATAGCCTTATACTACTGGGCTCGTAGAGGCCGGTAACTATAAGGAATGTGTAAGCATTGAAGCATATGAAGGCCCCAATGCCAACTTATGACGGGGACGGGCTTACAAGGCCGTCAAATATTTGTTTAGCTTAGTATTTTTTCTATACAGCGAGGACTTGTGCCTGCAGTGCAGGGACATCCAGACTGTAGAATCTGGTAAAAAGTAGATGGTGAGGACCAACCTGCCGATCTACAAATGTCACCCAAGAAAAAACTCCACTAGACCACGCTCAGGAGGAGGCCATGCCTCTGGTGGAGTGAGCTTTGACACCTATGGGGCATTGGAGGTCCATAGTGTCATATGCTAACGCTATTGCGTCCACTAGCCATCTGGCTAGGCTTTGTTTGGTGACCGGAAGTCCCTTAGTTCGGCCACCAAAACTTACAAAGAGCTGCTCCGACTGTCTAAAGTGGGAGGACCACTCAATATATGCTCTAAGCGCCCTAACAGGGCAGAGCAGGTGTAACTGTCTCTTATCCTTCGAAGTGGGGAGGGCAGAGAGAGTGATTACCTGTGCTTTGAACGGTGTTGAAAGCACTTTAGGTACATAACCATGCCCTGGTTTGAGGATTTAGAATCGCCTGGGCCAATTCTAAACATGATGCGTTCACAGATAACGCTTGAATGTCACCGACACGCTTAACAGATGCCAGTGCTAATAGCAGGGCAGTTTTCAGCGAAAGCGGCTTTAATTCAGCCGTCTGCAACGGCTCGAAGGGAGGTCTTTTTAGTGCTCTCAGGACCAATGAAGGTCCCAGGATGGCACTGTAGGAGAGCGAGGAGGGTTAAGCCTCCTGGCTCCTTTAAGAATTTTTTATGACCATGTCGTGTCTGCCTACTGATTGGCCAGCTATAGGCGTATGAGATGCGGCGATAGCTGCCGTGTAGACTTTGAGTGTGGATGGAGTGTGCCCTGCATCCAACATTTCTTGTAGAAAAACGAGAATCTGTGATCGTTTGTCTGAGAAAGGAGATCTTTGCTCAGGGGAACTGGCCATGGGGCTGCTGATAGTAACTGAATCAACTCTGGAAACTTGATTAGATTAGATTAGATTAGATTCAACTTTATTGTCATTACACAAGTACAAGTACAAGGCAACGAAATGCAGTTTAGGTCTAACCAGAAGTGCAATAGCAGCAAGTGCAGGATATACAATGGTTGCGTAAGTGCAGGACGTAAAAATGTTCTGAATATATATAAATATGTATAAGTAGAGAGATGGTTATTACTATAAGTAGAACTGAATTTACAGATGAATATATACAGTGAAAAAATATACAGATGGCTATTACTATAAACAGAATTTACAGGTGAATATGTACTAGAATATAATATACAGATGGCTATTACTATAAATAGAATTTACAGGTGAATATGTACTATGAATATAATATACAGATGGCTATTACTATAAACAGAATTTACAGGTGTCTATGTACTATGAATAAATATACAGACGGTTATTACTTGAACAGAATTTTACAGTTAGAGGTATACAATAATATGTTAGGCTAATATGAGGAATATAGCAGTGGATTAAGTTAGTACAATAAATTATGGACAGAGCTATCCGAAAGAAAGTGTAAAAGTGCAGTGGAAAGTGGTTGCATATTACAGTTAGAAGTACGGTGCAAAATGCAAATGTAAACATTTGTTCGTTTGAGAGTTCGTTAGAAGTACGGTGCAAAATGCAAATGTAAGCATTGTTACTGTAAATACAGTCGGCAGTGCAGATGAGCATAATCCAGTTACGGTATGGTGGTGCAGAATGCATAAGTAAACAGTTGTTACTGTAATAAACAGTCGGTAGTGCAAATAACAAAGTGAAGGCAGATGTGAGGTAGGAGAGTTCGCAGTTTATGAGGGAAGTGGATCAACAGGGGTTTGAGTTCAGTAAAGAGACAGCTCTGGGGAAAAAACTGTTCTTTAGTCTGCTGGTCCTGGTCCGGTGGATCCTGAAACGCCTGCCGGAGGGCAGGAGAGAAAACAGTCTGTGGGCTGGGTGAGAGGAGTCCTTGAGGATGCTGCGAGCTCGATGCAGGCAGCGTTTCCTCTGGATGTGTTCGATGGCAGGCAGTGGAGTTCCTGTGATGCGCTGGGCAGTTTTCACCACCCGCTGCAGTGCCTTGCGCTCCGCAACAGAGCAGCTCCCATACCACACTGCCACACAGTTGGTCAGGATGCTTTCTATTGCGCAGCGGTAGAAGTTCACCAGGATAGCCGAGGAGAGCTGATTCTTCCTCAGTGTCCTCAGGAAGAAGAGGCGCTGGTGAGCCTTCTTGACCAGGCTGGAGGTGTTGGTCGTCCACGACATGTCCGCCGAGATGTGGGTCCCCAGGAACTTGAAACTGGAGACACGCTCAACAGCCATTCCATTGATGTGGATGGTGTCGTGTGTGCCTCTTGACTCCTTCCTGAAGTCCACGATGAGCTCCTTCGTTTTGGTGGTGTTGAGGAGCAGGTTATTATCAGCGCACCATGTGGCCAGGTGCTGGATCTCCTCCCTGTAGGCAGTCTCATCGTTGTTGCTGATGAGACCAATCACCGTAGTGTCGTCCGCAAACTTGACGATGGAATTAGATCCATACACAGGCTTGCAGTCGGAGGTGAAGAGGGAGTAGAGAAACGGACTTAGCACACAGCCCTGTGGTACACCAGTGTTAAGAGTGATGGATGTGGAGCAGGTGGATCCTGATCGAACATTCTGGGGTCTGTCGGTTAGGAAGTCCAAAATCCAGTTACACATTGAAGTGTTGATGCCCAGGTCTCCAAGTTTGGCTATTAACTTGGATGGGATGACAGTGTTGAATGCTGAGCTGAAGTCAACAAACAGCATGCGTGCATACGTGTTCTTATGGTCCAGATGGGTGAGCACAGAGTGCAGTGCCATGGAAACGGCATCCTCTGTGCTCCTATTGCTGCGGTAGGCAAACTGGTGTGAGTCCAATGTGGATGGTATAGAGTCTTTTAGGTGTTCCAGGACCAGCCGCTCAAAGCACTTCATAATGATGGGTGTGAGTGCTACAGGGCGGTAGTCATTAGGGCACCTCGGGCTGGAGTGTTTCGGCACTGGCACAATGGAAGTGCGTTTAAAGCATGATGGTACAGCTGCTTGGGCGAGAGACAGGTTGAAAATGTCTGTAAAAACCCCAGCGAGCTGCTCCGCACATGCCCTGAGCACACGTCCAGGGATGTTGTCTGGTCCAGCAGCCTTGTGCGCGCTGATCTGGCTCAGTGCCTTGCAGACATCTGTGGAGGAGAGTGTGATTGGTGGGTGGTCAGCTGAGGGTTTGAGCTTGGTGGCAGTTTCTCTGTTGTCTCTTTCAAAACGAGCATAGAGTGGGTTCGCCAGAGTGGAGCCACTAGCAGGACTGTGTGCTCGCATTCCCTGATCCTTTTAAGACCTGGGGAATGAGCGGTACTGGTGGAAAAGCATAAAGTATGCAGCTGGGCCCCTCGTACAGAGCGCCCCAACCCGAGTTGGAGGCGTCCGTGGTGACCACCATCCATCTGGAAACTGTTCCCAAGTGACCACGGGGCCAGGGCTTTGACACAGCCGTGGTCCACTTTGATCCAAAGCTGGCCTGAATGCCATGCTTGGGAAGGAACCCGTGATTTCAGCCAGTACTGCAGGGGGCGCATGTGCATCATACCCAGCGGAAGTACTGGAGAAGCTGATGCCATTAGGCCTAGCATTCTCTGAAATTTTAGGGGTCTGTTGGTTCCCATTTTGAATGAACGTGCAAGCTGCTGTGTAGTCAGAGCGCGTTCGTCCGATAGCCATGCCCTCATTTGGGCTGAGTCTAAAATTGTTCCCAGGAAGGAGGTTCTCTGCCTGGGAAGCAATGAGCTCTTGGCTGTATTTATTCTGAGACCCAGGCATTCTAGATGGCTGAGTAGCACAGATTTGAGATTTTATTTCTTCCTCTGACTGGGCCAGTATGAGCCAGTCGTCGAGGTAGTTCAGAATGCGCTTTCCCGCTTGTCTTAAGGGGGAGAGAGCTGCATCCATGCACTTCATGAAAGGGGGCCAGGGACAGGCCAAATGGCAGGACTGAGTACTGATAAGCCTTCCCGTCGAACGCAAATCTCAAAAGACTCGCCTTTATGGCGTTAGAATGCAGGGAACACGCATTAAGCGGACTCGTAGTTTACATTCATTGCATGAAAAAACATTCAGAACAGTATGTTTTTCTCCCTGACCGGAACAAAAAACGGGCCGTGAGGAGACTCAGAGTCTTTTGGGAGGCGGACCGGCTTGGGCGGGACTCAACCCTCCTCTCTTCCTGATCAGCCTGTCAGGGCTGCTTTCTGTGTTCAGTTTTGTCAGCATTCTGAAAGCCATTTGATAAGGGCCCTGTTCAGATGTCCGCCGGTTGGTTTGTGTTTGTGACACTGTGCGGACAGCACTTATGTGTAGCGGAGCACACTTGTAGTGGGCGCGCGCTAAAGATCGATAATCTGTGAGAACAGTGCTTATGTGCACGTATTTTAGTAAGGTCGTTGTTAAAACAGCATTGGTGTACAGGCGAGCATGTTTGACAACAGGCTAGTTGACTGCAATATTTACATCTCCAGTCGCCTGAACTGAGGGGATTGAGAGAATGTAAAGGAAGTCTGTGGTGGTAATCTAGCCACAGCAGGACTTTTGAGTGGTTCTATAGCGCTGAATTAACAGTGCATAGGGGTACACCCTATGTAGGGGACACACTGCCTGCAGTCATAACAGAGGAAAAAACTCTTAATTGTTTATTAGGATCGCCGTTAATACAACGTTTTGTGTACAGGCGTGCATGTTTTATAACAGGCTCGTTTACTGTAATGGTGAACCTCTCCAGTCACCTGAATAGGGAACTGAGAGAAGTGGTGGAGTGCTTGGCCACCATTCACTAAATTGAGACTCACTGAGAAACCTGTGAGAGCGGGGCTCGAACCGGCAACCCTGTGTGCGAAAGTGCACGTAACAGCAGAGGGCGTGGCTATGACGTAAGTCGCGCTCTCAGCGGTGTTTTGGTTTGTAGGGTGGGCGTGCTTCATAACAGGCTCGTTTACTACACTGTTGAACCTCGTCAGTCGCCTGAATAGGGGACTGAGAGAAGTGGTGGAGTGCTTGGCCGCCATTCACTAAATTGAGACTCAATGAGAAACCTGTGAGAGCGGGGCTCGAACCAGCAACCCTGTGAGCGAAAGTGCACGTAACAGCAGAGGGCGTGGCTATGACGTAAGTCGCGCTCTCGCCGGTGTTTTGGTTTGTAGGGTGGGCGTGCTTCATAACAGGCTCGTTTACTACACTGTTGAACCTCTTCAGTCGCCTGAATAGGGGACTGAGAGAAGTGGTGGAGTGCTTGGCCGCCATTCTCTAAATTGAGACTCAATGAGAAACCTGTGAGAGCGGGGCTCGAACCAGCAACCCTGTGTGCGAAAGTGCACGTAACAGCAGAGGGCGTGGCTATGACGTAAGTCGCGCTCTCGACGGTGTTTTGGTTTGTAGTGTGGGCGTGCTTCATAACAGGCTCTTTACTACACTGTTGAACCTCTCTAGTCGTCTGAATAGAACTGAGAGAAGTGATAGAGAGTGAAAAAGGCGCAGGGCTTGGCCGCCATTATGCGCTAGACAGCAATGACGTAAGTCGCGCTCTCGATAGTGAGCGCGCGCTGAGAGAGAGAGGGAGCACGCGCTGCCGCTGTAGAAAGCTGAGTCTGTAACGGCCGCACTCTCAATATCTCCAGCAGTCTGAGAGCGAGTAATGCGGGAAGCTCCGGCATTAGTTCGCTCGTCCACTCTGGCATTCTCTGTCCGCGGCGCTTCTTAGCGCGGCCCAAGTGAGAGAAAAAAAGGAAGAGCGAGATGTTGGTAATCGTGCGGATTTGTCTTCCTCATTGCCGCCAAATGAGACCAGGTCCTCGGCGTCTAGCGGAGGGAGCAGGTCTGATCGAGAGAACGTCACAGGGGAAACGTCTCTCTGAGGCGAAGACGAGGCACGCGGGCACTGGGCCGACGTGAACTCGCTAGCCTCGGTATAAGCAACCCTCTGGCTCCGCCGTTCTTTCCCGCCGAGGCTCGGACGGGAAAGGGGAATGGGAGAGCGCGAGGGGCGGGGTCGCGTCCTGAAAGAGCGCTATCCGCGAAAGGATGGAGGAAATGGGCATACCCTCGCAGTGAGAGCAGCCAGACCCGGCGAGAGTAGCGTCTGCTTGGGCCTTGCCCAGACAGATCACGCACCCGTCGTGGTTATCCTCCTAGTGCAGGTAAGTACTGCACATGCCACACAAGTGATATGTTTTTCTCAGTATTGTACAGAAAGGATACACCGTAGTGTTTCACCAAAGAGCGCAGGGGAAAAGGCGTGACAGCTCGCGGGATCGCTGGCGATTTGAGCGCGCTGAAAAATACAGCAGGCCGCTGACTCTCGCAGGATGTCCGGGCTGGCTAGCTCGCTAGTCCGCTGCAGGCTCGTCAATTCACGGTGAAAAATGGTGTAGTTCGAGTTTATCAGCGAGGACCGTAGATCGTCGCTGAAGGAGATTAATACAGGTTTGGAACAACTTGACGGTGAGTAAATGATGACAGAATTTTCATTTTTGGGTGAACTGTCCCTTTAAGTACATTTACTGAACTAGAGCTGATTGAGACACTCAGAGGTTTTGTGTGGATTTCTTTGTTAATTATTCTCATCTTAAACAGGACAGAGTTCTCTTACGAGAGGTTCTCTCGTATTGCGTAAGTTTCCTTACGCATCGGGGAAAGTATTCTTTCTTCGAGATTTCTGAAAAACCCAAAATTATCCTTAATTTTGTAACATTGTCAACGCAGTGCGGCAGCCTGGCAGACCATAGCAGGCTATTCCAGCGTGCTATTGGCTGCTCTGCTGGCAACTGCAGCAGCCTGTCGGTGAGCCCGTGTGACGTGGCGACCAATGAGCTTCATTTGCCTACAGGTGGGGCGTGGCCACGTGTATATAAGCAGGGCTCACGGGCTGCATATTCGACTTTCTTTTCTTCAGCGAAGCCCTTCGCATCGCTGGATCTGGAACCCGCCGCCGGGATCGTGCAGACGAGCAAGCAGAGGACAGCGCTTGAAGAAGCCGGCAGCATCGCGCCACCTTCAGCCATCCGTGCCTGCTCTGCTATCCGGCAGCCCATATCCTTTTCACGCTCAAGTGTTGTCGCCGCTGCGTCACACTTTCTCAAAAAGAGCAGAGCGTTTGTTCCAAAATGTCTCGTTCCACCTGCGGCTCATGTCACGCTCAGCTCAGTTCCGGTGACCGCCATGTGATCTGCGCTCTCTGCCTGGGCCGTGATCACGCCGCCGCCGCACTTCTCGCCGGCGGATGCCCGGAGTGCGAGGAACTGACGATGTCGACCCTGCGGGCTCGACTCGTTCTGTTCGATGACGACATCCCTCCAGTCCCTGCTAAGCCGCGCAGAAAGAAGCGCCGCTCGCAGCGGACTCCGGAGTTCGCTGAGAGAAGCTCGCCGGAACCCTTCCCGCCCGCTTCACTCTCGCCTTCCCCGCCCCCACCCCAGGCCGCTATCTTTCCTCTTGCAGTGGGAGTAGACTGGGTTGCTCCAACAGTTGCAGAGCTGCACCAAGTGCTGCGGCACTGCCAGTCCTTGTGTAATCCGGAGAACTGTTGGTCAGGTGGTGGTCGATCCACAGGATCCTTTGTAGACTGAAGGTTACAACGGCAGGAGTCAAGCAGGTCAAGCATTGATTTCTGGAGCCAAAGTCCTCAGCAAGAGCAGTTGAGCTACTAGAAGGCCCGTGCAGATGAAGGTTTACTCGCAAGGGTATAACCTTGGTCGCACTGTTGTTCCTTCCCTCGTCAGGTAAGAAACTAAGAACACGGGTGTGTTCTCTTGGGAAATCTTTAATTCCTAATAAATAATAAATCTTTAAATCTTCCAATTCCCACCTTCCAACTGTAGTGTTGTGATTGGGTATTAAGTTTCCGCCCATCACTTCACACCTTTCCATTCCATGGGGCTTGCTGCACTGTCCCAAAATACACAGTTAAATAAAACAGTGTCTTTAGAACTTTGGAAATATTTTATTTCCTTTCCAACCCTTTCTCATAGTCTTAGTTGAAGGTTGAAGCATCGTCCAGATGTCAATTTCCATGTCAGTGGGTGGGATTACATTGGCTCTTATTCCAGGTGCGGTTTCCACCTTGTGTGCACAGTTTCCTGGATGAATAAGGAGACATATAGGACGTATGTGTGTGTATGTAGAGATTGTCTTTCTCTTGGAGCATTTCTTTGTTATTGCTGTGCTCTAGCCAGAACCGGTTTGGTGGCCCTAGACAGTCCATGGTCGTTCACACCTTCATTTCAGGCATGGAGGGCAGAGTTTAACAATGGGCAACTGGTGATGAACGTGTCCATGATCAATGGGGCGTTGATGTCAAATCAAATCAAATCACTTTATTGTCACACAGCCATGTACACAAGTGCAACAGCAGGTGAAATTCTTGGTGCAGTTCCGAGCAACATAGTAGTCACGACATGACATGTACAACATTTAAAGCAGAATCAGATTACACATCTGATGCGCCCACAATTACTCACAGCACAGTAAACACTACAATAAACAATAAATAATTTACACAATGTGAGTGTAGTTCTCACAGCTTTAAACAATATACACATACTTATTATATCCACATTTATTTATCATTTATTATTTATCATATAGCACCTATTGTACATTGGATTTCTACTGTGAATAATATTGTATACTGTACATTGTATATTATTATTATTATAGCTTAATGTATACTGTTTAATGTGTGTGTGTATCTACAGTGGGTTGTGCTGAGTGATATTCTGTCCAGTGTGTGTTATGATCCTGATGGATCAGGAGTTAAGTAGTCTAATTGCTTGTGGGAAGAAGCTGTTCTGGAGTCGGCTGGTGCGTGTTCTGATGCTGCGGTACCGTATGCCTGATGGCAGCAGTGAGAGCAGCCCATGGCTCGGGTGGCTAGAGTCTCTGATGATCCTCTGAGCTCTCTTCACACATCGCCTGGCATAAATGTCCTGGAGGGAGGGAAGCTCACCTCCGATGATGTAGCTGGCCGTGCGCACTACCCTTTGCAGGGCTTTGCGGCTGCGGGCGGCAGGGTTTCCGTTGTCCGGTAATTACCGGACATTGGCCGGGAAAAAAATTTAATGTCCGACAAAATTAAATCTTTTCGGTCAAATTGTCAGATTAAAACTGCCTAATAATCCCGGCCCCGCGCCCCTAACACAATCTGAATCGACCGTTTGAAAGTTTTTAAACAACATCGCATGTTGCATTTCAAATAAAGCGCACGCCTAACGGCTATAATATAGACCTAAACCACGAACTATAGAGAGACGTTTCAAATATGGCCAGGCCCAGGCAGACTAAAAGTTTTTTTCAATGGCCAGACGCGAAGGAGGATACTGAATCAGGAACTCCTGACGCCCGTTTCACACATACTCCCAGGGTTTTTCCTACATTGAAAATTTTTTGGCGGCCGCCAAAACAAATTTTTGTCCCGCCAAAGCTTTATTTGATGAGTTATTGTGATTTATGAATGATGTAGAATAGATGCTGCGCTTGTGACTGAGTGTCAGAGAACGATCAGAGAGCTCCTCCCCCGCTCGCACGCTCTCGGTCTTCAAAATGAGCATTCTTAGCTTTCTAATATTTCAAAATAATCAAAATCAAAAGGTCGGAAGACCGAATCCATGTTGCACGTGGCGCTATCATACGATGTTTTCCTTGAATTACCGCTGGCTGTGAAATGCGCTCAAAAAACGTTGACTCTGAAAAAACTCTGACCAGCTGGCAAACCATACTTTCAATAAACGGGAAACAAATCCTGTCCGGTTATGAAGTGTTTTCTGTGTGTTGACATCTTTCGCGATGTTCTAACAGACGGGATTCACACACAACGCGTCTGCTAATGTCCAATTCGCGACCTAATGACTCATTTGAACCGAATCATTTTAACGAACAACTGATCTGTCCAACACTGAACTCGCCAATCAGTTTAATAATTTACTCTGAACATCTGAAATGAGAACACAAGTGTGCTTACCCAATTTAGCAAGAGTGGATAGTAAGAATTAGTTTGAATTATCCACAGTCTTTCAGCTTATTTATGTGGACAATGTGTAATAAAATAAATAGCCTAAAATCATTTAGTTTAGACTGGAGTGAGGTGAACCCAGAACAAAGTTGTTATTAGTTAGCTGATAATTTTATGAAATTGTATATGGCAGAAAATTAGGCTATTTGTTCATTTTTTTAATACTACTTTTTAATATTGATATGATTATATACCAAAACAATT
This sequence comes from Gobio gobio, assembly GCF_949357685.1. Taxonomy (NCBI): domain Eukaryota; kingdom Metazoa; phylum Chordata; class Actinopteri; order Cypriniformes; family Gobionidae; genus Gobio; species Gobio gobio. The sequence goes on along the minus strand of NC_137098.1, from coordinate 14,243,973 downwards.
ATCAGTAAATAGTGTAAAAATGAACAAAAACAAACATCAAGGTATCCCACATGAAAAAAATACTATAGTATATTATAGTAAAATTACTCTAGTAAATACTTAGTGTTTTTGAACCATGCTATAAGTACTACAGTAAATAGTAGTATATTGTAGTATTTACTTTGTTAATTTACTGTAGTATATTTACTATAGTACGGTTCAAAACACTATAGTATTTACTATTAGTTATTTTACTATAATATACTATAATATAATATAGTATTTTTTCATGTGGGATCAAAATAAGAAAAGCAAAAGTTACAAACTTTCTTTGAATTTATTTCAAATGTATTGTCAGTATTGCGCTTGCAGATCACGTGGGTAGGGGACTTTTTTACTGTGCGTGCGTGTGTGTGTATGGATGATCATGTCTGTCAGGCACCACCGAAGACCATTTTTGACCCAGGAAAAACCCTGACTCCGTTTGCAGTATGCGGTGCGTATTTTTTTCCGTACCCATGTTAACGGATTACCGCTTTCACACTGCACGCGGATGCTGTCCGTCAGTCCGTTCCAGGAGCGGTGCGTCTGCAGCAGTCCGGTGATCAGAGCCAGACAGCTCCGCCACCACCGGAGAAAAAGCCGAAGTGTAGGGCGTATCGGTCGGAATGGAGTGACAAGTTCCCATGGCTAAGATGTGAGGTAGTTGATGGTAACGAAAAAATTTTCTGTTCGCGCTGCGAAAAGGCAGGACGACACAACGGATTCACAAGAGGGTCGAATAATTTGAGAATGTCATTTGTTTGTTCAAGTTCATTTGACAAGGAGTCATTTCACACGGTGGCCAATTTAAATGTTAACTAAATGAGACATACTGAGTTTATAATTAAATTTGCTTGAGTAAAAACAATGCTATATTCGGATATTTTATGTGGGGAAGGGGGGTTGGTTTGTTAAACTATGAAATGTGAAACCATAGTAAAAAAAATTGGTTGATTGACATTGACGCCAATCGGACGTTCATGGTTTTTTTTTCCCGTCTATTTGAAAGTTAGGCTAATAAACATGTTGCATATACGGCCTGATTATGTCATTTTTTTTAAGTTACATAAACTGCTTTCAGTTTTCCTCAACTTGAATAATTAAGTGGCGATATTTGACCGGCATATCATCAAAATGTCCGGAAAACAAAACCTCTGCCGGTCACTTTGACCGGCACCATTTTTTTCTAGCGGAAACTCTGGCGGGCGGTACTGTTGCCGTACCAGGTGGTGATGCAGCCAGTCAGCAGGCTCTCTATAGTGCTGGTGTAGAAGCGTATGAGGATGTGGTGGTTCATTCCAAACCTCCTCAGCCGTCGCAGAAAGAAAAGGCGCTGATGAGCCTTCTTCACAACGGCCTCGGTGTGGACGGACCATGAGAGTTCCTCTGTGATGTGGACACCGAGGAACTTGAAGCTGCTGACTCTCTCCACCGGTGCTCCATCGATGGTGATGGGGCGGTGTTCTCTCTCATTCCTCCTGAAGTCGACCACCAGCTCCTTGGTCTTGCTGACGTTGAGGGAGAGGTTGTGTTCCTGACACCATCGTGTCAGAGTGTGCACCTCCTCTCTGTAGGCCGTTTCATCATTGTCAGTGATCCTCAGTGTCCTCATCCTGGCAGTGATTACCAGTCGTTTTAGTTGGCGTGAGGGTCCTATCAAATCCTTCTGTCTTCTTAATCACAGTGGGACAAAGGAACTCCTCCTGTTGTGAAGTGGGCACCTCTGGTGCCATCATGTCGGCTGTTCACTACACAGCCTATATTTGATCTCTGCCAGCACTGACATGTGCTTCCCGCTCCTCTCCTCTCGGCTCCTCCTCCCCGATCGCTGATGGCACCTTTCTTCAGTGGCCTGCATGAACCCACGGTGTGCATCATTAGAATAATTTTTGGAAAGGTCCTAGCCACCTTTTGGCCTTCCAGCTCTTCCTTTTCAGGTCCTGTATCACCACAAAAACATCTGGTTTGAGGTTGTGCAGAGGAGTCTCCGTCGGCTTTCCTTGTGCCACCTTAACCTGCACACAGACATTAGACAACAGAGAAGACATTTCTTTGCAATAATTCACAATTCTATTGATGTAAGCTATTGTCATCACTACTCGTCCAGACGCCATTTTGGACAGTGCAGCCGCACGGTTCCCATCGCTGCTTTCTCTGGCCCTGAGTTAAAAGACTGCATTAGTCTCTGAAGAAGACAAACAATTAGTGTTTATTTCAGAGACAGAGACATTCTGGTTCTATTTGTCTGCTGCGCTTCCACGGCGCTTCCTCGCAGCTGTGTCTGCTCTCACGGTTTTCCTGTTGAAATAAACTTTGTTGTTAGTTACGCTGCGCATTTACAGATTTCAACTTGACCAGGCAAGAAATTTGTGTCTAGCAGATTAGACCAAAAGCAGTATACATAATTGTGCACCAATCAGACTTTAAAATTTTCTTGTTTCCACTGCGCCCCAAAATCGTGCACAACCCCAAACACATGCCACAAATCTGTGTAAGTTGTTTCACTCTTACCTTCCATCAGCTTGCATTCATCTGTCAAGCTACAAGCTAATAAAGTCTTAACTAGAAAGTTTCCCAAAACATACTGAAAATATCCTATAAAATAAAGGACAAATCCATATTTCATTTCTGGAAGCCTGGCTAAGTGAGTAAGCAATGTCACTGTACTCCCGGCATGTTAAAATCCAAACACGCCAACTTGCTACTATCAAGTGTTTAGCGACACATATTTCATATCTCTAGGCCAGACCCTCAGTCATTCCTCAGAGACCAAATACAAACTCAGAAAACAAAACCATAACAGACCTTTTTGCGGTTCAAAACACAATAGTGGTCCAACTCAAACTAAACATCAAAAACAAGTAATATGGATAATAATCCATGTAAACACTTTAAAGCAGGAGTGTCCAACCCTGGTCCTGGAGAGCTACCACCCTGCAGATTTTAGCTCCAACCTGAATCAAACACACCTGAAGCAGCTAATGTTGAAGAATTCTCTTCCTATAAAAATCACTTCTCAAAGGATCATTGTTTTCAGAAGAGGCTTTATTCACACCAACCAACGCAACAAAGCCTGAGTGCCTTTTGCAACCGGCCCTCCTGTCACTTGGATTTTCTGACATATATATACCATAGTTGTCTTCCTATTATGGAAGCAACCTTCAAACACCTGGCTCACATATCACCACATTCCAAGTTCTTTTTCTGTAGGACACAAATCTTCTGCTTGTCATTCTGAAGGACGCTCACAAAGTCAGCATACTTGAAACGTCAGCACACATTTGAACATAATAGTGTCTTTGCATTAGCCTTAAAACTGCTAATTTTTAAATAATAAAATCTTCTACACGCGTCAGTGTTAAATAATTTTTTTTCATTGAATCATTCATTCAAAAGATAAATTCAGAAATGGTGAATCATCCATTAAGTAAACAAGTATTTATGGAGACTCTGAATAAATACATTTTATTTTATTGTGAGTGTATACAAATAGTTTTATATATAGATATTTAGCATACCTAATAAAACATATAGCCTGCATGTTTTTTCAAAACCCGTTAGCATAATTACACAGCATTAAAGTTAAATCATTTAGCATGACCCCGATTTCGTCCACTTGCCATTCTCAAGTAAAAACTGTGGACGTTGAATGTGCTCTTTCATATGGTAATGATATTAATTAGGGGGCATTTACACGGTGGATATCTGAAACCATTCAGCTGCGCACAATTTCAAGATAATTTGCGATTTATTTATTTACACGCAAAAGAGAGGCTTATGCCAATTTTTGTGCATGTAAATGATTGCTAATTTGAGGGAATTTATAAGGTCTATATCGATTTATGTTTAGTTATTTTGAAAGACTTTTATTATGATACAGACTTAAATGTGCATCAACACGTGTATAAAGCACGCTGTGTTTCCGCCTTGTGTATGTGCGCACACTTTTGTGAAGGACGCAGCTTGATGCATGACGGTCCCCCCCCCATGAAGTTTTGTGCATCCCATTTGAAGGTTATAAGGTATCATTTTTTGTAACTGTATCGTTTTATTGTGATGTTGGTTAATGTGTTGGAGTGACAGTGTTTGTTTGTTTTTTATTGTTTGTGTTTTTGCTGTAGCTCTTACGGTGTCTACATGAGTGTCACGAATAAAACGCTAATGGAAACATCAGTTTAAGGAGTAATTTGACCATCATTCAAGTGGGGTAGCTACAGTAAGAGCTTGGCCATTCGTTGTTCGACTCTGCTGCGTTAATGACTGGTGTCCAAGCCGACGGGTCTTTAAGAAGTGGATGTGCACGGGCAGCAGGTCGATTTCCGATGGTCAAATGTGGTTCGTTTATGGATAACTACGGCTGAAATCAAGGATTAAACGATACACTACGGATTGCGAAAGACTGTGTTCTTCTTCAGGTGACATTTATCCCTCTACGCACTTCTACAGCAGTAAAAGGATATTAAGGTGAAACATTTAACCAACGATATACATTTTCTTCAAGTTTAATACAAGGGTTGAAATGTTTAAAGCCTTTTGAAAGACCAAATCCTTTGTTGTGTTTGAAGAAGGGATATTTATACGAGTTTTAAAGGAAATATTTGTCTTTAAAAAGGGTTATTTAAAACACTTGATATTAATGTTTGAGGCTACATGATTACTGTTTTGTAATTTAAATGACTTTTTAACTGTGCTGGACATCTTATATTATTGTGTGAGTTAATCTGGTAACTTTAAAATGACTGAGTCAAATAATTGTGTTGATATTGTTGAATGTGAAGGGCTGATTAATAGTCTCCAACATGATCTTGAAACCCTTAATCATGAATATCAAACATCAACAGAGAGTTTAAAGAGACAACAGATAATAGAGACAATTGAGACTAAAGAACAAACTTTGAGTGAACTTAAAAGTAAACTTCAAGAAGATTTAGCAGAATCTCAAGGTCCTCGACATTCTGTTCGTTCACGAAATCCTACAGAAAAAATGCTTGCATTTCAAAAAGATGAAATTCAGAAGAGAGAAAGAAAGCTTATTTCCATGTACGAACAATGGAAAATGTCTGCACGTAAGGCTAGAAATCAACTCAAGTCTGATATTACTGAGAGCCAGCTAGCAACTCTAATTGACACCCTGGAAGAGGAAAAGGAGAAAGTTATGCATATCTATGTTGAAGTTAGAAATTATGTCACGCCATCTACTGAAATGAGACGTCGTATAGATGCCTGTGAGGCTGTGGCAACAGAAATAATAAAAGTTGCTTATGAAAGAATATCAGGCATTGATGAATTTGATGTAGAACAAGTAAACCATCGCTTGAAGGATTTGCTTGAATCTAGCCATGCTCGTTCTATCTATGGCTCTACTGTTTCTCGAATTAGCCATAAGTCTAGTGCTCGGTCAAGTCATCGTTCTGCATCTTCATGTGTAGCATCAAAACATGCCGAAGCAGCTGCATAATTGGCGGCAAAGGAAGTGGAGTACAAAATGCTGATGGAGGAAAATAAACGGAAGGAAAAAATTCACGAGTTGCAAGAGAGACAAGAAAGAGACCTAGATGCTCAAAAACGTGAACTAGAGCAGTTACAGGCGGAAAAGGATTTAAAAGTAGCACAGGCAAGGTTCGAGGCCTATAATCGGATAGCAGTGCAGGAAGTTGATAATCCTTCAATAAATCGGGTTATCAGAGAACAACATTGCCTGCCTCCAAGCTTTTCTGGTAAACCTGCTAATGACATATCTCCATCCCAAAATGAACTGCCTTTTCTTGTTCAAGCCCTACAAGACAGCATAAATTTGAACAGATTGCCAGCTCCAGAGCCCTTTGTGTTTGTGGCGGAGGGGGCGTGGTTCTGCGAAGTCTGTAGCGGGAGCGAGGAACTGCGGAGACGAGCGGTGAGTAAGTAGGTCAAGTGCAGATCATTAACACCTGTGTCTCGTTCCAGTGATTGGCGTGGAGAGACATAAAAGCCGCTGTCTGGAGAGAGAGTGGAGAGAGAGACCTGACTGGGACTGCGGATGCACCTGAGCCTGAGGAAAGCAAGCTGCTACAGAGAAACCGTTTTGGAGAAAGTTTATGAGTCAGAAAACGCCCACGTGCGTCCTTTGTGTTTGTGATATACTGAGTTTAAAATAAAGAAACCGCAAGTCCCAGTCTCACCGACCCCGCCTTCTTCCTTCTCCCCACACGAACATTCATCACAGTGTTTAATGGTGATCCCATTCAGTATGTTGAGTGGAAGGCTTCCTTTATGTCATTGATTGATCGAAAGAGTATATCTGCTGCTGAAAACACTTTATTATCTAAAAAGGTATGTGGGTGGATCGGCACGCAAAACCTTGGATGGTACCTTCTACAGGAGTGACGACGAAGCTTATAAGGATGTCTGGAGCAAAGTAAATCAAAGGTATGGTCAATCATTTGTGATTCAATGTGCTTTTCGCCAGAAGCTTGCAAATTGGCCAAAAATTCAATCAAAGGATGCTATTGGACTTAGAGAATTTTCGGATTTTCTTAACGCCTGTCAAGATGCCATACCTCATGTTGCAAGTTTACAAATCTTAAATGACTGTGACGAAAACCAAAAGTGAGTTCAAAAACTACCTGAATGGGCTGCTTCGCGTTGGAATCGACAAGTTACACAAACCTTGAGAGACAATAAGGATTTTCCTGACTTTAAGACCTTTGCAGCATTTGTTTCGTTAGAAGCAGAGATTGGTTGTAATCCAGTCACTGTCACATGCCTGTCCTGTCTTGTGTAGCACATGTGGTGGTTTGTTATTTTCCGTCCTTGTCTAGTTCCCACCCTCCTTGTTATCCTGTTATTGGTTTAATTTGCCCCACCTGTGTTCCCTCGTTACCTGCCTTATTTGTCCCCTTTATAAGTTCCTTTGTGTTTGCAGTCCTTGTCGGTTCATTGTGGTGTCTACGTGTTCCTTTCCCTGTGTTCCCGGTTTGAGTTTTGTTATTTCTTAGTTGTATGTTTTCCCCCTCGTGGGTTTTTGTTTGTATTTATGTTTATATTATATTAAATTTCATGTCCCTTCCTGCAATTGAGTCCTCACCTCAGTTTCCTTCAGCCGAACGTGACAGAATGAACCGACCCCTAAGAGGACTCAGCAGATGATGGGTAGCTTCCTTTTTTCATCTCCCTCCAACTATATGCAAATCGCCAAGTATGTGAGTTTTAACTACATCCGTCAGCAGGGGGCTGACGTGAGGGACTTCGCCTGCAGTCTCCTCATTAAAGTGGATCACATGACATACACTGAGGCTGAGATTAAGGAGGTATTGAACATTTGTTTGGACATGCCTCTCAGCCCCGGGGAGATGGAAAAGCTGGGGCATCTGGGATTCTGGGACTTTGTCCACCACATCTACCATCTTGGTGAGTCGGAACATCTGCGGCTAACAGAATCCCAGCCTACTGACGGTTCCCTTCCATCAACTGTCAGTGGAGGCCCCAGCCCTCCGATGACCCGGAAACGGAGAAGGAGGAGGAAGAGCAGGCCTACCTTGTCGGACACCTCCACTGGAGAGGATCCTACTGCGGGGGTAGGAGATCCGGTGGTCCGTGTTCCGGTGGTCCCTGAGCCGGTGGTGCCAGTTCCAGTGCCTGAGCCGGTGGTGCCTATTCCTGAGCCGGTGGTGCCTGTTCCTGAGCCGGAGCCGGTGTCTGTTTCTGAGCCGGAGCCGGTGTCTGTTTCTGAGCCGGAGCCAGTGTCTGTTCCTGAGCCGGAGCCAGTGTCTGTTCCTGAGCCGGAGCCAGTGTCTGTTCCTGAGCCGGAGCCAGTGTCTGTTCCTGAGCCGGAGCCAGTGTCTGTTCCTGAGCCGGAGCCAGTGTCTGTTCCTGAGCCGGAGCCAGTGTCTGTTCCTGAGCCGGAGCCAGTGTCTGTTCCTGAGCCGGAGCCAGTGTCTGTTCCTGAGCCGGAGCCAGTGTCTGTTCCTGAGCCGGAGCCAGTGTCTGTTCCTGAGCCGGAGCCAGTGTCTGTTCCTGAGCCGGAGCCAGTGTCTGTGTCTGTTCCAGTTCCTGAGCCGGAGCCAGTGTCTGTTCCTGAGCCGGAGCCAGTGTCTGTGTCTGTTCCAGTTCCTGAGCCGGAGCCAGTGTCTGTTCCTGAGCCGGAGCCAGTGTCTGTGTCTGTTCCAGTTCCTGAGCCGGAGCCAGTGTCTGTTCCTGAGCCGGAGCCAGTGTCTGTTCCTGAGCCGGAGCCAGTGTCTGTTCCTGAGCCGGAGCCAGTGTCGGTTCCTGAGCCGGAGCCAGTGTCGGTTCCTGAGCCGGAGCCAGTGTCGGTTCCTGAGCCGGAGCCAGTGTCTGTGTCTGTTCCAGTTCCTGAGCCAGAGCCAGAGCCAGTGTCTGTTCCTGAGCCAGTGTCTGTTCCTGAGCCTGAGCCAGTGTCTGTTGCTGAGCCGGAGCCAGATCGGGAGATGCCCATTCTCATGGCCGGGGGGGCACTGGTCAGCTATCTAGAGCGTTTAGCTCGGATCCTGGAGACGCCCTTCAGACCTTTAGTGTTTTCTGTTCCTGAGCCGGAGCCAGTGTCTGTTCCTGAGCCGGAGCCAGTGTCTGTGTCTGTTCCAGTTCCTGAGCCGGAGCCAGTGTCTGTTCCTGAGCCAGTGTCTGTTCCTGAGCCGGAGGCTGCGTTCGAAACCGCATACTTCCCTACTATATAGTATGTAAAAAGCAGTAGGCGAGCGAATAGTATGCTCGAATCCTTTGTATTCATAAAAGAGTAGGCGAGAACTACCAGGGTTTTGGAGTATTTCTCGCGAGATTCGGACGTGCGTATACTGATGTTGCGTTCGAATATGCCTACTTACCTACTATATAGTAGGCGAAAACAGTACGTGAAAGGAGAAGTATGTTCGAAACCTCAGTAATCATAAAAGAGTAGGCGAGAAGTTCCCGGATGGCTTACTGATTCCGCCCAGATTGTGAAGTACCCATCGTCGGATACTTTTCTATTCCTGCCTTCCCATGAGGCCACAGGAAAGGATACGTCAGGCGGAGAAAAGCCAATCAAATGTGAGTATTACAAACCAAAATCACCGTTCCTTGTGTTAAAATCGCATTTGTTGGACTACTGTAGAGTAACGTTAAACTGTTGAATTGTTAAAAGTGTAAAGACGACAGACAGTATAGTGTAGTTGTGATTGGGCTGTAAAAACACGTTTTATTATGTATGAGCTCCAGTAACACACACACACACACACGTCTCCAAAGTGGATTTACATAAACGATATACTTAAAGATAAAGATGCTTACTAAATGTTTATTTAACATCTGACAGGAACATTTTCGATAAGTATTGCAGATGACATCACAGCATGAAATAGACATCTGATCAGAATGATGTGTGTGTGCTATAATGTAGAGTTCCCTGTTGTCATCACTGCTTACTTTACATGAACGTCAGTAATGTTAATAGATCTACATAAAGTAACTAAACATAAGTTATCTTTTTTTATTTGTCCATTAGTACTGTTGATGAATTGAGGAACATTAACACATCAGCAACTACCTCAACATTTAAGGCTATTGAGCACATCAACTTTTATGCTTTTATCAAGGTGTTGTTTAAGATCCAGGTAAGATGAATGTTGTCTGATGTTACAGGGGCAGAAGAGCTCATGTGTGTTTATCTGGTGGAGACTGGAGAGAGGGTGATGAAGGAAGCCTGTCATCAAAGGCTTTGAGTATACTACAGAAATGAATAAAACATACATTTAAATCTTAAGTTGTATTTTATTTTAATTTCAAACAGAGTTATTTCAGCACTTTTCTGATTCTTGATGTCTGTGCATTTGCTGCAGAGCTTCTGTGGTTGAGCCTTGCTCAAGGACACACTGGTGGTGACGGCTGCGGAGATCCAAGCAGAAACCTTCTGCTTATCAGTTCAGTGTTTAGCCCACTACACCACAAAAGTCATAAAGCTACAATACAAGTAGCATGTAATTGTAAAAAATATTAAATCAAATATGGCAAGAAATGGGATGCTGACAACATGAATTGTAAAACGTTTTAAGTAGTCATGCTGATGGAGAGCAGGCACACGGATGTTTGGAGTAGACATCAGCAGTCAGATTGTCCCGCACATGTTCTCCACTCTTGCTTCAAGGTTGTGGGGTTCAGAAGGGACATGATGGACGGCTAGACAGGCGAAGGTGTTCACGGTGCTCAACTGCTTCATCAAGCTGTGTTGAGATGGCAGCAGATGTGGGGTTCACCGTCTGTAAATGTGTGATGGTTTGTTAGAACAATACGTTTGAATAAAGCTTTGTTTCATGGTGACTTATTAATTTGTGATGTTTACTTTTATTCATTCTTTTACTCATTAATTCATGTTTCCTATTGTTGTCAGTAAATAAAATATTTTATTAACTCATGCATTTATTCATTGCTTGACTGAAAATTGGTATTCACATCGGCTGCATTTGTTCTAGTGTATTTTCATGCATCGCTATGTCATATGACAACAAGTTGCATTTTGCTTGTTTTACTAAAACAATATAATTTTCAGTAAAAAAGTAATATGATTAAGTATTGGTCAGCATTTGTTATTATTATTATTGTAAGTGTTTTAGTGGGCTAGCAATGCAATTCATTCTGGGGTAATCTTAATTTTGAATAGTAATAACTTACATTTTAAGAGTATAAAATCAACAGTGTTCTCCCAAGGTGAGATCTTCGAGCAGCTGAAAGACGTCCTCATTGCAGACTGAGGGAAACTGCACAGGTCGGGCTGTGGAGTTATTGATGCTTTGAGCTGTTACTGCACCTGTCACTCATAGGCCTATCTTTTATTTTATAATTACATGGTTGTATCTTTAACAATCCTAATAATAAAACAAATATCATGGGTTTGCATACATTATATACAAAGAAAAAACAATAACAAGGTTAGATATCTTTGAATAAGGGATTGAGGGATAAAACAGGAGTTAAATTTAAAAAGGAAAATATAAAGGAGATTTAGGCCAATTTTGCTTGTGGATGACATGCTTTGCATATAAAATAAAGAAATTAACAACATATTTAAGAGATCACGATTGTGGGTTTTGGTAAGGATAAAACTGGGTCAGATTAGTAGGGTTAATATCACAAAATAAACGGGCAGCTGTTTCTTCAACAAGCCCACACAATTAGCAAGTTTAATCAATATTAAGATATTTATAGATCGATGAATTAAACCTGTCACTCGTCTTTCAAGTTGTTGCGCTTGAGATAACGTCGTAGGTCACATGATAACGTCAACATGGCGCATAAAGTGCGGATCGCATTCATACTTAACGAGATCAGGCAATATAGTACCTACTCTTTTAGAGCTCGTTAAGTAAGTACTTATTGAAAATGAGTACCTACTCAATGAGTATGCGGTTTCGAACGCAGCCAGTGTCTGTTCCTGAGCCTGAGCCAGTGTCTGTTCCAGTTCCTGAGCCGGAGCCAGTGTCTGTTCCTGAGCCAGAGCCAGTGTCTGTGTCTGTTCCAGTTTCTGAGCCGGAGCCAGTGTCTGTTCCTGAGCCGGACCCAGTGTCTGTTCCTGAGCCGGAGCCAGTGTCTGTTCCTGAGCCGGAGCCAGTGTCTGTTCCTGAGCCGGAGCCAGTGTCTGTTCCTGAGCCGGAGCCAGTGTCTGTTCCTGAGCCGGAGCCAGTGTCTGTTCCTGAGCCGGAGCCAGTGTCTGTTCCTGAGCCGGAGCCAGTGTCTGTGTCTGTTCCAGTTCCTGAGCCGGAGCCAGTGTCTGTTCCAGTTCCTAAGCCGGAGCCAGTGTCTGTGTCTGTTCCAGTTCCTGAGCCGGAGCCAGTGTCTGTTCCCGTTCCTGAGCCGGAGCCAGTGTCTGTTCCCGTTCCTGAGCCGGAGCCAGTGTCTGTTCCTGAGCCGGAGCCAGTGTCGGTTCCTGAGCCGGAGCCAGTGTCTGTGTCTGTTCCAGTTCCTGAGCCGGAGCCAGTGTCTGTTCCTGAGCCTGAGCCAGTGTCTGTTCCTGAGCCTGAGCCAGTGTCTGTTGCTGAGCCGGAGCCAGATCGGGAGATGCCCATTCTCATGGCCGGGGGGGCACTGGTTGGCTATCTAGAGCGTTTAGCTCGGATCCTGGAGACGCCCTTCAGACCTTTAGTGTTGTCTGTTCCTGAGCCGGAGCCAGTGTCGGTTCCTGAGCCGGAGCCAGCGTCTGTGTCTGTTCCAGTTCCTGAGCCGGAGCCAGTGTCTGTTCCTGAGCCAGTGTCTGTTCCTGAGCCTGAGCCAGTGTCTGTTCCAGTTCCTGAGCCGGAGCCAGTGTCTGTTCCTGAGCCAGAGCCAGTGTCTGTGTCTGTTCCAGTTTCTGAGCCGGAGCCAGTGTCTGTTCCTGAGCCGGAGCCAGTGTCTGTTCCTGAGCCGGAGCCAGTGTCTGTTCCTGAGTCTGTGCCTGTGCTTGTGTCTGTTTCTGTGTCTGTTTCTGAGCTGGTGATGTCTGTTCCTGAGCCGGAGGCGTCTGTTCCTGAGGCCTCAGTGACGCGACACTGGCCATTATGGCCACAGCCATGTGGTGTGTGTGGGCCACGCACACACTTGGACCGGTGGTGTCTGTTCCTGGGCCGGTGGTGTCTGTTCCAGAGCCTGAGCCGGTGGTGTCTGTTCCAGTGCCTGAGCCGGTGGTGTCTGTTCCAGTGCCTGAGCCGGTGGTGTCTGTTCCAGTGCCTGAGCCGGTGTCGGTTCCAGTGCCGTGGCTGCCTGATCTCCGCGGTCCGCCCTGGCCGCCTGAACTCCACGGTCCGCCCTGGCCGCCTGAACTCCACGGGCCGCCCTGGCCGCCTGAACTCCGCGAGCCGCCCTGGCCGCCTGAACTCCGCTGGCCGCCTGAACTCCGCGGGCCGCCTGAACTTTTTGTTTCCCCCTTCCCTTCCTGGTCTGTTTCCCCCTTCCCTCCCTGGTCTGTCCCTCCCGTCCCTCCCTGGTCTGTCCCTCCCGTCCCTCCCTGGTCTGTCCCTCCCGTACCTCCCTGGTCTGTCCCTCCCGTCCGGCCCTGTTCTTGTGGAGCGTCTGGTAGCCGCTTCTTAAGGAGGGGGTAGTGTCACATGCCTGTCCTGTCTTGTGTAGCACATGTGGTGGTTTGTTATTTTCCGTCCTTGTCTAGTTCCCACCCTCCTTGTTATCCTCTTATTGGTTTAATTTGCCCCACCTGTGTTCCCTCGTTACCTGCCTTATTTGTCCCCTTTATAAGTTCCTTTGTGTTTGCAGTCCTTGTCGGTTCATTGTGGTGTCTACGTGTTCCTTTCCCTGTGTTCCCGGTTTGAGTTGTTATTTCTTAGTTGTATGTTTTCCCCCTTGTGGGTTTTTGTTTGTATTTATGTTTATATTATATTAAATTTCATGTCCCTTCCTGCAATTGAGTCCTCACCTCAGTTTCCTTCAGCCGAACGTGACAGTCACATCATCTTATGCTCTCAGTTTATCATCTGTTAACAAACAAACTTTCAGAGAGTCCAAAGGAAATAAAGCTAATGTCTTTAATACTCAGACTGATTTCGGACTTAACAGACCAAAGATCATCAAGAAAAATGTCAAACCTCCCTGCATGTTTTGTCAAGATCCTCAACATCAGCTCTATGATTGTTCCAAATTGATGACCAAGACACTAGCAGAACGACGGGCATATGTGAAGGAAAACAATCTTTGTTATGGATGTTTGAAAACTGGCCATAGTGTAAGAGACTGTCGTCATCGCCATTCCTGTAACTCATGTAAAGGGAAACATCCTACTTGCCTTCATGATGATAACTTCACCAAAAGAGAAGTTCCACTAGCTAGTTCCACTAACTGCATCTGCTCCAAGGTTAGAAGATGAGTCGACAGCCGTTCTGTCTCTGAGTGTGGCCGGAAAGGGATCATCGTATACATCGATAGTTGTGCCAGTATGGTTATCATCAAGCAACAATGTGAGTGCGGAAAAACTTGTTTATGCCTTGCTCGATTCACAGAGTGATACAACCTTTATCGACCAAGAAGTGAGCAATGTCTTGCAGGCAGATACATTTCCTGTCAAGTTAAAACTGACCACTATGACTGGAAAGGATACCATCGTGAAGAGTGAAAGGATTTCAGGACTTCGTGTAAGGGGTTATAGTTCTGCCACTTATATTGAACTCCCTCCTGTTTATACTAAAGATTGTATTCCAGTCAACCATGCACATTTACCTACGTGTGAAACAGCCAAACTTTGGAATCATCTTTCTGCAATTGCCTAGGAGATGCCCTCTTTGAAGGACTGTGAAGCCGGTCTTTTGATTGGCTATAATTGTGCTAGAGCGCTGGCACCAAGACAAGCGATTTTAGGAGAGAAGATCTCCTTCAAGGGAGAGTAGATCTCCTTCAAGGACCTGACCTGATGAACAATTTGACCGGTGTTCTTCTCAGATTTCGCCAGCACCCTGTTGCTTTAATATGTGATATTGAGAAAATGTTTCATCAGTTCCATGTGCCTGAAGCAGACAGAGACTTTCTGCGTTTCTTGTGGTGGAGAAATGGAGATTTAAAAGAACAACCTCGAGAGTACAGAATGACCGTTCCTCTCTTTGGAGCGTCTTCATCTCCAGGATGTGTGAACTATGGACTGAAGCATTTGGCTGAAGGTAACAAGGATCAGTACCCTTTGGGATTTCAGTTTGTAATGAATGATTTCTATGTAGATGATGGTGTTACAAGTGTACAAACAACAGAGGATGCAATTCAACTTGCTCAAGAAGCCCGAGACCTTTGTGCCATTGGTGGCCTTAGACTTCACAAATTTGTGTCCAATTATAATGCTGTGCTGGAAAGTATTCCTCCCTCAGAGCGAGCAATCAATGTAAAGGAACCTGATCTCTCATTTGATTCCTTGACAGAGCGAACATTGGGGATTCAGTGGAACATTGAACGTGATTGTTTCAAGTTTGATATTTCTCTCAATGAACAGCCAGCAACTCGACGTGGAATCTTATCTACGATTGCATCATTGTATGACCCATTAGGGTTCTTAGCTCCATTCATTCTTCATGGAAAGAAAACACTAAGTATGTATGCAGACATGGTACAGGTTGGGACGACACACTGAGAAATGAGTTGCAGCCAAGTTGGGAGTGCTGGAGAAGAGATTTGGGCAACTTGAAGAAAGTGAATATTCCCCGCACATATGCTCCTCCTGGGTTTGGAAAGGTAACGGAAGCAGAGCTGCATCATTTTTCAGATGCTAGTACTAGTGGCTATGGACAGTGCTCATATCTGAGATTGAAGAATGAAAGTAAAGATGTCCATGTTGCTCTTGCCATGGGAAAGTCTTGTGTATCTCCTTTAAAGATTACAACTATTCCAAGGTTGGAGTTGACTGCTGCAGTCGTTTCAGTGAATGTCAGTAAAATCCTTAAGCAAGAACTTCGGTATCCTGACATCACAGAGTTTTTCTGGACTGACTCCAAGGTTGTTCTGGGATATATCAATAATGAGGCCAGACGATTTCATACATTTGTTGCTAACAGAGTACAAAGAATTACTTAGTCAATGATGCAACATATATGATTATGAGATGTACCGTCAGTACGTTTAGCTCCTTTTGGAGCGAAACCTTACTCGTCTGGCTGCCAGCGAGAACATTCCAGTGAGTGATAAAAGTCCGAACAAAGGAATTTTCCCGCCTCCAATCCACATCTACGATTGGTCATCTCAGAGAAGGTGGGCGTGGGTTAGTGGACTTTAAAGGACAATAACCCGAGCACCATCAGCGCTCAGTCAACCCGCAAGGTCTCCGATGAGACAACTTCCCTTCCATCACGTCAGCGCGGCTGGCGGGGCTCCGGCCCGAGCCCGCGCGGCCCGGCCAAGCTGATCGCTCCCTTTGAAGATGACGCACTCCGCGACACCAGGCGCGCTCCATCCGAGTGCGCACATCACTGCGCGAATCTTCTTAGCGTGAACGAGATCCCTTTTTCCTTCCAAGACAACCGCTCCTACACGCCGTTAAATCTCCCGCGGACCGACCCCGGAAGGACCGAACGGAGAGAGAGCTTCAGCGCATGAACACTCTGAGAAATGCAACGCACGCATCTTGCTTACACAACACAGAGAAACCATGCAAGTATCAATTCTATCGAAATTTAGATGCGTTTAAGATTGTACCCCTATTTATGGTGATAATTGTTCTTTGCTGGCTCTAGCGGTTTTGGTTGGGAAATGTCTGACCGGACCATTCCCTCCTTATTCTCCCTTTCTTCCTCCTCTCCCTCCTCATCCTCTACCCCCTCTTTACCTTTCTTTATTCTGTATATACATGTATCCTTTACAGGGAGTGCAGAATTATTAGGCAAATGAGTATTTTGACCACATCATCCTCGTTATGCATGTTGTCTTACTCCAAGCTGTATAGGCTGGAAAGCCTACTACCAATTAAGCATATTAGGTGATGTGCATCTCTGTAATGAGAAGGGGTGTGGTCTAATGACATCAACACCCTATATCAGGTGTGCATAATTATTAGGCAACTTCCTTTCCTTTGGCAAAATGGGTCAAAAGAAGGACTTGACAGGCTCAGAAAAGTCAAAAATAGTGAGATATATTGCAGAGGGATGCAGCAGTCTTAAAATAGCCAAGCTTCTGAAGCGTGATCATCGAACAATCAAGCGTTTCATTCAAAATAGTCAACAGGGTCGCAAGAAGCGTGTGGAAAAACCAAGGTGCAAAATAACTGCCCGTGAACTGAGAAAAGTCAAGCGTGCAGCTGCCAAGATGCCACTTGCCACCAGTTTGGCCATATTTCAGAGCTGCAACATCACTGGAGTGCCCAAAAGCACAAGGTGTGCAATACTCAGAGACATGGCCAAGGTAAGAAAGGCAGAAAGTCGACCACCACTGAACAAGACACACAAGCTGAAACATCAAGACTGGGCCAAGAAATATCTCAAGACTGATTTTTCTAAGGTTTTATGGACTGATGAAATGAGAGTGAGTCTTGATGGGCCAGATGGATGGGCCCGTGGCTGGATTGGTAAAGGGCAGAGAGCTCCAGTCCGACTCAGACGCCAGCAAGGTGGAGGTGGAGTACTGGTTTGGGCTGGTATCATCAAAGATGAGCTTGTGGGGCCTTTTCGGGTTGAGGATGGAGTCAAGTTCAACTCCCAGTCCTACTGCCAGTTTCTGGAAGACACCTTCTTCAAGCAGTGGTACAGGAAGAAGTCTGCATCCTTCAAGAAAAACATGATTTTCATGCAGGACAATGCTCCATCACACGCGTCCAAGTACTCCACAGCTTGGCTGGCAAGAAAGGGTATAAAAGAAGAAAATCTAATGATATGGCTTCCTTGTTCACCTGATCTGAACCCCATTGAGAACCTGTGGTCCATCATCAAATGTGCGATTTACAAGGAGGGAAAACAGTACACCTCTCTGAACAGTGTCTGGGAGGCTGTGGTTGCTGCTGCACGCAATGTTGATCGTGAACAGATCAAAACACTGACAGAATCCATGGATGGCAGTGTCCTTGCAAAGAAAGGTGGCTATATTGGTCACTGATTTGTTTTTGTTTGGTTTTTGAATGTCAGAAATGTATATTTGTGAATGTTGAGATGTTATATTGGTTTCACTGGTAAAAATAAATAATTGAAATGGGTATAAATTAGTTTTTTGTTAAGTTGCCTAATAATTATGCACAGTAATAGTCACCTGCACACACAGATATCCCCCTAAAATAGCTAAAACTAAAAACTACTTCCAAAAATATTCAGCTTTGATATTAATGAGTTTTTTGTGTTCATTGACAACATGGTTGTTGTTTAATTATTAATGTTGTAAAATTAATCCTCAAAAATACAACTTGCCTAATAATTCTGCACTCCCTGTATTTAGTTGTATGTAATCGTAGTAGCTATCACTATTAAAACCATTGTATCCACGGTTTGATTGTCATTGTACTGCTCACAAAACATGAGTCCCTTTAATGTCAGATCTAAGCTACGAGCTCTTATAAGTATCATTGAATGCTGTAATTAATACCATAACTCGGAAGGTTTGTCCTTTGTGGCCAGAGGGATAAACTTCCCGAAAATTGGGTAAAAGACCTAGTGAAAGTTGATAAGGATTAAAGGGATCCGTTAAACAGAACGGATTTTAGTTAATTCTTAAAAGGATATTCTATAGCCTCCTGACTTGGCTTATTTATTCGTAGTTAATTGCAATCCATTGTGGTTAACTGTGTATATATTTGTTCAAATATTTAGGCTTTTTGGGTGATTTTGGAGATTTGTGATTCAATTATACCCGTGGTGATTAATCATAAATCCCTAAAATATTAATACCCATAATTCCCTATGAGCTAAATTTAATTTAATAATATATGTGACCCTGAGACGTTACAGATTTTTGGTGGAGAATAATTAGGCAACATTTTAAACTTTGTTTTGTGAGCAACCTTGTCAATTTTATGTGTATATTATTGGTATTAATTTTGATATTTTGTATGCGCGCTTCAGAGAGTGAGATGAGTCGCAAACGCGAACTCACGTATATGTAACTGGAAAGCCCAAAGCTGATTTCAGTTAGTTGTAGGCCTATGTTCACAGCGTCTATTTTGTCCATTTTAGTCACTGTTAATTGTTAAGAATAAACTGCAGTTCATAATATTAAAACTGTCTCTTTAAAAGGAAAGAAACTTCTTTTGCAGAACATTTTTAATATTATCCATTCCACATGTTAGGACGAAGAAATCTCCTATCAGCGTGATTAAAGTCCACCTGTAGAACGAAGAAATCTTCTCAGCGTGTTGATATCATGATTTTGCGCCTGTCAGAACGAAGAAATCTTCTGTTCAGCGTGATGAAAACGATTTGAGCGATGTTCCTCTTATTCGTTTTGTAAAAGGCCTTATCAATCGCCAGATTTGAACCGTTGCGTGTCCCAACGTTATTCGACTGAGCGGTCCCTTAGGTGGAAGTTTGGCTTAGCTAACCAGATGCACACCTTGCACAAATCAATCAGAAAAACTGCTGGCCAGTATCTGCTTGATGTGTGAATGGGAATATTTTATTTTAACCTTGATCCCGTTAAAATTTGTTGCAGAGGAAAGACGTTTGCGTGACGTTTGCGTGTATAGGCGGTAAATTAAATCCGGCTACACACTCTGTGTGCTATAAATTGGCACAAAGGGAATTTGAGAACAAATTCCCTTCTCACGTGCGATCGATCACAGCTAAATCTCCGCGTTAGGAGGTGGAAAGCGCTTTCCCCTGTTCCAACGTTCAAAAGTTAAAATCACCCTTTTTGTGGGTGCCGCAATTCCTCTGACCAACACAAGAGGGCGGCCTACTAGGTGTTCCGCACCTCTCAGGTTACTCCCACCTGACCCCCACTCCTTGGAGTGGACTCCATTACGCCACCTTGTGGACGTTCCCCTACTCCCCGCTCTGTAGGATGCCAAAATGAACTTCTTTTCGTTGTTATTTGCTTCCTATTATAAGTCTCTTCATTCATTTCCCGTTATTTCTACCATTTTATTCAACCTTTCTGTTTCACTGACTTCTCACACTTAATTTAATTTTAGGTTCAAACTTGTTTAAACCAAAATTTAAATAAGTCTTCTCTTTTCAGCCTGTGATAGCCCCTTATCAGTAACACGCCCCCTGCTGGGCACTCTCATAAGTTGGCTTTCCTCTCTTTTCTCCTTTGGCTCCATTTCGGAATAGATTAATTTAATTAATTCTACTTCTCCCTTTTTCAAGGTCGTCCGATAATTACAAACATTATCATCATTATTTTATGTTTTAGCACTATTTATTAATAGTCTTTTCCTCACTTACTTTACAGAATGAGTTAAATTTGGTCTACACAAGTTTAAGCTTAAGCTGATGTTGTGTTCTCCTTGTTAGCCATTTGTATATCTACATGTACTACCTCCAGTGCTTGTGGTGAATTTACGGTTGTCTTCTGGCTGGGTTCCCGTGAGTGGAGTCACCTGGTCGGCGTAATTGACACCGGTCGTGTGTGAATCGCAGACACCTCTGTCTCTGTACCATCGGCGGCGGCACGCAGTAGACTAAGCATTTCAGGCACTCCAGGGAGAAGCCAACGAGTCCAATTGATCCTCATGAGGGCATTTTGGTTAATTACTCTGATTCGAGTGTCCAGGGACCGCCGGTGAGATTGACCTCACCATTGGTTCTCGCTCGAAACGACCCCGATTTACCCCAGGCACAGTAAGTAGAGTAAGCCCATTCACTTATTGCAAACCCTAGAATATACGTATTCCTGGTCATTTAAGTGTTTGGCCACACCGTTCTCCCCATTTAAGCCATACCTTTCCCCTAGGCTTTATAGCTCAACAGCGCCCCCTCACTCGTCGGCCCTGTCATAAACCCTAGCACTGGTATTAAGCTTAGAGCCTTTTCAGCCTATCTACCTCTTCTAATGTTCTCACTTTTGTTTCATCTCAGGCCTTCTCTCTAAGTATTTTTGGTTATCTTGCTCTTTTCTACTCTACTGTTCTGTTGCTTGAGTTTCTTCCAGCTCACCTAAAGACAGAACCTATGAGAGCCATCAAGGAAAGCTGAATAATAGACTGACGACCAACAGCCAGTGTCAGTAAATGACCTACTAGGCGACCGTACTGTCAAATTGTTATTTAAAGCTGATACTCAACCACATAAATCAGCCCCACCTGGCAACTCACGGCCAAGACAATAGGTGCCCGGCCTAGATTCCACTAACTGTCTGCATCAGTTAGTTAAAATTGCGCACACAAATTGAATAAGTCGCAATCGCTATAGCGCTAAAACCCTACACGGACTTGCATTGGCCTCTTTTGTGTTGTCTTTCTCTCGCCCACAGTAAGCCAGCGTGTCCCGTTTATCCAGCCCCACCGCCACTGGGATCACGTCGAGACCTGATCGAGCGCCAGGACGACTGCGTTCCTGCCTAAAGCTAGGTGACCTGCAGCCCCCGAGCCAAGAACGGCAGCGTTGAAGCTCCTAGCGGAGGAGGCCCGGAGGAACCAGGACCACGCGCAGAGTCGTCGAGATCAGCTACTCCTTGAGACCCAGGATCGACGCGGAAGGGAGGACGAAACGGACCTACAGCTTCGGGAGAAAGTGGAGAGACTCCAAAATGCCCTGGCAGAAATTCGCGTAGAGACAACGCGCAAAGAGCAGTTGGAGAAAGAATCCGAAGAGGAATTGAAAGAAAAAAACTCCAACGAGAGGAAGCTCTCCTTACAAGAGCTGAGATTGAACTGAAAGAAGGAAAGACACAGCACGGCCACAGCTTGTGAAACCCACTTGCAAACAGCCCATGCCAAGGTCCAAGATTTGGTTCAACGGAAGAACTTGAAACTGTTCACAAAGAACTGAAGTTTGCATGTACATTGCATAGTGAACAACAAGGGGAAACACACACCACACAGTTTCCCCTGACAAGTGGGCCAAGAAACCCCCAGCCAAGAGTTCCAAGCTCAAAAGGGGGGAGAAAGCCCACTGTTCGAGTTGTCACCAGCCAGCAGCCAAGAGCCCCCACCAGCAGCAAAGTGGTGGGAGCCAATCCAGAGAATCGTGCACAGCACACCATGGCTTCCCAAGAACTCTACAAGCCAGAAACATCCGAACTTTCACCCCAAACCCTGCAGGAAGCCACGCCAGAAACATCCGAACTTTCACCCCAAACGCTGCAGGAAGCCACGACACGCACACCTACCTGCAGGACATGAACTTTCACTTACAACCTGTAGCTAACGTGACCACATGGAACCAATTAGGTCTACTCCGAGGTACGTCCAGCCGTGAGGCGTGGCATTTCCTCGACCGGCCACCGGAGACTGCAAAGTGGGACTACCAACAGCTACGGGACTGCCGACCAAAAAGACTGCTTCTGAAAAGACTGTGAGTAACCCAACGATTTGCCCTGTCTCTGATCACTGTCCAGAGCTGGCTCCAAGGGGAGCCCTGCAACAACATAGTGACAGACTTTGTAACCGCCAAGACCGTTACAAGCCAGCAGAGAGCAGCGCAACTGGCATGGTGCCCGTCCTAAGCACCTGTCCGAGCACTCTGAAAGAATCTGGGACAAGCCACGTCTGTCTAACCACCCAAAGGTGGAACCACGTGGGATGCCAGCCGACAGCCAGGCGATCCTCATCGGCCAGTGCACCTAGCCCAGACAGCCAGCGGCGGAACGACTCACAGCACACCCCAAACAAACCCAAGCACTGTGCACCAACCACAGTCCACAGAACCAGAGACTTCATCACCAAGTGACAGCGTCGCCCAACCCCCTCAGCTGACGGCTGCACTTCCTGAACAATCGAACTCTGAAATCCCAAAATAGTGAGCTAAATGTGCAGTCATACAGCCAAAATGAGACCCAACTTGAACAGATAGCTCCCATCCAGCTAACGATGGGCCTAATGAGTCTGGTACACCCAGTGTACATCCAACCAATGGACACGTACCCCTTTCTCGTCTGCAAAGATCTGCTAGATCGTTCTGAGCCCTACTAGACTTCAAACAGCTAAAGATTTGGGCTCAAGTGCGAGAACCTCTGCCTCTCCAGCCACCCAGACACCTGAGCCAGACGGTCAGGTCACAGAGGTCACAAGAAACCTGGCAACTAGCCGCGAGAACACTGTCCCAGCACCAGAGCAAAGTTCAAGTTCGCTACTCTGCACTTTTCAACTCACCATAGACTCTTGGTGCCCCGACTTTCACTGCCCTGAGGTCATGACCGACCTCCAGCTGAATAATGTAACAACTACAGACAACTCAGCCATCAGTCTAGCACTGGTCAAAGCCCTCATGGAAGTAACATCCAACCTTCCATCTGCAAGCAAGCGTACCCGCTGCCCATTGGACTCCTGCCTAACAACCATGGTAACTGCCAAGGGCACCTGCGCTTTGAACTTGAAATGGAACGATCGGTGCCCTACACACTACTTCCTGGTCCTTCCAGATCCACTGCATAACGTCTACATAGAAGCAGACCCCTTGATTCGCGTCAAGGCTCATGTGGACTTTACCAATGAGGTAGTGTGAGCCCCACTGACATCACAGCCCCCTGTGGTTCCTGCCAAACCCGAAAACCTCCTGTCAGGCCAGACCTTGCCAGGAGTCGGTACTTTAATCAACAAACAGTATACTGCAGTACCAGCTTACACCAAAGGGGTCGCTGTTCGGCTCAACATGCGATGTGGTCACACACTGACCCACACGTGGGGCTTCTTCCAACCTTCACCTAAGTGTGAGGAACTTGGACTCAGTCTGGAGGCCACACCACTCACTGAACTGTCATCCCACGTAGTCTACATCCTAGTCTACAACCGACAGCATTCTTTCACAAGGTGCCCACTCGGCTATGCCAACTCACCAGCCGAGTTCAACATCTTCCGGAACAAGCATGCCCAGACACCAGAATGAGGGGCTACCCCGTCTGCGAAGATGATGTTCTCATGAAGAGCACAACGCCCTTCTGAAGAAGGACTGCCCATTCATCTGGACAAAAGCTCAAGCAAATTCCATGAATGAACTGAAACAACATCTGTGCATAGCTCCATGTCTTGCTCACCCTGACACACAACAGGAGTTCCACTTGAAAGCTGGATTCTCCAAACACTGCTTTAGTGCTGGTCCATACCAAAACATGACCAAGACAAAAGAATAGTTGTACAGGCAAGCAAGACATTTCTTACACCAGAGAGCAGAGACTCTGACTATGAAAAGACTCTACCTTGCACCATATGGGCCTTCCTGCGATTCTCCGACTACATCAGAGCACAAAAAGGTTATTACAGAGACATTCCAACAGCCTGTAACGTCTTCAACAGCCAACGCATCCGAGATGGCGTCGTTACCAATTCACATGGTTGATGACCCTTCAGGGCCGCAACGTTGAGGCACGTTATGCCCAGACTCACAAGTCTGCACTGGGAAATGACTCAGCTGCCTGCCAAAAATGTCCTGATGACACACCAGCGGTGACGCTGGGCACAGAGGAACCTCAACAACAGATCTGTCACAGGTACTTCGAAAAGAATGCATGTCAAGGACTGCCCACCACCTACGTCGGTGGATGCTCTTGCAACCAAGAGGGCATCCTAAAAACAGGTGCGGGCGTACTATGGCCGAAACCAGCCTTGCCCTCCACAGCACTTCAAGTGGGGCCCTCAGTCATCACAATATGCTGAGGTGGCAGCCAATCTAATAACCCGACAAACCGCATCGGCCCACAACAACAGAGACCTATGTATTTGCACTCCAACTATGTCAGACACCATTTCACATGCCACCTTCCTGGTTGGACACAAAATGGCTTCAAGAAAGCAGTCGAATGCCAACACCTGTTCCAAGCGTGTGATGACATCACAAGTACATACAGCATGACTGTCCACCAGAAAAAGGTGACAGGACACTCAAGGCAACCCGGCCTCGACAAAGACTTGGATGACCGAACTGATTCCCTGGCCAAAACTGGCACACTTCACAACAATCTATGGCCACCTCTCAGACCCCTCCAACCACCCTGTCACGACGTCTGACTTCACGGCCAAAAACCTCAGACAACCGCATGACGGCAAACACATGCTGCGTGCGAAAGTCAACATTCTGTGGTATGCCTCTGATGCCCTCACAGCGCTGAAGCTTGTGATGCCACAGTGTCAAAAGGGGGGAACACTAAACATTTGTCCACAACGCACCATGTGCTGGACACCACGGTAGCAGAACCACAAGACACCGAAGCAAGTGGCATATTGGCCTGGCATGCAGCAAAGTCGTGTCAGAGTATGTCAGAGAAGTGTCTGGTTTGCTGACAATTCTATCCGGCAAACCCAAACCCCAGAGCCACTGCAACGCAGAGGAGTCACAGTCCCGTGGTCAAACCTCGAAACAGACGGGACAGGAGCCCTATCCAGATCGACGAGGGACAACAAGGACTTCCTCACGGTGGTATGCCCATTCTACAAGTGAGTGGAATGTCTTCCAGTATCCAACGACACCAAGTCGAACGAACCAATCGAACTGGGGTCAGCATGCTGAGAAAGTATGGGACTGCCAACCAGAAAAACTGGGATGTGAAACTTCTGTTGATGCTCATGGACATCAGAACCACCCCGCATGAATCAACTCGTGCGTCTACCTTTGAACTTGTGACTGGGTGGCAGGTGACCCTGCCGCCGCACCTGCTGTATCAAACAAGAGACTCTAGCTTTATCAGATCCTACACCGCTCACCAGTACATTGACAAACAACACCTACAGACTCAAGGTCATTGTCAAAGTTGGGCGTTGGCGAGGTAATACCCAGATCAAGATGCACACCCCAGATGTGGTGGCCTACCACGACAGCAACACACAGCTGTACCTGGCCCCAAGCCTGTGCATGTGTACTTTGACCAAGACAGTCACTACCTCTGCCGTAGCGAACCACTCCTCCAGTGCAACACTGAAGGAACCTGCAGTTTGCAGCCCATGAGAAGCGGCACCCAACACCCCGCCGAGGCCATGCCTCACATCCGGGTCATCGAAACTCAGGCGGAGAGGGTGGTCCAGTGGGTTAAACCACTGAACTGATAAACAGCGGGTAAAACGACCTTGCGCAGCAGGTCAAAGAGACCAGAAGGAGCAAACACATGCTCAGAGCCTCAGCAAACAGCTGGAGACTGAGGCTCAAACCAGAAACAAAGACTTGAAATGGCTCAGACAGCTGTTGAACCATGAGAGCAGCTGGACAGACCAAGCACAGGACCCATTCAGAACTGTCACTATGGCAACATCAAGTACCAGACAAGCCCCCGGGGACGAAGCCACGGAAGACAGCACGTCTAACCTGCACACATCGCAGGATGTCCCACAGCCGTCGACGACAACGTCCTCCGCCAAACCCTACACACAGGTGTCAAGCGGAGGCTGCACAAGGACAGCTGGACACGACCATCTCAGGAGCTGCTGACACCAACAAAATAGCCCCTGAACAGGACTCACCAGATGAGTACTCCCAAAGGATAAGCTTCCAACTCCTTGCCCCACACAGCTCAGGCAAGCTCACACAGACCCCTAACCACTTCCTGAGACCACAAGCAGAAACCTGGGCCACACAAACGGACTTCAGGACGACAAGTGACGCACCATCAGGGCACCTGCTGCCTCGACACCTGCCGCACCAGGTCAGAGACCTGAACGTGGCTACTGCTTGCCTGATCTGCTGTGGAGAGACCATCACTCCAGGGGAAACAAACAACCAGAGGATGTGGATTCAAGTATCACAGGGTGCCATCCTCCACCTCGATGATCTGGCATTGTACCTCCTCCCAAGTGAAGAGTAATGGTCAGAGCTGGAAACCCCATCCTTCTTCAAAAATCACAACTTAACTCTAGATCCAGAACTGGAACTGAAGATTGAGAAAGGGGGGTCCTAGCCAATTGACATCACTCTCATCGATGTGGCCCTCCAAGTACTGTCCCGGCTGCTCATCCTGACCAACTCCCCTGTTGGCCAGGCACAGACCACAGCCTACACAGTGCTGTACCTCGCTACAGCTTTAGGCTACACCCTAACAGTGGGCCTGGCTTTCATCCTATTCAAGCGGGTCCACGAGAGGCGAGAGTCCATGACAAAGAACACGGTCTCTCTCCCCCTAGGATTCAAACGAAACCCTCAGAAAAGAGGTACCAAGACCGAGACAATGCCAAACCTCATCGAGATGGACCCTCAGCCTGAGGAACCAAAGGCTGGGAACAATTAGAAACCACCTGCCATCAGACCATCATGATCCCACTCGACCACCATCAGAACGACAACTGCCATCCGACGAGGTCAACCGGACGTCGTCACATGACAAAGGGGGACTGTAGCGTCTGGAGCATCTCTGTCTCTCTCTCTCTCTCTATCTCTCTCTCTCTCTCTCTCTCTCTCTCTCTCATGGGATCAAATTGATGTGAAACAGCAAGGATGTCTTTCGCTACCCAGCTCTGCATGAAAATCAGATCCCGGCACCTATAAGTCTCGGTTAAATGGCCCTCAATGCCAGGCTGACGACCCACCAGAGAATGGCCAGGGCTACGACGATGGCTCTGGGAGGACTTCAAACAGATTCTCATCAGCACAGCCCCCTAACACACCTCTCTGTCCAGAGTGACCAGGAATAACAGCACACCCACACGAGTATTCCCCTTCATTTAGCCTTTCATTGAACTATTCCAGAAATTACATATATGATGATTTCCTAAGTATGTGCATGCTCCCTATGTTCCTTATGTTTATGTGATGTAAAGACCCTCTTGAATGCTCAAAATGGCCCTGTAAAAGAGATACACTGTCTTTTATGCATTTAAATTAGGGCATGTTTGGTGTTTATAGGTTTCTCTTTTCCGGCCTTAGTCAATGATGCAACATATATGATTATGAGATGTACCGTCAGTACGTTTAGCTCCTTTTGGAGCGAAACCTTACTCGTCTGGCTGCCAGCGAGAACATTCCAGTGAGTGATAAAAGTCCGAACAAAGGAATTTTCCCGCCTCCAATCCACATCTACGATTGGTCATCTCAGAGAAGGTGGGCGTGGGTTAGTGGACTTTAAAGGACAATAACCCGAGCACCATCAGCGCTCAGTCAACCCACAAGGTCTCCGACGAGACAACTTCCCTTCCATCACGCCAAGCTGATCGCTCCCTTTGAAGATGACGCACTCCGCGACACCAGGCGCGCTCCATCCAAGCGCGCACATCACTGCGCGAAACTTCTTAGCGTGAACGAGATCCCTTTTTCCTTCCAAGACAACCGCTCCTACACGCCGTTAAATCTCCCACGGACCGACCCCGGAAGGACCGAACGGAGAGAGAGCTTCAGCGCATGAACACTCTGAGAAATGCAACGCACGCATCTTGCTTACACAACACAGAGAAACCATGCAAGTATCAATTCTATCGAAATTTAGATGCGTTTAAGATTGTACCCCTATTTATGGTGATAATTGTTCTTTGCTGGCTCTAGCGGTTTTGGTTGGGAAATGTCTGACCGGACCATTCCCTCCTTACTCTCCTTTTCTTCCTCCTCTCCCTCCTCATCCTCACCCCCCCCCCCCCCTCTTTACCTTTCTTTATTCTGTATATACATGTATCCTTTATGTAGTCGTATGTAATCGTAGTAGCTATCACTATTAAAACCATTGTATCCACGGTTTGATTGTCATTGTACTGCTCACAAAACATGAGTCCCTTTAATGTCAGATCTAAGCTACGAGCTCTTATAAGTATCATTGAATGCTGTAATTAATACCATAACTCGGAAGGTTTGTCCTTTGTGGCCAGAGGGATAAACTTCCCGAAAATTGGGTAAAATACCTAGTGAAAGTTGATAAGAATTAAAGGGATCCGTTAAACAGAACGTATTTTAGTTAATTCTTAAAAGGATATTCTATAGCCTCCTGACTTGGCTTATATATTCGTAGTTAATTGCAATCCATTGTGGTTAACTGTGTATATATTTGTTCAAATATTTAGGCTTTTTGGGTGATTTTGGAGATTTGTGATTCAATTATACCCGTGGTGATTAATCATAAATCCCTAAAATATTAATACCCATAATTCCCTATGAGCTAAATTTAATTTAATAATATAATTGACCCTGAGACGTTACAGGTTCATCACTGAGATAGTGTGCACATTTATTTACGAACTTCCATGTGAGAATCAAAGGTGAACGGCGCATGACACACGTCACGACCAAACGTTAGCGATTGGTTATGGCAGATCCAGAGTGACTCTTGGCAGATCCAATAGTTTTAAACTTCAACAGAGTTCCCGCCTTCAAGGAAGTAAACGCTTGTCAATGGAGAGTGGCCAGACTCTCTGTAAAAATGAAATTGTATATTCAAGTATGTATAATCAGGCTATTACTATTATGCATCAGTTAAAATGTTTTACCCTAGGATATTCTTCATTACCTCGCCTGATGGCATATTTATGTTCAGCCAATCGATTCAGTAATCATCTCTTGTGATATTTTGTATCTCTTTTTTGTATCTCTGCATCCCTCAGTTTTTTATGCTTTGTAAACTGATGTTAAATAAACAACTTTTACAAACTCCAGTGATGGGCATTCATATTTAATTATTTTTTAAATTTTTCATATTTAAACTCATTAGCCAATGATTTGCAAATATATCATGTTATGACTTTACTTGTTGAGGCACATGATTATTACCTCATCATTTACAATACTAATAATGCATTTATTAATAATTTATTGGCTAGAAGTTGAAAAACATGGCTTTGGCTCATTGTGGTAATTAAACAACTCATTAATAAAATAAGTTATTAGGGAATTAAATTA
The DNA here is from genome assembly GCF_949357685.1 of Gobio gobio. Classification (NCBI taxonomy): domain Eukaryota; kingdom Metazoa; phylum Chordata; class Actinopteri; order Cypriniformes; family Gobionidae; genus Gobio; species Gobio gobio. Next base: position 14,214,658 of record NC_137098.1, on the reverse strand, counting down.
TGATGACATTTAATGAATGGCAATAGGCCTTAATTGCATATTAGTGCGCCCATATTGTAAAGTGTCACCATTTATTTTGTGACCAAAAAAAAAGAATTCGAAATGGTCTCATTTGTCAGAAAAAAACTAACTCTGGTCACCAACTAAGTTTCAAATTAAAGCCATTTTGAGTTGGTATAAAGACACATCTATGTGTAAGATCTATGCTTGAGATTTATTGGCAAGAATAAGAGCTGATGAGAGGAAAAGTGCTAATCACACAGTGCAATTCTGTGAAACAGTTTGCAGTGGAAATGGTCAATGTCATTGCAGAGCTTTAAACGCATTCCTGAATCCTGGAACTTGAAAAGACGTAACCATGTGACCGGTGTGTGTGTACGTGAGGTAAATCTAGAAGAGTCTTCAGAGCTACTCCTCACCGTTCACTGCAGAGACAAAAATAAACCACAGCAAATGAGAAAATGAGTACAGTTGGGTTTTTTCATTGAGGTTAGAATATAAAATCTACCATCTAGAATAAAATACTGCATTCTTTGTCAGACGGAAATGTACATTTGACAGTAAAACGGTGGAGTAAATTCCTGTTAATAACAATAATAACATTTGTATGTTAACTCCTAATTTATGTAAGTGTCAGGGTCTGGTTGTATAAAACACTCGAAGATGAAGAATAAGGTAATTAGTAATATTTAATAAATCCACACAGTGATCCACTAGAACAGAGCAACATACAACACATCCAATAACGACAAAACCGGACAATGAACTGAGAACAGAACCAAACATATATACAGGTGAGGATGAGGATGATGATGAGTGCACAGCTCAACGTAATGAGTGTCCGTCACAACAGATGAGTGACCAAGACGAAACACAACAAGTCCAAACTAACCTGACTGTTTCAGTATCTGCAGTTGAGTGTGTGTATAAAAGGTTCTCAGACATAAACACATTAAACCTCATGGCTTTAATACGGAGATCTTCATTGATGCCTTAGATATGGGAATGAATGCGAATTATACAGAGTGGTTGGCAACTCTAGTGGTGCGACTCACAACAGCAGCACCATTTCCATATACTGCCCGTGTTCCTGAGACTTCTGTTGAAGTACACATGTAAACAATCACCAGCCAAAGAAGTGTGTTATCAATGATGCATAAATGTGTGTGAGAGAAACTTACTTGGGCATGGCAGTTTTAAGTCTACGAATTGTGGGTGGTCCAGGTTTGGAATAATGTTTGTAATCCATTGCTGATACTGTGAGACGCGGGTGTACACATTGGGTACGTCGGGTAAACCACAGCCAATACCCCAGCTGGTGATGCCAAACTGAACCCATTTTGAACAGACCTGACTCATTATTGGACCTCCAGAGTCCCCCTGCACACAGGAAGAGAGAGAAATCAAGTATTAGATGTTTAAAGATACAGTAAATCTTGAGACATTCAGGAAGACACTGTATGCAGTAATGAGTGATAATCATCTTGTTGTTGTACACAGTACACGTCTACGCCACCACCAGGAACGCCAGCACAAATCATATTCTGGGTGATCTGTATATGATTATTCCATTGCTTCAGCTGGTTATAGCACTGATTATAGTCCTCCACAAAAACTTCAGTCTCCTGCAGAGTCCCAGGAGAAGGTCGATTCACTGGACACACACACACAAACACATCATCACAATGTCTTTATCTAAATTAATGAATCAAATCTAGTTACTGACAGGACGTACAGAATATACCTCCATCTGCAGTTTGTCCCCAGCCTATGATCCGACTACTGGTGCCAGGAGGGACATCACTGCCCTGGGCTAGCAGACACACTGGACTAATATAGCCATTAAAGGTGACCGGAGAACACAAGTGCAGCAGAGCGATGTCATTGTCGTCAGTCGTTGTGTTGTACGAGTTGTGAATGTAGATTTTTTGTACATTTCTCACGATTTCATTCTCATTTTCTTCACGCTGTGTCATCTTCCCCAAGTACACACGTACACTGTCCTCAGTAACACTGTCATCAGGCCTATAAAACAAACATAGAGCAATCACAAAAGACAGGGGTTTTAAAGTCTGTATGTACTGTGTGTGTTAATGTGACTCTGACCCAACGAAGCAATGAGCTGCTGACAGCACCCATTCACGGCTGATGAGGGAACCTCCACAAAAATGGGAGGTGGGGTCGTGCAAACTAACCATCCACGGCCACGCACCCGGACGGGCATTATCACCGCCCATAACACGAGGGTTCAAAGGGCCATGAGCACAAACTGTGAGAAAGAGAGAATGCTCCAGATGACAAAAGCTTTTCTGTTAGAAAACCATCTTATTAAAGTGCCATATTATGGTTTTTAGAGTATTGTAATATCACTGTTTGTGAATGTAAACGTTCTGTAAAGTCAAAAGTGCAATAAAATAAAGTGATAAAGTTATTGTCTTCCAAAAGAAAGAATCGACTCTGAACCTCCTTTACAAGACATTTTCTAGTGACAGCTCTACTATTCTAATGATATTTGGATAATGTCCGCCTTTGTTGTACATCGTCCGCCCGCAAACAGCTTGTCCCACCTTTAAACATGTCATTTTACTGACGACTGCTTTTCAAATCTACAAAAAAATGCAGAATTCAACACAGGAAGTTAATACAGTTCCTGTATGTACAATTTATGGTAATGGCCAACCGGTAAGCCAATCACACCAGACTGGGCCATCTGACCAATCAGAGCAAAGTAGCTCGCGGAAAGGAGGGATTTAGAGAGACTGATTCATCTGAAGAGTCTGTTGAGAATCATTGAAAAATGTTTTTTGACCTTTGATGCATGTAAACCTGTTGTAGGAGACTCCAAAACGAAATCAGGAGCCTTTAAAATAGCATAACAGGGGCTTTAAAGTGGACCTCCATCTCTCTACAAAAGTCCACCCTCTAAAGACATGCCAATCATGTAAGATATACTGTTTCAGGGCACCTTATCAGTCAAATGTCAGACAGGAAGGACATTTTCACGTTATTCCATAGAAAAATCACTTTATCCAACTTATAAACAGAACCTGCCATAGTGACAGAGCGGCAGAGAAATAATATTTGCCACTGTCCTTGAGCGTGAGGTCTTACCTTGGACACATACGAGCAGTGCCACATTCACACACGTCTTCCACATCTTCACACAGACTCTCTCTTTACTGGTAGGATGGATATCTCTGGCAGTTTGCTCCTCTGTGCCTCTCACAGCTCCTTTAATAACGTCTCATATCTCGTATCACTCTTCTGCCCAGTCGTTTGCCACGCCCCCTTTTCCATTTTCCACAATCTTCATTCATTCCTGTACAAAACTTAGCTTTATTCTGTTGTCTCGTTTCATTGTTCAGTGAACAGATGCTCTGTTACTGATGACACTTTTCATCATGATCCTGCATGGCCAAGCACTACACATTCAACTTCTGTGCAGTTTGTTTCTTGTGCAAGCAGGAGCAGTTTAAATAAAATCTGAGGCTGAAGTCTTCTTTTCCTTTTTTTGCCAAAGAAAAATTCATTAAATTACTGTGAATGGATTGAAATGGAAAAAGATATTCCCTAAAATCCAGTAGCCCCAGCAGTGCCTAAACACTTGAAACCTTCAGGAGTATTTTCCTTTTTAAATAATCAACTGGCAACTTAAAGAAATGCCATAATAAGGAGACCAGACGTCCCGTTTTTGGAGTTCTGTCCCCGTTTTACAGCTCGTTCAAAACAACCTAGTGTGTAGTGATTTTCCACTAAAAGAGGGCGCTACGAGCTACATAACCCGAGAACAGAGCGCCATTATCACATATCAAAAGAAACACCGTTATCGCTTTCAAAGGTAGTAATGTACCAACTATTCATGTTAAACTAAAGTATAATGTTTGTATGAGCTTTATAACAGGCCTCAGCAGGATTGTTTTAAACTATTTTAAACGTCCCACACATCTTAACTATAAAACAACCTTAAATTGCACTTGCAACAAATACATTTGCCCTATTAAAATGTTAAAGTATTTGTTAAATTTTTTTATTTGTCATATCATATTTATGTTGTTTTATTTATGTAATATGTTTTAGTAAAGTCATAATTTTGTTATAATATTGTTTTGAACTGCTTGCTACAATGGTTATATTAACTGTTTTCATTGTGTGTTTTTGTGTTTTGTTTGCGGGTGCGGTGAATTGTATTAAAACAAGACCAAGAATCCTAATAATCAAACTAAATAATAATAATTATTAATTTTAATAATAATATAGGAAATCCACAGCAATTAAAAAACATTCAAAAATTGTATTGTCCCCTGTTTCTTAATGAATAGATAATAACAAATTAGATTTCAGTGATACTGCCAGGATACTGTTATAAGCATGAGCCCCGTCTGATTGGTCGTGGCGGCGGTGTTGCAACAATCTATAGAGATATTCTTAATGTTACTCAGAAAACAGGTCACAGGTTTAATTCGTTTGAAGTACTAGTGCTAAATGTTACGCTCTTAGATGTGAGAAAGAAATCCGTATTATCTCTAGCCTTGGCTACTGTGTATAGACCTCCAGGGCCCTATGCTGATTTCTTAAAAGAGTTTGCAGACTTTCTCTCAGATCTATTGGTCAACGTCGATAAAGCATTAATTGTTGGAGATTTTAACATACACGTAGATAACACAAATGATGCATTAGGGGCTGCGTTTACAGATCTATTAAACTCCTTTGGGATCAAGCAAAATGTCACTGGTCCCACTCATCGTCTTAATCACACACTAGATTTAATTATATCACATGGAACCAACCCAACCGATATAGATATTATACCGCAAAGTGATGATGTCACTGACCATTACATGGTAACTTGCATACTGCGTACTGCTGAGATCTGTCATGTTGCGCCACGTTATCGACCAGGCAGAACAATCATTCCAACCACTATAGATAGATTCTCAAATAGCTTACCTGATCTGTCTCAGCTGCTCAGTGAACCCAAACAAACAGATGAACTAGAGGAAATGGCTAGCAGTATGAGCACGATTTTATCTAGCACATTAGAAATTGTTGCACCAATTAGATTAAAAAAGGTTAGAGAGAAAACTAAAGCACCATGGTACAACAGTGCTACACTTGTGATCAAGAGAGAAACTCGTAACTTAGAGCGTAAATGGAAACAAACTAATTTAGAGGTCTTTAGAATCGCGTGGAGAGATAGTATGTCACGTTATAAAAAGGCCCTAAAAGCAGCCAGGGCTGAGCATCTCCGCAAAATAATAGAAAATAATCAAAATAACCCAAGGTTTTTATTTAACACCGTGGCTAGACTAACAAATAAACAAGCAATCGCCTGAGCAAAATATTCCGTTACAGTTTAGTAGTAATGATTTTATGAATTTCTTCACTGAGAAAATAGAAAGCATCAGAAACAAAATTGTAAATGTACAATCTTTAATGATGTCTTATGATTCAACCGCAACTATCGCCCCTCAAGAACTACTACACCACTTTACAACTATAGGACAGGAAGAGCTAAATAAACTTATCATTGCATCTAAACCAACAACATGTTTATTAGATCCAATACCCACTAAACTACTGAAAGAGTTGTTACCTGTAGTGGAAGAGCCTCTTCTCAATATTATTAACTCGTCTTTATCTTTAGGTCATGTTCCAAGAATATTCAAGTTGGCAGTCATAAAACCTCTCATTAAGAAGCCACAATTAGATCATAATAACCTAGCAAATTACAGACCAATTTCAAATCTTCCATTTATGTCTAAAATACTAGAAAAAGTTGTGTCCGCTCAATTGTGCTCTTTCTTGCAAGAAAATGATATCTATGAAAAATTTCAATCAGGATTCAGGCCGCATCATAGCACAGAAACTGCACTCGTTAAAATCACAAATGATTTACTTCTAGCTTATGGCCAAGGCTGTATCTCAATACTAGTTCTACTCGATCTTAGTGCTGCGTTCGATACTATAGATCATAAAATACTCATAGATCGACTTCAAAATTATACTGGTGTTCAGGGACAGACATTAAACTGGTTTAGATCGTACTTATCAGACCGCTACCATTTTGTCTGTCTAAATGGGGAAAAATCAAAGATGACGTCAGTAGACTATGGGGTGCCGCAAGGATCCGTGTTAGGCCCTCTGCTATTCTCTATATATATGCTGCCACTTGGTAATATTATAAGAAAACATGGAATTAATTTCCACTGTTATGCTGATGACACTCAATTGTATATTTCATCACGACCGGATGATAACGCTAAATTATCTAAACTGACTGCGTGTGTTGAAGAAATTAAATACTGGATGACGTGTAATTTTCTGCTATTAAATTCAGATAAAACGGAGGTATTACTTATTGGTCCAAAAAACTGCCCACAAAACCTCAATTACAATTTTACCTTGGAAGGATGTCCTGTCACTTTATCCACTACAGTAAAAGACCTGGGTGTTATATTAGACCGCAACCTAACATTCGAAAATCATATTGAGATCGGCATTCAAGAACGGCATTTTTCCACCTTAGAAACATTGCTAAGCTACGTAACATGCTATCTATTTCTGATGCAGAAAAGTTAGTTCATGCATTCATGACTTCGAGATTAGATTACTGTAATGCTTTATTAGCTGGTTGTCCTGCATCCTCAATAAACAAACTACAGTTAGTCCAAAACGCAGCTGCTAGAGTTCTTACTAGGTCAAGAAAATATGATCATATAACACCAATTTTATCATCTCTACACTGGTTACCTATCAAGTTCCGTATCAATTACAAACTATTGCTACTAACCTATAAAGCCCTAAATGGTTTAGCTCCAGTGTATCTAACGGATCTTCTATCGCCCTACAATCCATCGCGCTCTTTAAGGTCATTAAACTCTAGGCTTCTGGTCATTCCTAGGATATCTAAGTCCACTAAAGGAGGGAGGGGTTTTTCACATTTAGCTCCTAAACTCTGGAATAGTCTTCCTGATATTGTTCGAGGTTCAGACTCGCTGTCCCATTTTAAAACTAGATTAAAGACGCATCTCTTTAGCCAAGCATTAACATTATAATTATCTTTTATACTACAGTTAAATCGGATCAAACGCATTAACATAATATTCTGAACAGCAGCTAAGCTAATCATTTCCCATCTGCTTTTCTGTTGTTATCTCGGGACACTAGTAAATAGTTCATCAGCTCCAGTTTGTATCCAGCCTCTCATGGAGACTTCGGATGCCCCAACACCTGTGATGAGACGACTCCACGCCTGTGAAGAGACGACTCAACGCCAGCGTTGTTATGGCCTAAATTAATACACGATTGATTAACTTTTTTGAACATTATTCTTTAACATTGTCTTTCTAACCTTTTTACTGTACATCTATGAAATGCACTTTCTGTAAAGCTGCTTTGAAACAATGTGCATTGTGAAAAGCGCTATACAAATAAATTTGAATTGAATTGAATTGAATTGATACTTTGACCACTCAAATAGGAAATGTCCCTGGTTTATATTTCATAAATCTGGTCACCTCATGGCATTCGCTTCACTCAAGATCTCATCCGAGCTTAAACTCACTGGGATGCAAACAGAGATACACAACTTTACTGTTCAAGAATAGTCCAGTAGTTGTGCATGTCAGTTAAGATAGAGACAGAATTTGCATATCTATATACGTTAGTACTAATCTGTTAGATTAATTTTAAGGTTCACTATCTGCAGCCTTGAAGTGACTATCAGTCATCAGATGGAAAAAGACGCCTCAACCCGTGATGTGTGGCAGCAGCGTGAGATCTCGGGAGAATGATCAAGCAGACACAGAGACAGTTTCTCAAGGAAGAAGGGTCATATTTATACACAAGACCAAGCAGAGTCATCCATGAGGTCCAATCATAGTACTCAAGAACTCAAAGATCAACCCCTACCATATGTGGCATATTAAAAAACATAATAAGTCAGAGAGGTCAGATGTTCAAATGTATGTGTGTGTGTGTGTGTGTGTGTGTGTGTGTGTGTGTGTGTGTGTGTGTGTGTGTGTGTGTGTGTGTGTGTGTGTGTGTGTGTGTGTGTGTGTGTGTGTGTGTGTGTGTGTGTGTGTGTGTGTGTGTGTGTGTGTGTGTGTGTGTGTGTGTGTGTGTGTGTGTGTGTGTGTGTTGAGTGCTCATGTGTGTGCGAGTGTGTAAGTGTGTCCAAGGCCTAGTCCTTGTTTTGTCTCGGTGTGTCTGATGTGCACAAAACACAGAAAGAAGCAGTCTTACACAAGAATAGTCAAAAGTGAAGCCTAAGAAATAAGAAAATATTAACAAACAATTCCTTCTTTTCAGAAACACTGATCATCTTGATCCCACAAGGACAAGCACAAAGTTTTGTGTTGTCTTTTTTTTTTGGAAGCACATCTTTTTTTTCAATGCATGTTTTTGTGAACATCTATTTGCTATTATTTTGACTATAACAATTGATAATTCATATATTATCACCAAATGTTGTGAACACATATTTTTAGCAACTTTATTTATTTATTTATTTGCTATTTAGGGCCTATATGCCTCACTGACCTGGGCTCATACAACTTGTTTTTTGAGTAAAAAAGCATAATGTAGTATTAATTTGACGAAAACAAACACTTTGATTAAACATATTGTGCTACTTATCACAAACTGTTTTTTTGTCAAACTGTGTCCATCTGATAAATGGCATGTGCCTGAACTCAATTTTATAAGCTTATTGTAGTCTCAAATGTTCATAGAGAAAACTTTTAAAATCGGACAAATTCGACCGGAACACAATAGGAGGGTTAACAGAGACTATTTTCATGTCCCAACACTTCATTGAGTTTGTTTTCTTATGTTACAGGATACACTATTCACCGATGTGGCTTAGGGTGTAGGGCACAACTCCATTATTAAGTGTTTAGACTTTAAAAAACATTTAACTGTGTGCCAGACTAAGCAGTCAACCCCAGCACCACTTTCAGAGCCATGTTCTGCCAGCACAGTGCGGTGTCCACCCAGTGCAGAGTCAGCTGACCAAGGCATTCATGCAGCCACAAGAGTCTGTGGAGACCAGCTGTCCAGGAAGGTGTCCTATGTGCAATGTGGTTATGAATAAATGTAACATTAGAAACACATTGACTGTAAGCATACCAACCAGGTTCTGGATGTGAATTCCAAACACCACCTCAGGAGTGAGTGTATTGATGAGGTTATAATCGGTCCAAACGACTTTCCATGGTCACACCGTCCATCTTCATGTCCAGAATAAAACATGAGGTGAAAATCATTGTGTCCTGTGAGTCACAGGAATGTCAAGGAAACATAAATTTGGCTTGGAGGAGTGGCATGAAAGCATATAGATGTGTACATCTGAGGTCAGTCACTTAGTGTACTAACACAGCTTAAACACTTTGGGAGGATTCACTGGCAAAGATCGTGCAAATTAAATGGTTTTCTGAAGACACAAGGAAGAATTGCCTTGCACGGCAAAGCCTACTCTAGTGAAAAATAAATATACTAAAATGTATTTGAAATACATTTATTTTATGCTAAATATACTACAAATACATTTATATTTATGTACTTAATATTAATACCCTGCAATTGTACTTTTAGTATCCTAAATAGGTATACTTAAAGTCTGCTAAATTGGAACAAGTAATTTTGTATTTAATGTCCTTTAGTTATCCATAAATATTTCTGAGGTCCAACTAAAGATGTACTTAATATTTGATTGTGCTAAAGTGGAACTATTGCAAGTATACTTTAGATACACTTTAAAGGTCCCCTTCTTCGCGATTCCATTGTTCAAACTTTAGTTAGAGTGTAATGTTGCTGTTAGAGCATAAATAATACCTGTAAAATTATAAAGCTCAAAGTTCAATGCCAAGCGAGATATTTTATTTAACAGAAGTTCCCTTTCAAAGCCTACAGCGAACGGCTGGCTTGGACTACATCCTGGTACTTCCTTCTTTAATTACGTCAGTAGAGCAGTAGAACAGACTAACCTCCGCCCACAAAGAAACGCGAAAAAGGGGGCGCGGTCTTGTTGCTGTCCCACGTGGAGAAGCGGACGGTCGCGTGGAGAAAAGGAACTGTTGCGTTGAGTGTGTTTATCGCCATGTCATCGAGACGCTGTTATTTTCATCCAGGAGTCAAATCACCTTTGTTTGGCTTTCCCAGGGACGCTGTAGAGATTATTGAACCATACATCTCTCCGTTAAGAGGCGTGACCTTTCCAACGTGCGCTAAGCTGCTGTCAAATTACAACACAGGAACCGCTTTCACGTGCGCTAAGCTATGGTCGAATCACAGCACAGGAACCGCTTGCACAAACAGAACTTGTTACGTATTTCTGAAGGAGGGACTTCATAGCACAAGGAAATCACCAGCCGTTTTTAGGACAGTGGAAACAGCGGTACACAGATAAGTAAATTGTGTGAAAAATACTGTGTTTTTTTACACGCGAAACATGAACACATGTTATATTGCACACTGTAAACACAATCAAAGCTTCAAAAAAAACACGAAGAACGGGACCTTTAAATATATTGCATTTAAATTATATGGTGATCATACTATCTTTAATAATAGTGACTTAAACACTTTTTAGGCTTAATATTAAGAAATATACATTGTGCAATAGCCTCTTAAACTCTGCGGACCCTGTCCGGAATGACATCATCATGTATATGCTTTAAATGCCTGTGGAGGAGGAGCTCTGACCTCATTTGAAAGCTTAGAGTCTCTACTTTCTGGAGACATGCGTCACTTTGGCATTTGTTTTACACAAAGTATATATATATATATACACACACACTTGCATCTTTTTTAAATTGAGTGCACTTACAAAAGGTAACCATGGTAGGATTTTTTTTTTTCATAGTAAAACCATCGTTAATTTTCGTAAGTGCACTCAATTTTAAAAATAAGTAACGTTACTGTATATACACATATACCACATACACACATATTTAATACATTAATGGCCTAGATGAATCCTTCTTAAGTTGTGGACACTACTAATGTTAGAATTTCCTCATATTGCACTGCACTTTGTCACAAGCGACTCATTGATCTATTCTACGAAAGTTAACTGTCAGCTTGGGCCAATAATGAAATGTGTCTGTTTTAAAGCACTAAGTTACTATTTCATTATTATTTTGCTACAAAAAGCATAGTTTATTTAACTATAGTTATGTTGTGGTTATACAAATGGTAGTCAATATACCAAAAAAGTGTGTGTGTGTGTGTGTGTGTGTGTGTGTGTGTGTGTGTGTGTGTGTGTGTGTGTGTGTGTGTGTGTGTGTGTGTGTGTGTGTGTGTGTGTGTGTGTGTGTGTGTGTGTGTGTGTGTGTGTGTGTGTGTGTGTGTGTGTGTGTGTGTGTGCGTGTGCGTGTGTGTGTAATAAAAAAACACAAAAAAAAAACACAGCAATAACAATTTGTAGTTAATGTTAACTACAATAATGACGACTGATCTTGTTCCACTATCTTCCACTATCAATAAATTAAAACAATATATTGAGTTAAATCAGTTGTAGCCTATTATTTTGTAGATTCTTGTCTCAAATGACACAGTTCATGTGCTTTTGTTAGAGATTTTTGAGGCCAGTTGCATAAACTAAGCCATTATGTTAAGACAGTGTCTTAAGATCTAGTATGACCCACTAGCAGTTAGGCAAGTGGCATTCAGTCTTACTTTTCGTATCAAATTAGGCTAGTCTATGTTTTTATGTAACTGATTTTAAAAAGTTATGAACAGTCTTAAAGAAAAAAAATGATGTCTAACTTGTAAGACTAGTCATAATGGTTTATGCAACCGGCCTCAGGATCTTAAGTGAAGAAGTCAGTCTAATTTCATACTCTTTCATAAATAATTAAAGATCCTCTTTATTTGTCTCTGTAACATATAGATCCACTGGAGGAAAGTGTTTTGAACCCATGTGCAGCATTTATTACCAAAATCCAAAACATAAAACAAACACTTGGTAAAATAATGTTAATTTCTATCCATTAGCCCAAAAACAGAAAACTAATGACGTGGTCAAAAGGAATTCTGCGTGTAAGCCTTTTCAGCCTTTCGGTGAAGTTCTTTTAATTTATTGATATCTCATTTTAAATCTGACTCCATTAATAATTTTATCTGACTCCAATTCTATCTGACTCCATAAAGTGTGTTACATTTAGAGTTTATCAGCTGATTTGAAGATTAGTTGCGATTTAATTTAGATCAATGATTTTTCGTAGTATCACTTATTTTCAAATATTAATATCCTCCATGGGACACGGAGTCTCAAATAGGCTAAGCGTCCAGATTTCGCTTGCTCTAACGGTCACAGATTAGTCAGTTCTGATATTACAGAGGATTGCAGGGTGAACTATCTTACCTCTAAGTGAGTCACACATGTGAAACATGTAATTTTAGTGATAGTCACGGAAACTGCAACTTATAATAACAGTGGCAGGTCAGAAATCAGGTTTTCCCTCATGCATGGCTCAATGCTCCCGCTATGGAGTTCCCAGTATGGCCTGCCCTGGCAGAGAGATCTGCGGTAACCCCTACAAACCCCGCATGGACATGAATAAAATAATGATTTCAGAAAGATACAGAATAAATCAAGATTAACATTTATTTTGGCCAGACCGGAAAAGTAAATAAGTAAACAAGAATCCATGGTACACAACTGATCATCGTAAAAACATAAAACACAATTGCAAAGCAATATGAAAATAATTTAAAAGAGTCATCATGTCTGGCACATCTACATGCAGTTTGCACGGGGGGTCTGACTACAGAATATTCCCCCAGAGAGTTAGAACATCCAACCTTAAATACTCCAACTAGAACAAAAGGGCTGTAAATATTTGCAACACCCCCACCTGGTTTTGGGGGAGTGGATCAGATATCTTTGAAGAGACTACTCAAAGGAGAACTGAATTCTCATTAGTTTTCCAATCTTTCTAATACTACCAGTGACTGCAGTGAAACTGAGACCATTTTACCATTCGCACTGAGACCTTTAAAAAGACATCAAACATGAAAGGGATAAAACAATAGATTTACAAAATACATCATCACTGATATATCTGCATTTGGTGACTTGAAACCAGGACAAGGAGAGGGCAAAATGGGGAGGGGGGAGGAATGTTTGTCAGGGTGTTGTCACAGTTTCTGTGAGATCTTTTCCTCAAGATTAGTGACTTTTATTGTTCAATTGCTGAGGTATGTATCTCAGCTTTTGTCTTAGCACCAAAACCGACTCTTACAATAACAAACAAAACTTGGCTTGACAATAAACTTGACAAAACAGACTGGACCTGAAACACTCACCACCAACGGGTTACCACGTCAATAACAGACAAAGACACATGGCAAACATGAGGGCTTAAATACACACACAGACTAATGACAAGACAAGTGACACCTGTGAACAGTGATGAGACAATGAACAAATGACAGGACAAGACACACGATCACATGAGGGCATGGGATTCACATGACACTGAAACATGACAAAACCAGGAAGTGCATGACACTAAAACAAAGCAAGAACATGATAAACTAAAACATGAACATGGAACAATGAACATGAACCATCACCAAAACACCATGTGACAGTCTCCATATTCCATATGTTATAAAGAAAATGAAATTGTCAGCAAACAAATTGTTGACTGAATCTAAACAAATCATTGTAGCTAATAGTAATGCAATATAGCATATGTTACCACTTTAAATAAAATTTTTGTTTACATTCTTTACTCTGATTATTTTGAATATGAGCACTTATTATGTGTTTAGCTTCTGTTCATTCATTGTAACTTAGCATTTCTTCCCTATTTTTATTCTTTCAGTCTAAAAGAGCAGTCAAACGTAAAAACTGGAAGTATATTTACATAAATAAAGATTCTTGTTGATTGATGCGTAATGGAGGTTGTCGTATCTAGCAATGACCGTGTCGTCGTTGCCTTTACCCGCTCTATGTACGCATCTCAAGAGGGGCACGTGCGAATCACCGACCGCTTGATATTGGATGATGTCCATGTAAACGTACATTGTGTAGAACCCAGCGTTGATATCATACTGATGAGGAGCGTACGTGATGACGCTCGTAGTAAAATCAGCTTCTTTACGGTAGTTTGACCATCCGAGAGCATCATCAGGTATCATTCCTAAAATAGTGGCTAGTCTCCCTTGGAAGAGGACCGAAACGTTGGGTTTCGCGACCAGAAAGACTTTGTTTTTTAATTCATCATAATTCAATAAGGCCGAGGGGGCGAGAAGTTGATTTATAACACGGAGGATCGCTCGAATGTTGGTGTAGTACCCACCGCTAATTTATAATATTGTCGATACAAAACCCTGCGATAAGTCTATTTTAGGCAGTTCTGTGTCTTTGGGGGTCTCACTATCCGAGGGTCCGGGGGCAGTGTTTAGGATAAAATATCCGTCTTCATCATTAATGCTATACCAACTTCTAGGGTATTCGATTTCGGCGAGTCCGACTTCCCATTGTCCTTTCAAGTCTATGCTACCCGTTAACATCGGTGCGTTTTAAGGAGATTGCAAGTCCAACAGAGTTTTTTTATCTACATAACTATTCAATTTTGAAGGCCATTCCTAACCATTTCACTAAAACAAGCGTAGATTTCCCTTGTTTTTTCTGACCTAAAATCTTTTCCACTTTAAAAGATTTGTTTTTACTCACAATTATTTTTTGCAGCTCTTTTTCATAAAAAACCCCCTCGATGACATCGCCGTCATAATCCGTGAGTCTGTAGACCGGGGGTTGACGGGGAATACACGCGGATACAGTGAAAAATTCTTCCGTGTAGTTCTGCTCATAACCTTTGGCGAACGGGCCTCTCACTTTAGAAATCCTGATGGCGTCGCCGACTTTGAAATTAAATAGGGTTTTCCCGGTCTTCTTCTTCTTTATATCGCCGTACAAGTTTTGAAACACTTGAGCCTCATTTACTTTGTAGACATCCACGGGTCTCATTCTGATACTTCGGTGATAACTGGTGTTGTACTTCTGAATAATGTCTTGTAAAACATCTATGTATCGCCAGGAATTTGTAGCCTTTAAAAATCTCCACATGCGGCTTTTTAATGTTCTATTAAACACTTTAGTAACCTCAATGCCGGTCTTATTTTTCAACACACGAATCCACGAGTACTTGCTAAATACGTCTATGCACATCAGCAGATATTTATTGCCGTCATTATCCTTGGCGTAGGCAATCATGTCGACAAGATCGGCCTGGAACTGCGTATCGACCCCGTACACAACCACTCTATTTCGTTTGTATTTTATAGGCACTGTTTTGTGTAATGTGTAAGCATCCTCACCAGCCAGCCATTCTGAAACCTCTTTATCACTTAGACGGACGCCGCTCGGCGCCATAGTGAGCCTGTCCATCATCCTGCTGTGCATCCCCGCCTCTGGGGATTTAGGGAGGGATAAATCGTCCGTGCTCATGTTTCTCTTTCTGATTGCTGTAGAACACACTGCCCATTTATATACGCGGCTCTGGTATGCGGAGGGTGGGAGGGAGATCCTGATTACAGCGACATCAAAGACAAAAACTTTCTGTCAAAAACATGATATATTATAACAACTTAAAAAACTCAAACCTTCTGTCACAAACTTCAAAAAAACTCAAACCTTCTGTCACAAACTTCAAAAACATGAATTATTATACTATCTTCAAAAAACCCTAAACCTTTTGTCAAAAACTTCAAAAAAACTCAAAACTTCTGTCAAAAAATGATATATGAAATTGATACAAAAGATGATGCACCTGATCTGCACAGGTGTGTTCCGTCTGGAGGCTCATGCTGGATGTTAACATGTTGTTGCTGTGTGTTTTTCAGAGCATAATGAAGAACTGAGGAATGAACCGCATCCCGTCGCGAGCGCTTCTGAAGGATGTAGGAGATTGGACCGCCAAGAAGATTCTCTCTCCACACGCAAACTTTCCTTCTGTGACCTTTGAGTCCTGCCATAAACTGTTTAAGTATTTAAAGACGTAAAGCCTGTAGATGATCATGTAGGGATCAGTGTACTCACGTTTGCAAACATGTTCTTTATTTTGACGGACGCATCAGTTGTGAAGTTCTTTGCTTTCACTCTTTAGTTTGGAGATATGTGCTAACCTTTTGTCAATCTCTCTTCTTTAGTGTCCTGAGTCTCCTACTGTCAAGTATGAAGAATCAGCTATTATGATGAAGCTGCAAAAGCCTCTATTTTCTGAACATTTAATTCGAGTAAATGGGTACTATCTCATAGACCATTGTAAAGTCTTAATAACGGAGCATATATCAGCATCCTGTATCACCTTGGGAGAATTTATTACTAGGAAAGGCTCTTCCATGGAAGGAAGAGATGCGAAAACCATCTAAATCTTTGAGGCTCTCAAGCACTGCTGGGAGCGTGGAGTTTACCTCCCGATAGCCATCAACCACAAAACACTCCACATCAAAATCACTGACTATAGTCGTGCACTAATGAAGTCATCTGAGATGACGACAGGAAGTGACATAGCTGTCGATGTCTGGGTCGAACAGCGTGCGAAACTAGAACACACTGAAACCTATTGGAAAGTGATGGAGGCGCTGGTCGAATACATCGAGACGCCGTTTTGGAAAAGGCGCCTGTCCAGAGGTGAGATCAATAATGATAATGATAATGAATGTTAGCAGTGGTTAAATGTTCATGTCATAGTAACAGCAACCTACAGATCTCAAGGACAAACACGACTCATCCACTCTCCTCTGATCACATTCACAGACTACTCCAAACTTCTCCGGCGACTCAGAACGCATCGAGGACTAGAGCTGCATAGAACCCTGAAGAACGTTTTAAACGATCCCTGGTTTAATTATGTAGAAAGAAGCTGAAATGATGTACATAATTACAGACTGAGAGGCAAGGCCAATTCATATCACCGGCAGATGAGGATGGGTTTACCCAGACTATATTAACCGAGCCGAGGAGGAAAGACTAAGAACAGTATTTGACACATTATTCAATAAAGTATCAGGATATAATAGTTACTAAAACCATTAAAACAGTAATTCCGACTTTTTTTTATCACAATTGCAAGTTATAAAGTCAGAAATCTGAGATATAAACTCGCAATTACTCTTTTTATTTTTTTATTTAGTGGCGGAAACAGAAAACATTTGGACCTTTAACAACCGTTGAAAAGACGTCCCTCCAACATGTCTTGTCATGGTTGAAAAATAGTTCCAAAATGAAAGTTGACGTTGAGCATCTGAATGCATATTTTTGGAAAAAAAAATTTTTTTCCCGATTTATGCCATCCTACAGTTGCTATTTTAGGCCAGAGACACAACGTTGCCATCGGACCAATGTTTGCTGGGATGCCATATTGATATTAATAATATTTATATTCATAATTATTTTTTAAAAATGTATTGATTATAAATCAATATTTATATTTACTTCGGTTTTTTAGATATTAAAAAATATTTATTGCTCAGCCCCCCGCATGCTCCAAATTACCCCAAAAGAGTCTTGTTTGTTTGTGCTGCTTCAGTTTTTAAAATATTAGACATTGAGTAATAGCGTCACAGCTTTCTTATTATAAAATTATTCGAAGAATCAGAAATCAGATAGGCTACATATTTTAAGTCTTTAAGAAAAAGTTTAAAGAAAGGCTTACTCTTACTAACTTACACTGTTGTGATAAGAAATATCATAAAATTTGTAGCCTAGCGTATTTCTGATTCTTCTAATAATTTTATAATAAGAAAGCTGTGACGCTATAACTCAGTGTCTAATATTTTAAAAACCGAAGCAGCACAAACGTCAGACTATCTTGCAGACGTTTTGCGTTGGGTGGGGGGGCCAACTTCACGCAGGTATATTACCTCAACATTCATAAGATAAATCACCATTAGAGTTCAATATATCGGCAATAAAAAGTGTTTTTATTAAACAAATTATCAAAAAAGACTGATCTATTTCTAACTTCTCATTTCTGATGGTTCTTTCAACGGCACAAATTGAGAACAAACTAACGATGCCAGTTTGGAGCAATTTGGCCGGCATGGGGTGGAGAGTTTCATAAATGTTCATAAAAAATTTTCTGTTATTTTTAAGAAGAGGTCTTAGTTACAATGTTTCTTTTAACGGCACAAATCGAGCACAAACGAAGAGTGACGTCACTGCTCCCGAATTATATTTGTTATATATGTGTAAATCGAGCACAAACGAATGGCACCGCTTTGGAGCGATTGGAACGACGTGGGGTGGAGAGTCACACAACCAAAAAATTATGTTTAATATCTCAAACACCAAACCAGCACAAACGTTTGTTTTTGCGGCACAAATCAGCTCAAACGTAGCACAAACGAATGCCATAGTTTTGGAGATTATTTCGTTTTATGGGGAGCCAACTTCACGGAGGTCGTTCTGACACATGACCCGGAAGCGAGGAGCTTTGTTTACAAGCAGAGGAAGATGTGCCGTATCTAAGCTGTTGAATTCTACATTGATCGTGCTTTAGGTCTTGGCGTAGTGCTCAAAATGGGGCTAAAGTGTGCATTTCCTGGATGCCCGAACCACCGGCTCTATGTCATATGAAGCACCATCACGACCAGTGTTGGACACGTTACTTTAAAAAAGTAATTAGTTATAGTTACTTCTTACAAATAGTAACTGAGTTAGTAACTGAGTTACATCATTATAAAAGTAACTAATTACCAGGGAAAGTAACTACTGCTACTTTTTTTTTTTCTTTTTTTTTAACTTGGATGCCCCCAATATTAAATATGTTAAATTAATGAATTGGACACTAAATAGAATAAATTATTATTATAAAACATTGTACATTAATCACTATTGTAATGTTGCTGTGGGACAAAGTGAGAGACACCTATCAAACCTACTATAGTGTAAATATTATCAGTACTCTACTACTCCTTTGGTAGTGGAGCTCACGTTATCGCCTGGGTTTTTAGCCACTAATGTTGTGGCTGTGATGATGTGAGGCTTCATTAGATTAGAATTACTGGCCATTGACGTGGAGAGACTCTTTCTTCCTGGGCATAAGCTGCACGTTACATAAACATTCTTACCTTTCACCTCAACGAGGGAAAAGTAGCGCTTATACTTCCAGTTTGCGAAAGCTACCTTTGAAGTCGTTGTACTTGGTTTGTGTGACTGTAAATATGTGTATGTGTGTGTGTGTGTGTGTGTGTGTGCGTGAGAGAGAGAGATTGTGTGTAATTGTGAGAGAATGCAAGAGTGAGTTTTGTTTGTACCCCTGCCGTTCCCACACGAGGTTGCAATTCTTAAATGTGATCTAACAAAGGTAAAAAGAAAATATTAACCATATATGCTGTTTATATTGCTTGTAATTGGGATGAAGTAAACATCTGTTAAGTATTTTAACAATTTTTTTGATTGTGTTGTCATTAATCTATCATCTAATATCAATCTATATTAATCTATCAATGTATTCATACATTTATTTATACATTTCATTACTATATTTCTTTGCAGGTTTGTTCTTTAGTAATATTAATGTTAGCAGAGCTTCCGAATGCCTGCACACTGGTCCATTTACAAATAGATGTTTTATATTTGTTTTGTTCAAACATTGCTGTTTCTTTTGCTATAGATATTTTACTTTTCAGATTATAAAGCCATGATAATTATGTTGTTATTTATTTATTTTTTTTAATTAAAAAACTATATACAGTATAATAAAAAGAACCGATAAGAATACTGTTAAGGCCTGTACACACCGGGACGAATATCGCGCGCGCTTATCGCCAGCGTTTTTCGTGACGTTTTTCGGAGCGTCTTGAGTGTTCACACCCAAGTGATTTTCACTGGTGATGCACCGAGTGAACGTGCACATTCAGTAGATGGCGCTCCCGGTACACAAGGTGGTGCTGCGGCACTTCTGACACTCGCTTGTCACAAGTATTTACATGCATGCCAAAACCATAAATATATTATGTCTATGGCCAAAACAGTTCACACACTTTTTGCTCACTGGCCAGTAGCATTAGCAGCTCATCTTCTTCTTTGTCTACTTACTACTTCTTTGTCGTATCAATGTGTGCTCGGCAAGACCGTTTTGTGCTTGAGCGCCACCAAGTCGTGTTTTACTGTCACTTCAGCAGCTCCAGCCACGTGGACAAAAGTGAAGATCTCATTGGTCGGCCAGTTTTTAACACGCCGCGTCAAAATAAAAAAAATAAACCCGAGGCGTTTTTTTTTTTTTAAATGACGCTTTTACGTCTGCCGTTTTGCACGTCGGTGTGCACACTCACATTGGCGCCCTTTGTTTAGTCACGAGGCATTAAATGTCGGCTAAAAACTTGCGCGAAAATCGTCCCGGTGTGAACAGGCCTTTAAAGTACCGGATGTCAGGATCCTGCCCTGACAGTCTTGTCTGTTTTGTCCTTGTTTAGTGTTTCTTTGTTTGTCTTGTGCTTGAGCACATGGCTGTGTCTTTGTTTGTGTGTTCCTCTTGTCCTGCCTCCTTGTTTCCCTTTACCACGCCCCCTTGTTTAGTCCTTGGCTGTTTCCGAAATCGCCCCCTATACCCTCATTCACTATTCCCTACATTAGTCCACTGATATAGTCCACTTCGAAAACGAGTCAGTGATTTCGGACACTAAGTCGCCGGAAAGGCAGCCGTTTTTGCAGTTTGTGCTTGCTGTTTGGCAGCTCCAGTAATAATGAAAAGATTTATCCTGAACTCTGCTACGGAAACTAGCATGTAACCTTAATCAAACAATATAATAATCATCTTAAAAAGGATCATTTATACCTGTATGCATGATATTGGGCTGGACCAGTGCGGTTCGGAAGATGGATGGATGATTGATTCAGCTGTGGGCACTATTTGAGGGAACAGCCATTTAGTGGTGTCCGAAACCATAGTGGACGTTATTAAGTGCACTCATACAATCCCACAATGCACCACAATAACGAGTTTGCAACCGATGTATGCTCGACGGCTAGAGAATACCCATAATGCACTGTGAGAGTCGCGCCGTGCATTGAATGAATTCCCGCGTTTCGCCAGGAGATGGCATCGACTCACACACATGATATTGGGCCCACTCACTTATCGTCTCTAATTGAGCACGTCTGTTTACATACCCTGATAAACACTGATTAAACGCATTAGTAGCTTTATTTTCACTTTTCTAATATTTTCTTCATATTCGTAGAAAATAAAATCCTTTCCGATCTGATATATGATGGAAAAAAGGATCAGTGCGAGTTTGGCAAAAGGCGAATTCGAACCTCTGATCAATTTGCGTCAAATCTTATTGTCAAGCCTCTTACCCCTACACTATTGCTGCTGATGAAGAATTTGTATTCCGTAGGTATGTCTTCCTCAACCAGACGTTTAAACAAGCCGATATATTTAAATATATTTTTTGTAAATTGCATCTACTCCAGTAAAATGTTTCTGTTAAAGGACCCACCGACATTTTTTTTGCTTCTGACGCCCATAATATTAATAGTAGCCTACTATAAAGTATGAAATATATAGGCCTACTACAAATATTATTATTTTTTTTTTAATTAAATGCTTATTAGTTACTTTATTATTCCCCTTTCCAAGTAAGTTCAGTGCCACACAAGTTAAGAGTTATAGGGTTAACTTTAAGCTTGTTGGCTCGTTTTTGGAGTAGTGGAGTAATGGAGAATGAGGGTACATAGGGCGAAACGGACAGCGGTAAGTTCATTCATTCAGTGCGCGACTCTCAGTGCGTTGAGAGTACACCGTCTGGTTGAGTGAGAGAACGTTTCAAACGCATAAGGAGTTGTTTCTCGTTTGCTCTCGAAATGCTCTCGCGGGACTTTGCTGTCATACGCCGATCGGGCATCGAACAAGCATATTCTCCAGCGCGTACATCTAATGTACACTCGTTATTGCGGTGCATGGTGGGATTGAATAAGTGCACTCAAAGACGTCCACTATTGTTTCGGACACCATTAAAAATGGATGTTCACTCAAATGGTGCCCTATTTAAGGGTATAGGGGGCGATTTCGAACACAGCCCTTGTCTAGTCCTCATTGCACTAATTGTGCTCACCTGATCCTCATGTGCTCTGGTCCCTTTATATTGTGCTACTTTCCCTCATGTCCTTGCTGGTTCGTTGTGTTGTGTGCGTTTGTTGTCTGGCTTATCTTGTCCTTGTAATAGCTGTTGCTAGTGATGGCCAAATGAGGCTTTCTGAACCACTGAGGCTTTCCAGCCCATTGGTTCACCAAAAGGTTCATTTACCCGAAGCCTCATGAAACAGTGTGCTCCCTAGTGACACCTGCTGTGCAAAGCAATGTATTGCACACAAATCTATTCATCCTGAGCAACCAAATTGTCATAGTGTGGGCACCCCCTTTTTCTATTGCCTGTGTATCAAATAAAGTATTTTACTCTGCTTGTATTAACCTATGCACACACAACTCACACAAACACACAACTTTGTGTTCAACTATTCAGTAGTTATTTGGGTTAGTGATGACAGTGAATGCCCCAAATGATTGTAAAGAAATTATTGTGAGTGCAGTGCTGATTGGGAGTGCAATAGTGTAGTGCTTATGGGATTAGGAGTGCAATAGTGCAGTGCTTATGGAACTGGGAGTGCAAAAGTGCAGTGCTTATGGAACTGGGAGTGCTATAGTGCAGTGCTTATGGGACTGGAATTGTGGAACAGCAAACTGCAACAGGGATGGGAAAAGTGTTTACTGGTTTTTATTTAGAAACAACAATTTTTTAACAGTATTTGGACTGAGACGGTTTCTCTTTTTGGAAACCACCTCTCCAGCCTTAGAAAACACCCTTTCACAGGGCACCGATGATGCTGGACAACATAAGAATGTCAGTGCCAGCTTGTATAAATTTGGATATTGGAGCTTCTGTTTGTTCCAAATACCCAGCGGATCCTCAGTCCTTGGCAGATTTGTCTCTGACAAATAACGATCCACCTCAATTGTAGCACCTGCGTCACACTGGAGCTCCGTCTGCTGTTATCCACTGTGCTGTCCAGCAGATGCCAAAGGTCACATATAATTATATAAGGGAAAACACTCACTTCTCAATGGTTCACATTACATGACATTACAAATGTGAAAATTCACATAAGACATAGACTACTTACCACAGGTTGTAGATTGCCCAGCTTGTGAGGCAGGCAGCTGAGCTTGGGGTGTTGTATCAGAATTTCTGATAACATTGACACATTCTGACTTCAGTCTTGTGATGGCTTCTTGCAGCTTCCCTGGACTTAGGAACCCTAGTTTTTTTAACCTAGGGTCCAGCAATGTAGGCATTGTCATTACACTAATTGATTCCATTTGTAATGCATGCTCTCTGACGCGACGGACAAGGTTGTCAGCCAGCTGCCTTGCCATATTTGATGTTAAGCCCTCTGACTTTCTTGCAATTGTGTGGTTTAGCATCTTCATTAGGGGAATAACCTTTGAAGCTGACACTCTTTTTTCTGCAGAAAGCTCTACTGTGGCCTGGTGGAATGGGGCCAGTATGTCGAGAACATCTTTCATGGTGTCATACTCCAATGAAGTAGGAGGGCTCACATCTGTCCTTAAAGAGGCTAGAGCTGCCCCCACTGGCTCTCTCAGGTCATACAGCCTTTCCAGCATGCTGTATGTGCTGTTCCAACGGGTGTCCACCTCAATGATCATTTTCAGAGTTGGTCTCCCCATCTGCACCTGCACTTGGGCCAGTCTTTCTTTTCCTGTTGTGCTGGTCCTGAAGTAGGTTACAAGCTTCCTACATTTGGTGCGAAGCTCATTTAAGGCTGCCACATCGTCAAAAGACTTTTTCACAATTAAATTCAATGCATGTGCAATGCATATCGCATGCCTAACATTTAATGCCCTGACACAGGCAATCATATTGGCTGCAGCATCCATGACAAGGCACCTCACCTTATCCTTTATTCCCCACTCCTCCATGACCATAGTATGGGCAATAGCCAAGTTGTCTGCCGTATGGATGTTTGGGAAATGTTGCACCCCAAGCAAGATTGTCCCAAGCTGGTCATTGGCATCAATAAAATGACAAGTCACAGCCAGGTAAGCCTCCATGTTGATAGACGTCCACATGTCAGATGTAAGGCTAACAGCAGCAACATTGTCCAATTTGTCTTTGGCCTTCTCCTTAGCCTCCTCATACCTGGTGTCAACCATGGACTTCAAAGCCTGAGAACGAAAATGTGAATTGTTACTATTCATTCTGACTTTATATAATACAAATATTACTACTTTACTCTATTCACATACAGTACCTTTCTTGTTGGGAGAACATATGATGGATCCAGCACATGCACAAGCTCCCTAAATCCCAGGTCATCCACAACAGAAAAGGGTTGGGAGTCTTTGATGACCATGTTGACCAAAGCCTCATCCACCATTTTCTTTCTGTAATCTATAACACAGTACAATGCTGGTGTATTGTAGGAGCCTAACACATGATTTAAATAATGAAATAAAGATTAAATATTACTTTGACTAATGCCTGGTGTGTTTGCAGCAGGTTGCACATCCTCATACATTGCACGATAATGCCTAAGCATGGAGGAGGTGTTGTTGCTGTAAGTCAGCTCTTTGCGGCACAGCAAACATTTCACCTTCAACATGCAGATAATACACATTGTGATTATACAGCCATATGGCGTGGATTATGTGATATTATGACAATAAATGATATAAATGTATACAAACCTTGTTATGAGCAACCAATTCAAAATGCTCCCAGACAGGAGAAGTTTTCTTGCTGGCTCCATTGTAAGGAGGACAAAAAGGCCTCTAGGTTTGCCTATAGCGTTTGCACTAGACCAACTTTCTAAACTTTCCCTAATACAGTCTAGTCTTATAATAATAATAACAATACTAGTAATAATAATAATATCAATAATATATACATAATAATAACACTACTACTAATATAGGCTATATATATAATAATAATAATATTATATATATATATATATATATATATATATATATATATATATATATATATATATATATATATATACATACATACAGGGAGTGCAGAATTATTAGGCAAATGAGTATTTTGACCACATCATCCTCGTTATGCATGTTGTCTTACTCCAAGCTGTATAGGCTGGAAAGCCTACTACCAATTAAGCATATTAGGTGATGTGCATCTCTGTAATGAGAAGGAGTGTGGTCTAATGACATCAACACCCTATATCAGGTGTGCATAATTATTAGGCAACTTCCTTTCCTTTGGCAAAATGGGTCAAAAGAAGGACTTGACAGGCTCAGAAAAGTCAAAAATAGTGAGATATATTGCAGAGGGATGCAGCAGTCTTAAAATAGCCAAGCTTCTGAAGCGTGATCATCGAACAATCAAGCGTTTCATTCAAAATAGTCAACAGGGTCGCAAGAAGCGTGTGGAAAAACCAAGGCGCAAAATAACTGCCCGTGAACTGAGAAAAGTCAAGCGTGCAGCTGCCAAGATGCCACTTGCCACCAGTTTGGCCATATTTCAGAGCTGCAACATCACTGGAGTGCCCAAAAGCACAAGGTGTGCAATACTCAGAGACATGGCCAAGGTAAGAAAGGCAGAAAGTCGACCACCACTGAACAAGACACACAAGCTGAAACGTCAAGACTGGGCCAAGAAATATCTCAAGACTGATTTTTCTAAGGTTTTATGGACTGATGAAATGAGAGTGAGTCTTGATGGGCCAGATGGATGGGCCTGTGGCTAGTGGTGGGCAGACCGAGGCTTCGTGAAGCACTGAAGCAGTTGAAGCAAATGTGTCATATTGTTTCGAAGCTTCGAATCAATCTGACACCCGTCTCTACGGCGCCATCTAGTGGTCACTTCCATGTGTTGATCTGAAATACCTTGACAATGAGCCATGTAAAAAAAATTGTTTTTAACATCTGTCTGACAAGTACATGATCTTGGTTTTGTAACCTGTAGCCTTGTCATTGTAAAGAACTATATATATATTTGTTTGTTATACAAAATGAACATTAATAAAATAAATAAAGCCACAATGTGTCACATTTGTCACAAAACATTTTTATTCAAAAATATGAATTGCTCTGCTGTTGAAGGACTCAGCTGACTTCTTTTTTTACATATAATTTCTCCAGCCTTTGAAAAAATCCTCTCACAAGGGACACTTGTTGCTGGCATGCACAAATATTTTTGGATGATGTAAATACATGGATGATGTATTGTTGCAGAAGGCTAGCTGCCTATCACAATACACACATCTCACTTTATTTGGTGCTTCCAAATGGAAATGCTCCCACACCACAGATGTACGGCATCTCTTGCGTGCAGCCTCCATTTTTATATATTCTATTAATATATCTATCTATATATCACCTATGAATCTATATCTATATAATTCTATATATCTAACTTATGCTGTGCTATCTATCTGTCACTATCTAACTTA
Source organism: Gobio gobio (assembly GCF_949357685.1). Classification (NCBI taxonomy): domain Eukaryota; kingdom Metazoa; phylum Chordata; class Actinopteri; order Cypriniformes; family Gobionidae; genus Gobio; species Gobio gobio. The sequence goes on along the minus strand of NC_137098.1, from coordinate 14,188,200 downwards.
GCCTATATGAATGTGTCACTATATCTATACTAGATGTCACTGTCTATACCTATCAGTCAATATATCTAATTTAAATCTAGCCTAAATATAACTAACCAAAGCGCACTATAAATCTCACTGCTATCACAAAATCACTGCTATCACAAAATCACTCTCCTCTCACAAAAACCCACGAGGTGAAGATGGATTTACTTCACTTTTAAACTGTGGTGAATTAGGTTTACAGATGTGTGACTGTGTGGCTTGTTCCCGCCCCCTTTAATCATCGCAGTTTCGGAAGGCGCCACCTGATGAAACACTTTGAAGCTTCATTTAGCCATAGTCACGTGACAAGGGTGTTTCGAATCACAGTTCGGAGCAGTGTTTCGAAACATCTGCGCTTCGGGATCTCGGCAAAGCCCCGAAACGTCTGTTTCGCGTCTGCCATCCCTACCTGTGGCTGGATTGGTAAAGGGCAGAGAGCTCCAGTCCGACTCAGACGCCAGCAAGGTGGAGGTGGAGTACTGGTTTGGGCTGGTATCATCAAAGATGAGCTTGTGGGGCCTTTTCGGGTTGAGGATGGAGTCAAGCTCAACTCCCAGTCCTACTGCCAGTTTCTGGAAGACACCTTCTTCAAGCAGTGGTACAGGAAGAAGTCTGCATCCTTCAAGAAAAACATGATTTTCATGCAGGACAATGCTCCATCACACGCGTCCAAGTACTCCACAGCGTGGCTGGCAAGAAAGGGTATAAAAGAAGAAAATCTAATGATATGGCCTCCTTGTTCACCTGATCTGAACCCCATTGAGAACCTGTGGTCCATCATCAAATGTGCGATTTACAAGGAGGGAAAACAGTACACCTCTCTGAACAGTGTCTGGGAGGCTGTGGTTGCTGCTGCACGCAATGTTGATGGTGAACAGATCAAAACACTGACAGAATCCATGGATGGCAGGCTTTTGAGTGTCCTTGCAAAGAAAGGTGGCTATATTGGTCACTGATTTGTTTTTGTTTGGTTTTTGAATGTCAGAAATGTATATTTGTGAATGTTGAGATGTTATATTGGTTTCACTGGTAAAAATAAATAATTGAAATGGGTATAAATTAGTTTTTTGTTAAGTTGCCTAATAATTATGCACAGTAATAGTCACCTGCACACACAGATATCCCCCTAAAATAGCTAAAACTAAAAACTACTTCCAAAAATATTCAGCTTTAATATTAATGAGTTTTTTGTGTTCATTGACAAATGGTTGTTGTTTAATTATTAATGTTGTAAAATTAATCCTCAAAAATACAACTTGCCTAATAATTCTGCACTCCCTGTATGAAAATGAAATGTTTTACAGCTATTTAATATCTTTTAATATATCAATATTTAATATATATTAATGTCTTAAAACCAACAGTTTCCTCGTCGGTTGTTAAATATGTGAACTTTAAATACAATTAACAGCGGTTCAGTTTGTTGTACTTACACTTGAAAACAGCTGCGTCTCCGTCCTCCGACATGTTCGAAAATGATGATTTCCCATGGCCTCATGGGATATTAAAGTGTCCATTGGATGCACACTTCAGAATCTGGGCGGACGCAGTAGGTCATCCAGGGATTTCTCGCCTATACTGTTTTATAAATACTGAGGTTTCGGACATACTACCTCATTCACGTACTGTTTTCTCTTACTATATAGTAGACATGTAGGGTATATGTAGGCATATTCGGACACAATATAAGTACACGCACGTCCGAATCTCGCGAGAATTAGTTCATTTGCCCGGTAATTCTCGCCTACTGTTTCATGAATACTGAGGATTCGGACATACTATTCGCTCGCCTACTGCTTTTTACATACTATATAGTAGGGAAGTATGCGGTTTCGAACGCAGCCTTTGTTTGCAAAGTTCTGCTCAGATACTATAAATAAAGTACCAGTCAATGTTTGGACACATTACTATTTGAATTAATGTTGTTGAAAGAAGCCTCATGCTCATTAAGCAAACATTTATTTGATCAAAAATACAAAAAAAATCAATTTAAAATAATGGTTTTCTATTTTGATATACATATACTATTAAATATAATTTATTTATGTGATGCAAAGCTGAATTTTCATCAGCCATTAATTAATTTATTCATCCAAGAATCCTGAAAAAAAGTATCGCAGGTAATAAAAAAAAGAAGCAATATAAATAGTAAATCAGGATTTATTTCCAGGTATAATGGTGTACTCAAAATATGCCTTTGACATACATGATGCTCTCATATTATGGTAGCCCAGATTGTGCTGAATGCAGTGTAATTACACTTTTTACCATTAGTATGTTTAATATTAATAAATAATCCACAATACCCCTCACCCAACAAATAAACTAAATTAAGAGTTCTTCAACTTTGTAATCCCCAATCTGGTCCCCAAAACCCTGACTATGTTTTTGACTATGGATCTTTTGAAATGTTTTAGAATTGCTTACCATAGCGAACAAAGACCACATGTATAACATGTTTAGTCAATAGATTAACCAGGGGCTGGTTGACTAGTCTAAACTGCTTAGACTAGTCTTAAAAGTAAGTAATCTAATTTGGTTGCATGTGGTCTTCGATCAGCCAAAAATAACCCCATCACACACAAACTCTCAAACCACTGGCTGTCGCAGATCATCTCGGGCCACTCCTCAAAGTGTGCTTCAAAGATTCTGCAACTGCACAGGAGTACAAATGTGCAATAACCAGCACTTTAGACACAGTTGCTCCTCTGCGCTTAAAGAAGATTAAAGAAAATAGTCCAACGCCGTGGTACAACGAGCACACTCGGGCCCTTAAAACAGCAGCCAGAAAAATGGAGCACAGCTGGAAGAAAACAAAACTGGAGTTTTTTTGCAATCTGTGGAAAGAGAGCATGATCGCATACAGAAAGGCCGTAAAAACTGCTAGATCTGCAATTCTCTTAGAAGAAAACAAACACAACTCTAGGTATTTATTCGATACAGTGGCTAAATTAACTAAAAATAAAGCTTCAACTTCTGATGTTTGTACACAGCAGTAATGACTTTATGAACTTCTTTACATGTAAGATTGATAATATTAGGAAGAAATTTTTAACCATGCAGCCGTCTACTACAGTATCACATCAGACAGAGCATTGTATGTGAAAAATTACACTCATTCACTGCTATAGGAGAAGAAGAATTGGCTAAACTTGTTAAATCATCAAAATCAACAACATGTATGCTCGACCCTGTACCGACTAGGCTATTAAAAGAGATGCTACCAGAGGTCATAAATCCTCTTCTTAATAAAATTAATTCATCTTTGTCATTAGGATATGTACCGAAAACTTTTAAGTTGGCTATTATTAAACCACTTATTAAAAAACGCAACTTGATCCTACAGAATTAGTCAATTATAGACCAATCTCAAATCTACCCTTTCTGTCAAAAATACTTGAAAAGGCAGTGTCTTCACAATTATGCTCCTTTTTAGAAAGAAATGGTATCTGTGAGGATTTCCAGTCAGGATTTAGACTGTATCATAGCACTGAGACTGCTCTCATCAGACTGCAGTTACAAATGATTTACTCTTATCATCCGATCGTGGCTGTATCTCACTATTAGTGTTACTCGATCTTAGCGCTGCATTCGATACTATCGTCCACAACATTCTTCTGAATAGACTCAGAATTATGTAGGAATTGAACACATTAGTGGAATTGCATTGCATAAAATTGCATAAAATATCTTAATTTATGTTCCGAAGATGAACGGAGGTCTTACGGGTGTGGAACGGCATAGGGGTGAGTAATAAATTACATTATTTTCATTTTTGGGTGAACTAGCCCTTTAATGTGTCCTGTAACCAGACACCTAGTTCTTCCTGTTTGTAAGATGGTTTGCTTGTTGGATGAGGGATATTATGGATCATTTGTTAACAAATATTTGTGTCTGACCGGTCTCAGTCACTATAATGTGGTGTTCACACCGGACGCGATTGACGCAAATTATTTGCGCTAATTGCGTGAAGGTGGACGCTTGAACATTTTGAGCTTACTCGCTTCATTCGCACGTGAAATTCGCGCAAATCGCGTGTGACATTCAGTTCACAACAGACGCGAATTCGCGTCATGGGAGGGCTTCTGCCAGCCGGCTCGTCTCGTTGAGAAATGGCTGACATGGGCTGTGTTTACACGTCTTTTTTTGTTAAAATCTACTGTTAATGTGTGACAAAACGTAGTTTTAAGACTTTTTCAGACGATAATGTAGTTGTTTACAGCTCAAATCTGTGGTTTATTTATGTAAAGAGTGTCTATTGGAACATTTTATCTGGCGTTTTCGGAGTTGTGAGCTCCAGCGGATCAGCGGCGGTCAGCGCTCTTCAACGCCGGCGAGAGCAACCTTTCCTCGGCCAGTCCTTCTGATGTCTGCCACTGGCTCTGATGTCTCTGTGGTGTGTCTCGAGCTATAATTTGTCTTGTAACGGGCGATCTTTGGTCTCATGGATCTAAAATTTGTTACCTGGCAAATCGTTTAGGCTGAGGGCAAAGTGAAGTTTCATTACTTTTTTATTTTTAGGCTATAACTGTACGTCACAGTTGTACCCGACTAGCACTGACTTTGAATTATCACAGTGATAATCATATTGTCTGAACCAGATATTAATATACAGATTTTCTCCTCATTGTTGTCACTACTAGAGCAAGCTCCTGATTGGTTAACGCGGCGCGAATATCCGCCAAAGTTCAGATTTTTCAACTTGAGCGAATCGCGCGTTCAAAACGCTCAATTCGCGCCGCCTCATTTGTGCGAATCGCGCCCCAGAATGCCATTTCGCGTCTCTGCATTGACTTAACATGTAAATCACTCGCGCGAATTGCGCCCGGTGTGAACGCACCATTAGACATGTGTTTGGCTTCTGCCCAGTATGAACTCTCATGTCAATTTGAAGGTTTTCTTTCAATCTGCAAGTCTTTCTGCACAGAGCAAGCGTAAGGCTTCCCTTCACTTTGAGTTTTCATGTGGCTTTTAAGGTTTCCTTGTTGTTTGAAACTCTTTCCACACTGTTGGCAGGTTTAAGGCTTCTCTCCAGTGTGAAGTCTCATGTGCCTGTTAAGGTTTCGTTTATGTCCGAAACTCTTTCCACACTGTTGGCAGGTGTAAGGCTTCTCTCCAGTGTGAATTCTAATGTGAACGTTAAGGTTTTTGTTACAACCGAAACTCATTCCACACTGTTGGCAGGTGTAAGGCTTCTCTCCAGTGTGAATCCTCATGTGGACTTTAAGGTTTCGTTTATGTCTGAAACTCTTTCCACACTGTTGGCAAGTATAAGGCTTCTCTCCAGTGTGAATTCGCATGTGACTGTCAAGGCTTTCTTTATGAGTGAAACTCTTTCCACACTGTTGGCAGGTGTAAGGCTTCTCTCCAGTGTGAAGTCTCATGTGCCTGTTAAGGTTTCGTTTTTGTCTGAAACTCACTCCACACTGTTGGCAAATGTCAGGGTTCTCTCCAGTGTGAATTCTCATGTGAACGTTAAGGTTTTCTTTGTGTCTGAAACTCATTCCACACTGTTGGCAGGTGTAAGGCTTCTCTCCAGTGTGAATCCTCATGTGGACTTTAAGGTGTCGTTTATGTCTGAAACTCTTTCCACACTGTTGGCAGATGTAAGGCTTCTCTCCAGTGTGAATTCTCATGTGAACGTTAAGGTGTTCTTTACATCCGAAACTCATTCCACACTGTTGGCAGGTATAAGGCTTCTCTCCAGTGTGAATCCTCATGTGGACTTTAAGGTTTCGTTTATCAGTGAAACTCTTTCCACACTCTTGGCAGATGTAAGGGTTCTCTCCAGTGTGAATTCTCATGTGAACGTTAAGGGTTTCTTTATGTCTGAAACTCTTTCCACATTGTTGGCAGATGTAAGGGTTCTCTCCAGTGTGAATTCTCATGTGTCTGTTAAGGCTATCTTTAAGTCTGAAACTCTTCCCACACTGTTGGCAGGTGTAAGGCTTCTCTCCAGTGTGAATTCTCATGTGGATGTTAAGGCTTTCTTTATGTCTGAAACTCTTTCCACACTGTTGGCAGGTGTAAGGCTTCTCTCCAGTGTGAATTCTCATGTGGATGTTAAGGGTTCCTTTATTTCTGCAACTCTTTCCACACTGTTGGCAGGTGTAAGGCTTCTCTCCAGTGTGAATTCTCATGTGGACTTTAAGGTTTCGTTTATCAGTGAAACTGTTTCCACACTGTTGGCAGGTGAAATAACTTTTAGTTCCTGTCTTTTGGTCTCTTTTTTGTGAGGAAGTTTTTTTAGCCCGTGTCGATCTTTGTCCAGTCATGAAGTCATGGTGTTGATCATAATGGTCTTTCTTTTCTTCCCTTTCATCAAGTTCATGACTTGCCTTTTTCAATGCCATGAGGTCTAGGGCAAAAAAACATACATAAAACAATTTAGACATTTAAAGCATCAATACCAGGGCATACGGTAGTATGATGTATATAAACTATCCTATCCTAGGGATCAGGGGTGGGCAGCTTTGGTCCTGGAGGGCCACTGTCTTGCAGAGTTAAGCTTTAATGAAAAATGCCTGCCTTTAATTTTCAAGCAATCCTGAAAACTTAGGGTTAAATTTGGGGGTTGGGTTCAATTTTGCACAAGTATTTGATAGACTGCAGATTTTGCAGGTTTGCCCACTTACAAAGCATGTAGAGGTCTGTAATTTTTATCACAGGTACTCTTCGACTGTGAGACGGAATCTAAAACAAATCCAGAAAATCACATTGTATGATTTTTAAGTAATTAATTTGCATTTTATTGCATGACATAAGTATTTGATACGTCAGAAAAGCAGATCTTAAAGGGTTAGTTCACCCAAAAATGAAAATTGTCAATCAATTACCTACCCTCATGTTGTTCGACACCCGAAAGACCAAACACAAATGAAGATATTTTTGTTGAAATCCGATGGCTCAGAAAGGCCTCCATTGGCAGTAATGTAATTTGCACTCACAAGACCAATAAAAGGTACTAAAGAGTTGTTACAAAGTCCATCTTCAGTGGTTCTACAATAATTTATTAAGTGGCGAGAATATTTTTTGTGCGCAAAAAAAAAGAAATCAAAATAACGACTATTCTGATTAACGACCACAGTAGTGAGATGGACTTTGTTATGACGTCTTTAGTACCTTTTATGGATCTTGTGAATGCAAATTACATTGCTGGCAATGGAGGCCTTTCTGAGCCATCGGATTTTAACAAAAATATCTTCATTTGTGTTCCGAAGATGAACGGAGGTCTTACGGGTGTCGAACGACATGAGGGTAAGAACTAACCCTTTAATATTTGGTACAGAAACCTTTGTTTGCAATTACAGAGATCCTACATTTCCTGTGGTTCTTGACCAGGTTTGCACACACTGCAGCAGGGATTTTGGCCCTTCATCTCCCTCCAAAGATTTTCTATTGGGTTCAGGTCTTGAGACTGGCTAGGCCACTCCTGGACCTTGAGATGCTTCTTACGGAGACACTCCTTAGTTGCCCTGGCTGTGTGTTTCGGGTCGTTGTCATGCTGGAAGACCCAGCCACGACCCATCTTCAATGCTCTTACTGAGGAAAGGAGGTTGTTGGCCAAGATCTCGTGATACATGGCCCATTCATCCTCCCCTCAATACGGTGCAGTCGTCCTGTCCCCTTTGCAGAAATGCATTCCCAAAGAATGATGTTTCCACCTCCGTGCTTCACGGTTGGGATGGTGTTCTTGGGGTTTTACTCATCCTTCTTCTTCCTTCAAACACAGCGAGTGGAGTTTAGACCAAAAAACCTCTATTTTTGTCTCATCAGACCACATGACCTTCTCCCATTCCTCCTCTGGAGTGCTTGCGTGCACTGCAGGATTTTAATCCATGACTGCGTAGTGTTACTAATGGTTTTCTTTGAGACTGTGGTCCCAGGTCTCTTCAGGTCATTGACCAGGTCGTGCCGTGTAGTTCTGGGCTGATCTCTCACCTTCCTCATGATCATTGATGCCCAACGAGGTGAGCTGTTGCATGGTGCCCCAGAGTGAGGGAGATTGACCGTCATCTTCAACTTCTTCCACTTTCAAATAATTGCGCCAACAGTTCAGTTGTTCTCACCAAGCTGCTTGCCTATCGTCCTGTAGCCCATCCCTGCCTTGAGCAGGTATACAATTTTATCCCTGATGTCCTTACACAGTTCTCTGGTCTTGGCCATTGTGGAGAGGTTGGAGTCTGTTTGATTGAGTGTGTCTTTTATACAGGTAACCAGTTCAAGCAGGTGCAGTTAATACAGGTGATGAGAACAGGAGGGCTTCTTAAAGATAACTAACAGGTCTGTGAGAGCCGGAATTATTACTGGTTGGTAGGTGATCAAATACTCATGTCATGCAATAAAATGCAAATTAATTATTTAAAAATCATACAATGTTATTTTCTGGATTTTTAGATTCCGTCTCTCACAGTTGAAGAGTATTTATGATAATTACAGACCTCTACATGCTTTGTAAGTGGGCAAACCTGCAAAATCGGCAGTGTATCAAATACTTGTTCTCCCCACTGTACAGCTTAAGAAGGATCAGGTCCTTCCTATCGGACCATGCTACACAACTCCTTGTACAAGCCTCTCTTCTATTTAGACTGAACTATTGTACTACTGAACTCTCTTGGCAGGCTTTCCAACATCAATGTCAAACTTCTGCAACTCATCCAGAATGCTGCAGCAAGAGTAGTTTTTACCGAGTCGCAAAGAGCGCACATTATACCTATCCTCATACATTGCAAAAAAATGCTCTTCTTAGTATTTTTGTCTTGTTTCTAGTCTAAATATCTAAAAATTTGAAATTTTAAAACAAGCTAAATTATCTGCCAACTGGGTAAGAAAAATAATCTTGTTTCTGACTGAAATTGTGTTTCTTGTTTATGTCCCAAACAGAAATTAGATTATTTTTCTTACCCCATCAGGGCTCTCAAGTGTCACGCATTGAGCGTGACAGTCACTCATTTGGGCCTTTTGTCACGCACTCCCGCCACACATTATATTTCTCACGCAGAAAAACTATTTATCATATGTTTAATATGCCACATGGGCACTGTGCATATAAATATATAATAAATAGTTTTTCTGCGTGAGAAATGTATCTGGCCCGCCGCTCTCTCTATGGAACCGGGCAGGAAAGCGGGTCTCCCCTGCCACTTGTCAGCCAATCAAAAAAAAAATTAAAAAATAGGCTACAAAATAGCCAATCAGTAAATAGCACTAATGTATCTGGGTAAGATTTAATGCAGCAACCAATTAAAAAAAAGCATCCTGGAATTGTTCACCATCATCCTCACTCACAGAGGAAACCACTGGAGCTCTGAGCATCACTTTGAGCACAGAGTAAGTCATGATCTCCTGATCTCCTGCAATATTGCTTCAGAATAAATTATATTTACAACACACACAAATTTATATATTTTTATTTTTCTGGACAAGCAAATGTTTTACTCGGCCAAGTGAGTGACAGATTTACTTGTCCGAAGGACAAGAACGTGAACCGGCTTAATGTCGAGCCCTGACAGTAAGTCATCTCATATTTGCTGGGGAATATGTGTGTCCAGGCAGCTGGTAGGTTAGCCAACAGTTTGACGAGAGTATGTGAATTTCAGCAGCTAATTCTGACAATTGATTTAGTTTGGATTCAGAAGAAAAAGGAAAGAAAAAACTACATATTCCAAATTTTGAAATATTAATTTGCCATTTGCCTCCTCTCTGACATCTTTGAAACAGACACATGCAATAATGAATAGCCTACTATGCATTGTCTGGATAAAATATAATGAAATAGCCTAGGCCAAATGTTTTCACATATATCTCTCTCTCTCTCTCACACACACACACACACACACACACACACACTAAGAAATGCTGAATTAAATACGTTTTTATTTGTACGAATTGTCATTTTTCAGATCAGAACCCCGTCCCCACCCAAACCCCTGCCGCCGTCGCCAAAATGTCACTCTGAACTCAGTTGAAAACTTGAGAGCCCTGCCCCATTGGCAGATAATTTAGCTTGTTTTAAGCAAAAACTCACTTTGATGTTTTTCCCAGAAAACAAGAAAAAAATATCTTATGTCATTTTACTTATCTAGTAAATGCATCTTGATTAAAAAGAATACCAAATAAGAAGAGCATTTTTTGCGGTGTAAAATTGTGCTGTTGCAAATTGCCGCTGGCATCAAATACAAGGCACTGCACCCTTATACTCCTACACTAGTGATGCGCGGGTCTTCCCATAACCCGCAGGTCGGGTTGGGGCGGGTTAAGAAATCTTCACTTATCTCCAGATATAGAACTGAATATCAAAAAGGTATCAATGGGTCTGTCCAGTAACTCATGATGAACCTCAGGCCAACTGCACCCTTTATGCGAAGCATTTCAGTGTCTCAGACTGACTGACTTAAAGCAGCAGCTCTGACAGACTGGTCTATGTGACAGACACATCCGTGCTTCTAAAGGTGTAGGCCTATAGTTTTTTTTAATGGATAATATATTAATATAATATTACATTATCAGAGCTTGGCAGACAGAATTATAATTTTTTTAGACAGGTTAATTAAAGGGTAACTAAACCCCTGCTCAGAGCTTAACTCCACCCACTGGCAATTTTCAAAAAATGCTGGAAAAGTGGGCAGAGCCCGGCGGACACAGAGGGGACGAACCGAGGGCTGGGCTGAGCGGAGGGCGTGCACCTGAGACCCGCAGTGACGGATTGATTGACAGCTGTCAGACTCGCGAGTCGCAAAGATGGAGAATGACTGGAGTGACGCCAGCTTTGCAACAGAGCGGTCATTTCTCCTACCTTCACCTGAAGTGGAGGAGGGTGGATTGTCTGTAACAGACACAAACCCGGAGCCTTATCAATGCGAGCCGCTGCTCAAACTGCGTTAACTCCCGATGCCGACGATGCTAGTGAAGCAGCCGCGCAAGAGAACCGACCTAATCTATCTGCGTCCGCGGCAACCACTTGCGTGTCAGGGTTTGAAAGCGCGTCTCATGTATGAAAATTATCTGTACACATGACGGGCGGCAATAATATCGCAAGAAAAGCCTGACGTGTACTGACAACTTCATTATTTAACCGTATTTTCTTCAATACAATGTTAAAACATGTGTCAAGTGAGTTTCATTCATAATGTTTCCACTTCATGTAATATGACAGTTCATACTGGAGTAAAGCCGTTCTCATCATGTGATTGGGGGAAACATTTCTGAGGGCGTGGTGAGCTCATGCTAGGGGCGCGGATAGAGAGCCGTTGGAGGTACCATCCTACGTCACGATGTACCACAACGTCCAATAGGAAAATTCAACTGCAGTAGCAACCGTTCAACCTTAGGAGGGCAGCACTTTGGCGGTTTTACACCATATTTTATAGAATTAAAACACTTTATACTCAAATGTCAAAACATTTACTCGAATTAATGAACAGCATTAATAAAGCCCCAGTATTACAGACCATTAACTAAAAAAAGTTGGTTTAGGGTTTAGTTACCCTTTAATACAGGGGTGGCGAACTCCGGTCCTGGAGGGCCACTGTCCTGCAGAGTTCAGCTCCCACCCTGATAAAACTCACCTGCCTGTAGCTTTCTAGTAACCCTTCAGACCATGATTAGCTTGTTCAGGTGTGTTTGATTAGGGTTGAAGCAAAACTATGCAGGATAGTGGCCCTCCAGGACCGGAGTTCGCCACCCCTGCTTTAATAGATTATAGCCTAATAAATGTTATTATTAATTTATAATTTAGCTAGGCTATATTAATCATACATAATAAATAATCCTGTCATATCAAGTTTATGACATTTAAAAAATATTTAGATAAAAATGGGACAAATAATTACACAATATAGTCATAATTTAAGTAAATTATTAAAATAATTTTTTTTTAAATTCAAAAAAGTGATTAGGCCTACTGGTTCAGAATGACTGCTTAAAGGGACAGTTCACCCAAAAGTGAAAATTCTATCATCATTTATTCACCCTCAAGTTGTTCCAAAAATGTGTACATTTCTTTATTATGTTGAACACAAAGGAAGATTACTGTGGAATTAGTTCTTTAGAATTAAATAAAATAATCAAATGTAAAATAATATAACGTGTTCTGTTGCAAGTTCACGTACTTGATCTTATGTTTTAGATCTTTACCCTGATTTAGATCATCACAGCACACTACAAAAAAAATTTATTTTATTTTTTACAGTCCAAATCAGGGCTGCACGATAATGGTTAAACTGATAATCACTATTATTATGCTCAAAATCATAATCACGATTATTCTATCAAAAAGGGTAATGTAGTTATGGCCATTTTGCATTTGCTCTAGCAACCTACACTTCACCCAAAAGGCCTGTAGGTGGCACACGACTTCATTTCACCAACTATGGTAAATTCGTTAGCTTTGTAATCTGTATTCACATTAGATTTTTAATGCAACACAGTTCGTTTGCAGATGAGACAAACCACAGATTCAAATTGGCCTGCAAATTCGCAATGCAAAGAATGGATGCTCTTTGATATAAAAAAAAAATTCGGGGTTCAGATCTGAAAAATGACAATTCGTACGAATAAAATCGCCATGTCGTCGAGACGCTGTTATTTTCATCAAGGAGTCAAATCACCTTTGTTTGGCTTTCCCAGGGACGCTGTAGAGATTATTGAACGCATACATCTCTCCGTTAAGAGGCGTGACCTTTCCAACGTGCACTAAGCTGCTGTCGAATCACAACACAGGAACCGCTGGCACGTGTCGCTAAGCTGTGGTCGAATCACAACACGGGAACCGCTGGCACAATCAGAACTCGTTACGTATTTCTGAAGGAGGGACTTCATAGAACAAGGAAATCACCAGCCGTTTTTAGGACAGTGAGAACAGCGGTATACAGATAAGTAAATTGTGTGAAAAATACTGTGTTTTTTTACACGCGAAACATGAACACGTTATATTGCACACTGTAAACACAATCAAAGCTTCAAAAAAACACGAAGAACGGGACCTTTAAAACAAGAGATCATGACTCTGTGCTCAAAGTGATTTTTTTTTCATTGGTTGTTGCGTTAAATCTTACCCAGATACATTAGTGCTATTTTCTGATTGGCTATTGTGTAGCCTCTTTTTTTTTTTGGATTGGCTGATAAGTAGCACGGGAGACCAGCTTTCCTGCCCAGTTCCATAGAGAGAGCAGCGCACCAGATAAATTTTGGGCGCTGTGGCATATTAAACATATGATAAATAGTTTTTCTGCGGGAGAAATACAATGTGTGGCGCTCACGCTCTACGAGCCGCATCAGGCAGTCTGAGTTCCGGGGACCTCGACCTCGAGCTGCGTTGAAACCCGAACCACTGAAGCCATCCTAGCCGTAAGAGGAAAGAGAAGGTGGCCAGGTCTCGCCTCGGCCGGACCCCCACCACTCTCTCTCAGTCTCCCAGTTCCCTTCAACCAGGTGACTGGCGACTCAGTTTTCGCAGTCAATGAGCCCATTATCAAAAGCACTCGCCTGCACACAAACGCCGTTCTCACGGTGACCCAAATAAATCTCAAAAAGAGCTTTTTCTCTGTAGATGTTGTGCCCACTTCACAGTATGCACCCCTACACTCAAACACCCCCCTCACAGCTCACACGCTGTCCTGTGCCACAAATGTAATGCACGCGCCCACTACCCAGTGCACACCGCAAAGCATAAACACTATCCCCACAGTGTTACAAGCACAAAGCAAAGGGGTTACCGGGTCCCTATCACTAAGCGGCCCGCCCCCGTTAATAATTCAGCCCCTGGCTTCACAGGCACAGGCCTGGCATGCCATTCCCGGTATATCAAATTGGGTGTTGAACATAATAAAAATAGGTTTCTCGCTACAGTTCGCTCACAGACCCCCGCACTTTCGCGCCTTGGTCGAGACCTCAGTAAAAGGCAGTGTGAGTCACGTGTGTTAGAAAAGGGAGCGGTCGAAACCGTGCACCTGACGCAAAGTGAGTCAGGCTTTTACAGTCGTTATTTCCTCGTCCCGAAAAAGAATGTTTGGGTCTCAGGATCAATACCGCCAAGAGCTCAATGTCTCCTACCCAGAGGATATCTTTTCTGGGTACAGTCATAGACTCAATAAAGATGAGGGCGCGGCTTACGTCACAGCGTGCATGGCGATCGGGCCAGTTTCGCATCAAAGTGAACAACAGCTGTCTCAAGCTCTGGCTCCTTGGAAGGCGACCACCTGGTATCAGACAGGTGTTACTATGGGTACAGTTACGAAGCGGAAAGTGGTCTCGACAGATGCATCCAACTTAGGTTGGGGCGCCCTACACGAGGATGCTTTTCCCCCAATCGCGATGTTGCCACAGACCATCAAAAAGATCAGGGAAACCAAATCCACAGTGCTCTTAATAGCCCCGTTGTGGAAGAACCAAATATGGGTCTCAGAACTGACTCTAATGTCAGACGCAGCCCCATGGCCGATTCCGCTGAGGAAAGATCTCCTCATGCAGGCGAGAGGAAAAATCTGGTGTCCCCAACCCGAGCTGTGGGCTCTCCACGTATGGCTTATCAACGGATACCCGCGAACCTCTCTGAAAGAATTCTGAACACTATTTCTGAAGCTAGAGCCCCCGCAACCAGGCGGCTCTATGCACTGAAATGGTCGGTTTTCTCTAACTGGTGTACAGCACGAAAACTTGACGCACTCTCGTGCGAGGTAACAGAAGTTGAGTTTGGGCCTAACGACTCCAGAGTCGTCCTCAAACCTAGACAGTAATTTTCAGGCGCAATTGCACCCAAAATGGTCGCTATGTAGAGCCCTGATTATATATATATATATATATATATATATATATATATATATATATATATATATATATATATATATATATATATATATATATATATATATATACAGTGAGGAAAATAAGTATTTGAACACCCTGCTATTTTGCAAGTTCTCCCACTTGGAAATCATGGAGGGGTCCGAAATTGTCATTGTAGGTGCATGTCCACTGTGAGAGACATAATCTAAAAAAAAAATCCAGAAATCACAATATATGATTTTTTAAACTATTTATTTGTATGATACAGCTGCAAATAAGTATTTGAACACCTGTCTATCAGCTAGAATTCTGACCCTCAAAGACCTGTTAGTCTGCCTTTAAAATGTCCACCTCCACTCCATTTATTATCCTAAATTAGATGCACCTGTTTGAGGTCGTTAGCTGCATAAAGACACCTGTCCACCCCATACAATCAGTGAGAATCCAACTACTAACATGGCCAAGACCAAAGAGCTGTCCAAAGACACTAGAGACAAAATTGTACACCTCCACAAGGCTGGAAAGGGCTACGGGGAAATTGCCAAGCAGCTTGGTGAAAAAAGGTCCACTGTTGGAGCAATTATTAGAAAATGAAAGAAGCTAAACATGACTGTCAATCTCCCTCGGACTGGGGCTGCATGCAAGATCTCACCTCATAGGGTCTCAATGATCCTAAGAAAGGTGAGAAATCAGCCCAGAACTACACGGGAGGAGCTGGTCAATGACCTGAAAAGAGCTGGGACCACCGTTTCCAAGGTTACTGTTGGTAATACAAAGGCATGTGCTGGTATCAAGTTTTCATGTTGTGATTAATTGCTGAAGCTTTTATCACGGTCTACGGTATTATCACGATATTGAAATTCGTTGCAAAAAAAAGTGTTGTCATACTATAACAGGTTTAATAACTTTCTAACAAAAGAACTGAACATTTAAATACAATAAAGAAATACACAAAAATGTATAAAGTAAACATAATTTAAACAGATTAAAGTGCTAAATAATTATAGCTAAATGAACAATAGGTAACACTTTACAATAAGGTCTCACTAGTTAACCCCTTAACTGTCACCTACCCGTATACGGGCATTCTACATTTACTTCACTATATTACTATTAAATCCTAATCTAGTCATGACAAACTATATATCATTGGAAAGGTCTAAGACTCAAGAATACATATTTGTTGATGATTTTGCAGAAAATATATATTTTGGAAGAGTAATCGATCAATATATGACAAGAGTGTGCATCAAAAAAATCTGTATCATTACAGGAGTTTTCATCTTTGTAACAAAAAGTCAACAACCACACTTTTAATCATTCAAACTGTGATTTTCATGCTAAAAGTTCATAACATAAACATTGATTCTAGTATTTAGCCAAAAATATTCAGAAAATAATATTATATATAGAGAATATCTATCTACCCCAATGCTGTATACATTATTCCAAAACCAAATAGATTTTATTAAAAAAAGCCCATTATAATTTATTCATTCAATACATGATACATCAACTATAAATATATGTTGCCGTGTTGTAGAGTCCTCCCTCACAACATTATGTCCAATAACAGCAAGGCAAGGCAGTCTCAGTAACCAAACAGAGCTGCCAGAGCCGTTACTAACGCTCAATTGATGTCTGCCTCTCAGTGGACCTATGATCTCTTTGAAATCTGATATTGACACAAACGTTGACCAGTAGAAACCACGTTTAGATTCAATTGGAAACACCTGCCAATAGTAATCAAGCGTCTGTTTGGAAATGCTGCTAAATGTTTTGTAAACGTGCACAACAGAAAGCCAGTACACACACTGGCTGCACTTTCACTCTCAACTGCGCAATATCAAGATGGCTCGACCTAGGCCTAAAAAGTTTTTTACACTTTTGGAAGTTATTGAGTTATTGATGAACTGTGTAATTCGAGCGATGAAGAGCAAGATCATAACTCCAGCGATGACGAGCCTGATGCGCTTTTACCAGAAGAGATGTCTGATTCAACTCAAGAACAGTGAGTTTACAACTTTTTTCACACTAAGATACTATCTTTACTATGTGAGCGGGATTACAAGTTAGAGGGTTAGTGGGTTAGTGGGATACAAGTAAATATTACACAAAATTATTTGACAGTTATCAATATAGATGTGTATGTAGATGAAGAATGAATTACATGTGATATAGTTGTTTTGTACTAGTCCGTTTTATATTGTTTCAATAGGCATTCAGATGATGATAGTGTGGACTTACCTGCTGATAGATGTGAACCATCTACATCTGCTGCATCAACATCAGCTACAACAGCTGATCATTTCATGAGGTTTGGAAATGAAGGAAAAGGGAGAGGACACAGCAGAGGAAAAGGACAGAGCATAGGAAGAGGACAGAGCAGAGAAAGAGTGATGGAGAGAGGACAAACCAGAGAAAGAGGGAGAGAGGACAGAGCAGAGGAAGAGGACAGAGCAGAGGAAGAGTGATGGAGAGAGGACAAACCAGAGAAAGAGGGAGAGAGAGAGAGGACAGAGCAGAGGAAGAGGACAGAGCAGAGGAAGAGTGATGGAGAGAGGACAAACCAGAGAAAGAGGGAGAGAGAGAGGACAGAGCAGAGGAAGAGGACAGAGCAGAGGAAGAGTGATGGAGAGAGGACAAACCAGAGAAAGAGGGAGAGAGAGAGGACAGAGCAGAGGAAGAGTGATGGAGAGAGGACAAGCCAGAGGAAGAGGGAGAGAGAGAGGGCAGAGCAGAGGAACAGTGATGGAGAGAGGACAAACCAGAGAAAGAGGGAGACCAACAGAACCTGTTGTTTCCCCTGGCAACACTGAGGCAAGATGGCACACCTCAGATGAACCAGACATGCCACCTTCTCAGACAACATTCAGACCAGCACGGACTCCTGGCCCTCAGCTTGTCTCCACAGAGTCCTACAGTGCTCTGGAGCTGTTTCAGTTGTTTTTTTCATCCACGGTTTGTCAGACAATTATTCAGAACTCAAATGCATATGCAGCTGAGAATCAGGACACCACACGTAAACCATGGCAGGACATGACCATGAAGGACCTGTACTCCTATCTGTCAGTTCTGGTTTACATGGGTCTGGTAAAGTTACCAGTAATTACAGATTATTGGAATGGATCCAGAATTTACAGTCTTGGCTTTCCTGCCACCGTTATGTTGTGCCGGAAGTTTCAAGCCATATCCTCAGCAATTCATCTGAGTGATCCAAAGAAGGATGCTGAAAATATGAAAAAAAGGCACACCTGCTTATGACCGGCTAGGGAAACTGAAGCCAGTCTATCAGGAGCTGCGTGATGCATGCAAAACTTATTTTCATCCCTACCAAAACATTGCCATAGATGAGAGGATGGTGGCATCCAAGGCCAGGATTTCCCTGAAGCAGTACCATAAAGAGAAACCTACCAAATGGGGCTGCAAGCTATTTGTTTTAGCGGACTCAGCCAACTTTTATACTTGGGATTTTATCATTTATGAAGGAAAATCTCCTTTACCACCAAACCGAGAAAGCAAGGGGCTGAGCTATGAATCGGTGATGGCGCTGGTGGATGAAAGAAACCTTGGAACAGGCTACATACTGTACGTAGACAATTTCTACACCAGCCCATCACTGTTCAAAGACCTCCTACAGAAGGGCATCTGGGCCTGTGGGACTGTCCGGAGCAACCGTGTGGGTGTCCCAAAAACCACTGCCAACAAGCTGCCCAGAAATGCTCCTCGTGGGAGTATTCGTTGGATCCGGGACAACGAGTTGCTCTACGTCGAATGGAAGGACACCAGGGAAGTCCTCATGTGCTCCTCTTTCCATTCGGCAAATGCAAATCTCACTGTCCAGAGAAGGGCGAGGACAAGAGACGGGCAATGGGCAGAACTGACAGTTCCGATTCCAGCTACAGTTTCTGACTACAATAAGTAAGTTGAATTTATTTAGTCATGCTGTGTAAAAAATTGTTTACTCAAATGTCTCATTCTATTTACTTGGGTAAGTTTGCCCTTATTTTTGAAATATGTCCTATTATTTTCCACATTATTATTAATATTATACTATTATACGGTTCTCCGGAAGACCAGGAAATGGTACCACTCCTTGTTCTACCATTTTGTAGACATAGCGATAGTGAATGCATTCATTCTCCAGCAGCAGATGGCAGCGTCACAGAACCAGAAAGCAAAAAGTCAAAAAGAATTTCGGGAAGCTTTGGTTCTGGAACTTGCCGACTGGATACCCCGAAATGAGCCAGGTCTTTCTGCTCCTCCTGCCCCAGCTCCTCAAATCACAGGAAGGCACCCAGGCCATGCATGCCACAGACCACATTACATCGCTTCTCAATTCATCCCAGAGTGCAGAAAAAGATGCAGTGTGTGCCAACAAAAAAACGCTGTGATCTGCCGTGCATGTAATTTGTATTTTTGTTTCCAGGCAGCACGAGACTGTTTCAATCACTGGCATGATGCCCAAAACTTGTAGTTTAACACTTATAAAGTTGTAAATAGTTGTTAACAAGAGGGAAAAAAGCTGTAAATAGGTGAAAATTATAAATAGTTTAGATTGTAAAAAGTTTTGTCAAATGTTTGTGGTTTAGTTTTCATAGTTTTTTAAATATTTTTTTTATTCTTATTTGCTTGTTCCAAATGAAATGTTTATAGAAATGTAGCATTTATTTGTATAAAAAACAATCAAACAAATAGTAAAAAAAAACACAAAAAAAAACATCAATGTGTGTTGTGGTGTCATTTGCCAGATCAAGTAACTAGGACCTTTAGGAATCACCAATATGGTGTGTCTAACCCCCAGTGGATTTTTGGAGGTTATGCAGCTAAAAGTCTTACAGAAAACTCATTTTTTGAGTTTTTGACCTAAAATTTTTAACACAACTTGGTTAGAATTTTGGCTTTGACTTTCTGTCTTTTTTAGGCTGAAACCTATATTAATTTATATATTTTTTAATAAAATAAATAATATGTATTTTATTATATTTTTATAACAATAAACTTAAATTTCAATAACTTTTATATAATTTAATTCTATAATTTCCACTTCAGCAATAATCTGCCAAGTGTCTTCTTTTAAAAGAGACCAACCATAAGTCTTTAGTCCAAAGGGTTCATGAATTTCAACCATTTAAGTTTGGGTAGTGCATTTTCACGTAAATGCTCAAAAAGGGGGGTGACAGTTAAAGGGTTAATACATTAACATTAACAAAAGCAAATAGCTACATTTATACAGAGGTTATTATTCTTTGATAACGTATAGTTAAAAAAAAGCAACTGTTAGTTAATGTTAGCTCAGGTCCATTAAATAATACAGTTACAACTTTTGATTTTAATAATGTGTTATTAAATGGTGAAATTTACATTTAACTAAGATTAATAAATGCTTTAGAAGTATTTTTCATTGTCAGTTTTTTAATGAATGAACTAATGTTAAATAATAGAGCCTTATTGTAAAGTGTGTAAATGCTTTAGAAGTATTTTTCATTGTCAGTTTTTTAATGAATGAACTAATGTTAAATAATAGAGCCTTATTGTAAAGTGTGTGACTCAACAACAAAAAATCAGAACATATTCAAACAATATCAATATCCGTCAGCGCCCTCTGCTGTCAGAGAGTGAATGTGCACTTCAGCGCCTCCTTCACGCGGTCCGCCATGTGCTCATGCACGTTGAGTTTGTTTACATCAGTGCGCGTTCATCTTTGACGTGTTCATTTTAAACGGTTGATGGGTAAAGTAGTCTTAATGCATTCTAAGAAATCGAAATAATATGTAATAAATAATTATTTACGGTATTTTGAAGTGCCCACGGTAACAATATCGTGCATGTTCATTATTGTGATATATCGTATTACCGTGTACCGGCACATGTCTAGTAATACACTAAGACATCATGGTTTGAAATCATGCATGGCATGGAAGGTTCCCCTGCACATGTCAAGGCCCGTCTTAAGTTTGCCAATGACCATTTGGATGATCCAGAGGAGTCATGGGAGAAAGTCATGTGGTCAGATGAGACCAAAATAGAACTTTTTGGTCATAATTCCACTAAACGTGTTTGGAGGAAGAAGAATGATGAGTACCATCCCAAGAACACCATCCCTACTGTGGTAATGCTTTGGGGATGTTTTTCTGCACATGGGACAGGGCAACTGCACTGTCTTAAGGAGAGGATGACCGGGGCCATGTATTGCGAGATTTTGGGGAACAACCTCCTTCCCTCAGTTAGAGCATTGAAGATGGGTCGAGGCTGGGTCTTCCAACATGACAATGACCCGAAGCACACAGCCAGGATAACCAAGGAGTGGCTCTGTAAGAAGTATATCAAGGTTCTGGCGTGGCCTAGCCAGTCTCCAGACCTGAACCCAATAGAGAATCTTTGGAGGGAGCTCAAACTCTGTGTTTCTCAGTGACAGGCCAGAAACCTGACTGATCTAGAGAAAATCTGTGTGGAGGAGTGGGCCAAAATCCCTCCTGCAGTGCAAACCTGGTGAAAAACTACAGGAAACGTTTGACCTCTGTAATTGCAAACAAAGGCTACTGTACCAAATATTAACATTGATTTTCTCAGGTGTTCAAATACTTATTTGCAGCTGTATCATACAAATAAATAGTTAAAAAATCATACATTGTGATTTCTGGATTTTTTTTTAGATTATGTCTCTCACAGTGGACATGCACCTACGATGACAATTTCAGACCCCTCCATGATTTCTAAGTGGGAGAACTTGCAAAATAGCAGGGTGTTCAAATACTTATTTTCCTCACTGTATATATATATATATACACATACAGTGAGGAAAATAAGTATAATTGTGGTACAAAATGTGGTACTAAAACATTATTATGGTATTGGTACCGACTACTGGAATTTTGGTAGTGACATCCCTAGCTGGCAACATTTATTACCCAAATTACTGAACTATTATTTGGAGGAGCATTGTACACTTCAGGTTTGTTCATTCATAGGATCTTTTGTACTTTAGTAAAAAAGAGAAAAAGGTCAATTTATAATGTTTTGTTTCATAAAGCAACTGATTTTCAGTTTTTTGTTATTTCTACTTCTTTCCAGGCACAGAACACTTATTTTTTGAGAGTTGTTTAAGTGAGAGAAGATCCTGTTGTAATGTTTAATAATTTATTTTATAATTAAAAAAAATTTGCTTTGAAGAAAAAGTGTTTTTTTGTTTGTATATGCTGTCAATTATAGTTCTTAGAAATAAAATCCGCAAAAATCGGTATCGGCCGATCTCATTAACAAAAAAAGAATCCGCCAAGAAAATTGCAATCGGTGTCTCTCTATTAAAGGTCCCGTTCTTCGTGTTTTTTTGAAGCTTTGATTGTGTTTACAGTGTGCAATATAACATGTGTTCATGTTTCGCGTGTAAAAAAACACAGTATTTTTCACACAATTTACTTATCTGTGTACCGCTGTTCTCACTGTCCTAAAAACGGCTGGTGAGTTCCTGTTCTATGAGGCCCTCCTTCAGAAATACGTAACGAGTTCTGATTGTGCCAGCGGTTCCCGTGTTGTGATTCGACCACAGCTTAGCGCACGTTGCACGGAAAGGTCACGCCTCGCTCAATGATCTCTAAGTACAGCGTCCCATGGGAAAGCCAAACAAAGGTGATTTGACTCTGGGATGAAAATAACAGCGTCTCGCTGGCATATTCTCTACGACATATTCTCCACGCAACAGTTCCTTTTCTCCACGTGACCGTCCTCTTCTCCACGTGGGACAGCAACAAGACCACGCCCCCTTTTTCGCGTATTCTTGTGGGCGGAGGTTAGTCTGTTCTACTGTTCTACACTGACGTAATTATAGAAGGAAGTACCAGGATGTAGTCCAAGCTGGCCGTTCGCTGTAGGCTTTGAAAGGGAACTTCTGTTAAATAAAATATCTCGCTTGGCATTGAACTTTGAGCTTTATAATTTTTCAGGTATTATTTATGCTCTAACAGCAACATTACACACTAACTAAAGTTTGAACAATGGGATCATGCGGAATGGGACCTTTAAGAATGAAACCAACCTGTGTGTTCCTCAGTTTCTTCATGTTTCACTCTCAATGTTTCTTCAATCTTCACGTCTTCTCTCTCCTCTTTCTCTGTTTGTTCCTCAGTTTCTTCATGTTTCACTCTCAATGTTTCTTCAATCTTCACGTCTTCTCTCTCCTCTTTCTCTGTGTGTTCCTCAGTTTCTTCATGTTTCACTCTCAATGTTTCTTCAATCTTCACGTCTTCTCTCTCCTCTTTCTTTGTTTGTTCCTCAGTTTCTTCATGTTTCAAACTGAATACCTTTTCAATCCTCAGGTCTTCACTCTCCTCTTTAATAAACTCCATCTTTATAATAGTGTGTCACATGGATCTCAGTTGCTTCAGCAGGAGCTTTTCTGTGTTTCTGTGTTTGTCCTGTTTAAGATGAGAATAATTAACAGAAGAAAAATAAATCCAAACTAAATCTCTGAGTGTGTCTCTCAGCTCTAGTTCAGTATCAGTTCAGTCTCAGTAACACTCAAAACTAGCACTGCAAACTAATAAAATAACACAAATTATATAATTTTTATTTAATGATTGTAGAAATCAAGATAGAAAATAATAGAGCGCTTTGAATCACGGAATCATTTTCCAAAGCAATTGATTCAATAGACTCAGAGTTTCATGAAAAAGAAATGAGCCGCTGCTTCTGTTACTCATGAGTTTATTCTGTTACTTTACTCACACAACGCTGATAAATGATAGATAAAGCAATGCAGTGTTACATTTAATAATAAATAATTCAATCTGCGTTGCCTGTACAACTTTGAAGATGGTTTCTATTGTTTTAAACGCTTAAAAACACAAACCTTTCTCCAGCAGAATCAACACATGCAGGAGCGCGGCGCAGACTTATGACGTCACACCACCACACCAAAATAAAAGTCCCGTTCACTGCTGGGTCTACAATCACAGAAGTGCACAAATACAAATAATAAAAGAGATGACAGAAATTCAGAGTTGAATGCATTGGTGTAATACATATTTAAATACATGTTGTTCAATGATGTGCTGAAAATATTAGGAAACTAAAGACTGAGAGACTTTGTCTAAAAGTTAAAACTGTTTTGTTTAGAGGAATAAATTATTTGTATAATATATAAGTACATATAAAGTTAATTTGAGTTTAAAAATACCTGAAAATAACCTAATTATGATTGATGATTTTAAGATGTAGACTATAAGATTCCACATCTAAATATATAGATCTATATCTAGATATTCTCACTGATAAATATATTAAATAATAAATATAATATAAAATCTCAATTTTTGAGTGACAGACATTGTTGAAGTCCTTATTTTTGTTTATTTATTTGCGCATGAGAAGTATTCTCGTCGCTTCATAACATGAAGGTTGAACCACTCGAGTCACATGGACTATTTTAATGACATTTTTACTACCATTCTGGGAAATTAAACTGTTAATTAAATAGTTGTCTATGGAGGGGTCAGTGAGCTCTTGGATTTCATCAAAAATATCATAATTTGTGATCTGAAGATGAACGAAGGTCTGACGGGTTTAGAACGACACGAGAGAGAGGAATTCATGACAGAATTTACATTTTTGGGTGAACTAACAGTTTGACGTCTGCATTGCTCAAATGAGTAAATGTATAGTCTTTATGATCAGTGTAAAGAAAACCTGATCTTCAATAAGTCTCGGTAGGTTTGTTATTAACTTTAATATCAGTGAACAACATGTTACCTACTGTGGTTAAATTCATTTGTTTATAGAACCACGTCTTTGTACCATATTTTATATTTATAAATAGCATCAGCCCCAGTATATTGTATGTCATACATTAACTTTTCAAAACAGAAGAGTTGAGTTGTCAAGAGTGACTCCCTGTTTGTCACGGTTCATGAATGCATTGTTTCCTGTTTGTCTCATGTCAGTGTTATGTGTGTGTGAGTGGGGCGGGACCAAGCCGCTTGGGTTGATTAGGGGTCCAGCTGATCTCGTTTCCAGCACCAGCTGCAGCTAATTCCCTGAGCCGTCTTATACTCACTCATTTCTCATCTCCTTTGTCAGATCGTTGTTGAGGTCTCCTGTTGTGTGCTCCCTACCCGGTCCTGTGCGGTGTTCCAATTCTTGATTCCTCCCACATGAAAAAATACTATAGTATATTATAGTAAAATTACTCTAATAAATACTATAGTGTTTTTGAACCGTATAGTAAATATACTACAGTAAGTGTAGTAAATACTATAATATACTACAATTTACTGTAGTATCTTTACTATAGTATGGTTCAAAAACACTATAGTATTTACTAGAGTATTTTTTCATGTGGGCTGTCTCTGTTCGGTGTTTGTGGTCTTCTACTCTGTATCTGGAATATTTCATTGTCACCTCTCACCAGCACATCTCGTCTGACCATCTCAGTCCCTGCGTCACCAGTCTTAGTCTGTGTAGATACCTGTTCTGAGTATTTATCTAATAAACGAGTTACTTGCAATTGCGGGGAGGAGCGTGCAGTCAGCAGAGGCTCGCGCTGTGTAGCCAGGCGAAAGTATAAACAAGGCTTCATTCTGTGAAACCACAACAGAGGGCGACTCTGAGTAACTGTTCTCCAAACCACCATAAAGCAGAGATGAGAGGAAGTAGTTTGCTGAATAATTTGTCTCGTGAGAAGTTTGTGAATAAATGGATCTTCACATATAAACTGATTAGGTTGTTGGTCATTTTGAGGACACATGTGAAAAGTTTTTAGTAGCCTACACTTCTTAAACCCTAACCAAATAATCAAATTAAACCCATCAAACTTGAAATTGTGACTTGTGTGGACAACAACACATATTAATGAATAGGCCCAGATGGATTTCAGCCTAATAGGGACACCTGCACTGAATCGCCAATTTAACATGTATTTTGTGTATTTTCAAAATACTGTATTTGTATTTAAATACAATTTTCCACAAAGTATCTTTTGTATTTTCATGTATTTATGCCCATATCTGTGTGTATACATATATAAGTATTTTAAATACTGAAAATGGGTATAAAATGTTTAAAAATAAAACAAATTGAATAATTTTTTTTATAAAATCTTCATGAACTTTCAATAGTTATTGACATTATTTGTGTAATTTGTCTTATTTTAACATATGTGTTACAGCAGTGGTTCTCAACCTTTTTTGGGCCAGCGCCCCCTATCCATTATCCAGGTCCCTTAACGCCCCCCCCCCTCTCCACACACACACACACACACACACACACACACACACACACACACACACACACACACACACACACACACACACACACACACACACACACACACACACACACACACACACACCAAAAAAGAGCTACATGTATGCTAATTATTATTCTGTTGTAATAATAATAATAATATGTATATTATTCACAATATTATTGTCCTTATTATTAATATTATTATTAAATCCGTAACTTTTTTTGTAGGGTGATATCAGCTAATTGGTCCACTTTTTGGTAAATCGCTTGGGACAATAATACAATACCATATATGCCTTTTCCATGTGTTTTTATGATTATTAATCACTGTTTTTGATAATGTTGTGTTGAAATTATGTAAAAAATATATAATTATTTAAGCCCTACAGTTCTTAAAACATCAGCTGTGCCAACTTTTTTTTGCATAAGCAGTTTCAGGTAAAATGGGCCGCTGTTTCAGGTAAAATGGGCCGCTGTTTCAGGTAAAATGGGCCACTATTTCAGGTAAAATGGGCCACTATTTCAGGTAAAATGGGCCGCTGTTTCAGGTAAAATGGGCCGCTGTTTCAGGTAAAATGGGCCGCTGTTTCAGGTAAAATGGGCCACTATTTCAGGTAAAATGGGCCGCTGTTTCAGGTAAAATGGCCCGCTGTTTCAGGTAAAATGGCCCGGTGTTTCAGGTAACCAATGGGCCAGTCAAACTGCAAAGGGAAATAGTGATTTATCATCAATTTTAATTTTATGTAGCCACATAAATTTAAACTGCATTAAACAAACTTCTGCCTTCTGCATTGAATGCTGCCAGACAAGTCGTTGTCTCCCCCTTCTCTCCTGCACACACCTCCATACATGGTTGGCCAACCTGTCCAATGAGCTTTGTCGAACTGAACTGGGCTTCGTTTCCCAAAACCATCGTTTTCCTTCTCCCTCTCTCCTCTATTCTTGCTTTCTTCTCGTTTGTCATACTCACTGTAAATGAAATATCTACCACCATTATTACTGGTGGGGGGACATGGTGTGTGTGTGTGTGTGTCGGTGTGTGCTTGTTTATGTGATTTATGAGGACACAAATTTGTATAATGACATTTACCAATTACACTGGTATTACAACATCAAAGTGGTTTATGAGGACATTCTAAATGTCCCTGTAAATCAAATCGCTTTAAAAACATACAAAACAATATTTTATTAAAAATGTAAAAATGCAGAATGTTTCCTGTGATGGTTGGGTTTATGGGTGGGGGGATAGAAAATACAGTTTGTACGGTATAAAAATCATTACGCCTATGGAGAGTCCCCATAATGTTGTTGCACCAACATATGTGTGTACAAAGCGGTAATGTTTGCACTTAGGTTTTATTACGCGGGTTCTCACACACACTGAAGCACTCGCTGTGTTTTCAGCCTCTGTAGCCTGACATGAACTTCATCTTCAAGCCGCTCTGAGAGGAACTTCTTGAACATTTTTCCCGTTTTACCGTTCATTTGAGAAAACGGCCACCCGTCAAAATAAAAGTTCGGTTTAATTTGACAGAAATATATTACTGTTGTACAGTAAAATTTAGACAAGTCTCAGTGCAATAATACTACTAATAAAATATTATCAAAACTTATATTTTTAAGGAATTATCACGTTCTCTTCCATGTTTTAATTTTATCAATAAAGCTCAGTGCAGCACGTTGACAAAAAACTGTTTAATTTCATATGAATAAAATTAATTAAATTAATATTTCAGGTCTTCATTTGATTTGAAAACAGAATTTGAAAAATGAAACGGAATTGGATGGGGGAAAACAGGCTATTTCATAAGGCTCTAAAGATGTAATTTTTGCAAAATTGATAGGTTTCATTATTTAAATTAATTAGACATGCTTTTTTTTATTACTAAAAAAATATTTAACCATTAAAATGGAGTCCAAAAAACGGAATCCAGAAAAATTAAGACGGAATTAGGGGGAAAAATTAGCGGAATTTGAAAAAATAAAAACAAAATTATATATATATATATATATATATATATATATATATATATATATATATATATATATATATATATATATATATATATATATATATATATATATATATATATATATATATATATATATATATTTATTTATATATATTTGTATTTATTTATTAATGGATTTCACAGGGTTCTAATCATTAACCTTAGGCCTACTTTCAATAAAAAAATTATATAATCATGATTTATAGGCCTAATTATAGGAATTATAGGAATTATAGGCCTAAATTCCTTGGTATCAGCTTTCATCAATGGTAGGCTATAGCCTAATTAATAGTCTACAAATTAAAACTAATTTGGTTTGTCATGATTAATTCGTGTTCATGATCAGTAAAATAAAAACAAAAGCTTCTAGCAAGAATAAACACACAGGAACCGTTAAATTATTGTAGTATTAATTATTTTTTAACTATCTTGATAAGCTACTATCCACGCAGCGTTTTGCGCTCAGATGTGACGGTGGAATTAATACATTACCTAAATGTTATTACAGTGTCAAACTGTCATTTTCTCCTTACAGTCTTGCGAGTTAACAATAATGCCTGACCAGTGAATTAGGCTACTTGATGAACTAGCCCTATTCGCACGGGATTAGTATTTCTGGGGACCTCGTGTGATTTAGAAATTACGCACAGGATGCATTCGCACAGGATAAGCAAAGTGTGTGATTTTATTCGTATTTACTGACTTATCTCCCGGATATGATGTCAATACTTATAAATGTTTTTTTTTTCGTTATAGATTTAGCTGTATCATATGATGTATCATAAAACAACAGTTCCTTACCGCGTGCTGTTATGTTATCTAGGCTTGTTGCGATCAGAGGCGTCGCAATAGGGCAGGCAAGGCAGGCATTTGCCTGGGGCCCCGCCTTTTGAGGCAATGCTTTCGCCACCTCCTCTCCTTCTTCAAACTGTATAAAATGCATGATTTGATTTGTTAAGCATGAAGAGAACTTATCCGTTTGGCTTGGCCGCTCGCTCTAACAAATAGTTAAAATAGATAAAATAAAGAAAGCAAACAGGACGCGTGCTTTCTTTTGTCTGCAGCGCATCTCATAAATGAACCGAAACTAAGCGTATCAGGCTTCTTGCCTCACATATATATGAGAAATATATCTAGCCTGAAAGCTTGAAATGTCTACTTTTAAACGAACAAATTCAAATCGAAAACAAATATTCTCTGGTTGTAATCCGTATGAAAAGTGCATTTCTCTCTAAAGGCGCGTCCACAAGGCGCAGCGGAGAGGCGGCATCGTCAACTTCATCTCTCCAGCCGACACTGACTCAGAAAATACTAGTTTAATAATAAACAAATAAAATGGCTCCTTGTTATTTTTTTTCTGACACATTTATAATCATTACTTTTGCCAGTGTTTTTTCTCAAGCTTTAAGCGTGTGCGCCGCTTCCATGCACCCAGCTTATATATTTAAGCAGCCTAATTAAATTAGTCTCATATAAATGTGCACTATTTAATTAGTAGGCTAATAAGTATATCCAGCTCTTCTACATTAAATTAGTTTGAGTTAACATAGGCTAGTTGATAAACTAATAAAATAAAGTGATTAAAATGATAACCATATTTCTATATGTCGGATAATTTCTTGTTCCTGTCACCACCACACAAAGCACCGTTTTTAAGGTGACAATTGGTTATAAATATGAAGGTTGTACAGTATTTTGAAGATATTGTATTGTATCTTCTCTTATGAAGATGAAGATTGACATTTTGTTAATTAAACAAAAGCACTTTATTTAGTTATATATATATATATATATATATATAATATATATATATATATATATATATATATATATATATATATATATATATATATATATATATATATATATAGGTTTTATGTGTTTTGACTACTTTTTGTATGTTGTAAAATTAGATAACGAAGATAGGCTGTATTAAAAAATTTTTTAAATAGGGCCTCATTGGTTAATTTTGCCTGGGGCCCCCACTCAATGTTGGTTCGCCTCTGGTTGCGATAGTCGGTGTTACACCGGTTACATCACTTTTCCACCGTCGTTTTGATTTTGTATAACCTAGTAATAAAAATAGTTCAGTTAGAGAACAGATCGTTACAATTAAAAACTGAACTGAGCACAGACCAGCTGCAGGAGATTTCATTTATCACAAGAGTGAGGAACTGACAATATGAATGCAGAAGATTAAAGCTAAATGTAAAAGCACCCATTTAAGCGAGCTTGTCATTGTATTGTTCTGTTTTTGTGTTTTTCATTAATAATAATATTGAACACACCTTTCAAGCAATTCGCTCCCAAATTGGCTCTAATTCTAAAGTGAAAGTATAATGTGCACAGCAGCACAGGGATTTATAACGGTGTGCGTTATGAATGCAGCCTTCGTTCTTCGCGAAATGTGGATACAAATGCGCACAGGAAACAAAAACCTTGCAAAAGTTATATACGACCCTCCAAATCCTGGCCAAATCACAGAGATGGCGATTCGCATAGGACTAATATTATCACAGGGTGTGTTCGGCGGAATATGGTAGGTCATTCGCGGGGTAATTTTACAAATTACAGACATGGCCGATTCGCACTGGATTAAGATCACAAACAACCTCCGCAATTATTACAAATGGCTAGAGGTCACCAGGCAATAAATCCCATGCGAATAGGGCTTTTAAGAAAACATTTTGGCATTAGGCATTGCATTGATTAATGCCTAAAAATTTAAAAGTTTTACCTTTATACAAATAAAATTCATCACCGGAGTGAATATGAACATGATTTATTGTGGTTCTTAAGTCAATACTTTTTTAATGGCTTGTCAACTTCCCATTCTTCCGCTGCGTGATTCCAGTCAGCGCTGGATTCTAGCCACCACCGGATTGAGCGCTTTAGTCATTGTAAAATAAACGATATAGTTTACGTCGCATTAAACAGGCAGATTTTATAATGTGGTAGGCATTATTTTGCAAGTAATTAGCATACATGTTTAATTTTGTCTTGCCTGGATCTTTGCATAGGATCTTTGGTATAAACTTGTGAACGCCCCCCAGGAACACCTGAACGCCCCCCTTTCAAGAATCTTGCTTCCAACGCCCCCCGTTGTGCTCTGAACGCCCCCTGGGGGGCGGTACCGCCCCCGTTGAGAAACACTATGTTACATCCTCACTACTCTCAGATAAAGTATGGATGCGTGTTTCTAATTCTGAAATCTTCTCCGTCAGCCTAACTATCTCCTTACATTTATCACATGTGAAGCCCTGTTCGCCAGCGGAGAAGCCTATACTGAACATGCAGCATGAAGTGCAAGTGACAATGACAGGAGAAGACATGACTTACCGTGTTTGTTGATTAATCCAACTTACTACTTATCACAATCGTTTGCTGGACACTATTTACTAATCTAACTAATGAACTTAGAAAATGAAGACTAATGAACTTAGAAAAAGGGAGATCCGGGTGCAGAGATGACAAGCTAACAGGCTAGCGAAATGCTAACGTGTGGTGGTGATTTAGATTAAAAGCTAGCGATGTCAAATTTAACGTGATAGGCAATTTTTAAACAATTTATGGTGTACCCAGTGTACCCTAGGCCGCGGCCCCATCAAGGGCAGAGAAGGCGGAGGAGGCCACCAAATGGTCGCAGGAAGCACGGGGACTTCCGCGACCGCGTGATCTCCTCATGCATCTCGGGAGCGAAAGGCATTGGGGGCGGGGCCCAACAGCTGTCAGGCGCGCAGATCAGCAGGCAGGAAGTATGCGATCACTGGAACGCGCAGTCACACCAACACCGACTGGAAAGCTGCTTGTCTCGAAGAAGAGTCTCAGAAAGCTTGTGAGGAGTGAAGAGGTAGGTACTCTTGGCTCCGAAAGCAGAAACATAATGCGATATTGCCACGTACTTCCTTATATACTCACGCGGTGAGGCGGAGTTACGTATGCAAATTCCGCATGCCCCATGGCATTGGCACGCCATTGGGCGTTTTCTATATGCTCGAAGATGATAGGCTTCTAAGCGAAACCCCCATTCGTTAGTCACTAACGTACGTCGTAGTGACTGAACGAAAGGGAACATAATTTACATTTGATGAGTTTAACTACAAAGCAGAAATTCCCATAACAAATATAAACAAACTAAAAAAAGTAACTTTCTTACCTCAAAAATATTTTTTTCACATTAGCATCTGCTATGTCTGCCACAGAGCTCTACTTTTTCACATGTGGAATAAGGACTAAACTGAGCATGTTCAAAGTGAATCAGTTGATTTGTAACTAGTTCCTGATTGGACAGATTGGAGTTGTTACAACTGACCCGTGTTACAACCATCCCCGGTCTCCCTACCACGCCTTCATAAAAAATTCTGTTTATTCTATATTAATTTGCAACGTTAATATTAAATATGAATGTTTCCTGTTATACAGAACGAGTTTCTGATGTGCTGCACAATTTTGATATTAAATCAATTTCAGCTTTGGACAGCTTATCTGATTGTCCCGCGGCATGTGCTGCAGGAGAAATCCCTGGCCGCTGGAGAAGCCGCCAGAAGTGCCGCGTTTTGCGCATGCTCTTTCAAAATCACAAATGTAGTAGAAATTGTGCTATGGGCACAAAGCTGCTCAGTCAAAGTTTTGTAGGTTACGTTGTGTACTTTTAACTAACATATCTGCCAAATAGTTATTTGTAAAAACGTACTTGTTGTCGACTTCTGGCATCTGTAGATGTGCACTTTCCTCTTGGCTGAATTCTTTGTTGTGCAAATGTGTGGCCAAGAAATCAAAATTCAGTGATAACGGTTGAAGAAAAGGAAAAACAGATGTGCACACAAAGCAAGTTTTGAGCACGCAAATATGAGAGACCATCTTGAAATGCAACTTTCTAAAAGTTCCATCTTGATTGTACTGTGATGTCACAATTGATTTTCTGTATTTGATTCATAACAGAATAGAGAGCAGTAGCCTAGGCTTGCGCTTTAATACACAGATCTGATACAAGGAATCTTCCAACTTTATACATTACAAAATTATAGAAATTAACTACACTGACCTGTGTATGGAAGGGAACTTTTGATTACTTGTGTAAAACTATTACATTTTTCACATTTATTTTAAACATAATTTCCACTCAATGTATACCCTTGTGAAAAAGTAGTGTGCTTAATTGTATTGAAAGTGTACTTTTTGTGTACTTAAAATCTTAAAAGTATACTTTTTAAAAAGTGCACTTGCAGATAATATGATATAATTAAAATTAAAGGCCACTTAAGTGTACTTAAAGAGAATACACTTTAATGACAATATTTATAAACACACTTAAGTGCACTTTTTTAAAATGCACTTTGTAATAATATCTAATTCATTTTTACTTAAGGAAAGTACACTTTCATGACAATATTTATAAACACACTTAAGTGCACTTTTAAAAAATGCAGCTTGTAATAATGTCTACCTATATTTTACTTAAACATGTTTAAAATAATTATTGTTATTTATATTTTATAAAGTACACTTATTTTTATATTGACATACTAAAGCACATGGGGGAAAAAAATCCAAAATGACATTTGTTAATATATTTTAAATGTGTTTAGTCCATAATGTAAGGACAGGCTAGAAAATTGGGTTGGGCTTTCCGGAATGGTCCTCAAATGGTTCAGGTCATACTTAGAAGGGAGAGGTTATTATGTGAGTATAGGAGACCATAAGTCTGAGTGGACATCCATGACATGCGGAGTCCCACAAGGGTCAATTCTTGCACCACTCCTATTCAACCTGTACATGCTCCCACTGAGCCAAATAATGAAAAATAACAAAATGGCATACCACAGCTATGCTGACGACACCCAGATCTACTTAGCCCTATCACCTATATGACTACAGCCCCATTGACTCGCTATGTAAATGCATTGAAGAAGTTAACAGTTGGATGTGCCAAAACTTTCTTCAGTTAAACAAAGACAAAACTGAAATCACTACATTTGGAAACAAAGATGAAATTCTCAAGGTGAACGCATATCTTGAGGCTAAAAGTCTAAAATCAAAAAATCAAGTCAGGAATCTTGGTGTGATTTTGGAGTCAGACCTGAGCTTCAGTTGTCATGTCAAAGCAATAACTAAATCGGCTTACTATCATCTCAAAAATATTGCAAGAATTAGATGCTTTGTTTCCAGGCAAGACTTAGAGAAACTCGTTCATGCTTTTATTACCAGCAGGGTGGACTATTGTAATGGTCTTCTCACCGTGGTGGTGAGAGGAAGGACCGTGTAGATCCGCTCTGATGGGTAAAACATCTAGAGAACGCCCTCAAGTTAGGCCAAGAAGATTTGTCTGCAAGGGTACTGTCTAAACGCACAGTTACCTGACAAATATTTTTAAAGTAAACCTGACTCTCCATTTTCTTCCACCACAGATAGGGGATTTCATCTTTATTTTGTATTTCCTTTCATTCCTATTATAACTGTTATACTATATATATTTTTATTTAATTCACTTACGAATATTTTAACTTAATTTCTGTGTAAAGCACTTTGAATTGCCACTGTGTATGAAATGTGCTATAACAAATAAACTTGCCTTGCCTTGCCTTGTATATTGTGTGCATTAAAGGTCCCGTTTTTCGTGTTTTTTTTGGAAGCTTTGATCGTGTTTACAGTGTGCAATATAACATGTGTTCATGTTTCGCGTGTAAAAAAACACAGTATTTTTCACACAATTTACTTAT
Source organism: Gobio gobio (assembly GCF_949357685.1). Taxonomy (NCBI): domain Eukaryota; kingdom Metazoa; phylum Chordata; class Actinopteri; order Cypriniformes; family Gobionidae; genus Gobio; species Gobio gobio. The sequence goes on along the minus strand of NC_137098.1, from coordinate 14,153,420 downwards.
CTGTATACTGCTGTTTTCACTGTCCTCAAAACGACTTGAAAGATTTCCCTGTTCTATGAAGTCCCTCCTTCAGAAATACGTTAGGGCACGCAGAGCGCACGCAGGGCACGCAGAGCGCACGTTACCGGAAAGGTCACGCCTCTTACCATAACGGGGATGCATGCGCTCAATGATCTCTAAGTACAGCGTCCCTGGGAAAGCCAAACAAAGGTGACTTGACTCCGGGATGAAAATAACAGCGTCTCGACGACGACATGGCAACAAACAAACTATACGAACGCAACCGAACGCAACACTTCCTATTCTCCACGCGGGAGCAACAAGACCACGCCCCCTTTTTCGCGCGTTCTTGTGGGCGGAGGTTAGTCGACAATAGGCTTGTTTGAGATGAGCAAAATCTGCGCAGAACCGATCACCGGTGATCAGCGCGAGATGCATGCCGGTTAGAAATGTGTCCGAGGGAGGTCCGCCTCATAGACATAATAAATACATAGACGCCCTATTGGCCGCTGGACCGCACGTCAACGACGCCGCCATATTGCGGAGGGCAACTTTCCAATAACTCTAATAACAGGAATTGAGAAAAATGCCTGCTTCGTGTGCTGCTCGGGGCTGTACAAATCACCGCACAATTGGAAACAGTTCTCGGGGAATTACCTTTCACAAGTAAGACTGAACATTTGTTTCTGGTTGTATTTGGTCGTTATATTATTATATAATTAGTAATAGTGACGTTAGTTGATCACCAGAGTCAGACTAAAATAGCTAGCGATGTCGCTACTTAGCTGTGGAAGTTGAGACATGAGTTGACATGATTTATATTATAGTTTTAGCTTATATTATATTTTATATTATAAATTAAATTTCCTGAAATCGATTCATCTATATATTTTTGAAAGACTTTTATGACAGGCGACTGACAAATTGTGACTCTTAACGTTAGTTAACTTAAGTTAAGTTAGTTGCCTAGCTAACTTTTATCACACATTGAAGGTTTCCCAGACAAAGAGGTACGATATCAGAGCTCGAATTCGAGCATCAGGTACGGATTTCAGATATCAAAATATAATCTGAAAAGAGGCAATATCTGTATTAAAGGAAGAGCTGCATGATTAATTGTAAAAAGAATATTAATTCAAACAACTACATCATCTTATTCTTAAATTACAATTATTCTGCTATTTCTATTAAAACCTTTGATAAGTAGGATTACAGCAAAAAATCGTGATTCATCCAGAATTGTGCAGTTCTAGTTCACCCAAATATGAAACTCTGCTGGCCAAGATATGACATATATATCTATGTTTATATGACATATACATATTGGATGGCCTTAGGGTGAATACATTATCAGCTCATTTTAATTTTTGTGTGAACTATTTCTTAAGTAAGTGTGTGTGTGTGTGTGTGTGTGTTTTTTAGGGGGATGGAATAAACATCCAACTGCAGGCCAGTTCCAGGGCATTTTCCGGTGTCTCATGGTCCGGTGCGGTGTCTCTCCAAGCACTTCAGGGAAAGTGGAACCACATGATGAGACCCTGTCGCTATCAGGGGTCTGTTCTTCGTATGTGGCTAACTCAGTTAGCTGGACTTGATTGTTGCCGATTTGGCATGATCTTGGATTGTTTGGTTCTTCGAAGCTCATCCGGGGGCCAGTTGCATAAACCATTAAGACTAGTCTTACAAGTTAGACATACATTTTTTTCTTTAAGACTGTTCATAATTTTTTTTTTTAAATCAGTTACATAAAAACATAGACTGGCTTAATTTGATACGAAAAGTAAGACTGAATGCCACTTGCCTAACTGCTAGTGGCTCATACTAGATCTTAAGACACTGTCTTAACATAATGGCTTAGTTTATGCAACTGGCCCCTGGACTTGCTGTCATAGCAACAGGTCCGGAAACTCAAACCTGCTCAGGAGCGGTTTATTTCATGTAAACAGGATTAGGTTGCATACTTAAAATCTGTCCCAGCCACTGCTACTTTATTTCAAGAGTTCATTACTGAACCTGGGGCAATAATAATTTTAAATAATAAGAATATAAAAATCATATAAAAATGAGTATTTGAAAATATTATAATACTATAATGTTGTGTATAGTAGTACTATACACACAGCCACTTGATTGAGAGATTTATTTGTGATGGAATATATTATCATTTTATCAGAGGTTTACACACGTACAGTTAAAAGCCAGGTGGCTTTTTTAATTATATGATGTCATTACGTTGCTGTCTTGCCACCAGCCAATCGCTGCATTGCTGATCGTGGTTTTGAGTATCTGCCCTCTTCAGGGAACACAAGAACGTGCAGTAATCTCAGATAACTTAATCCAGATATTTTAATCCAATCCGCAAATTTGTTTGAAGAACCAAATTATCCAGAGATCAGTGATCACGATTAAAAGATCTGGGATCTGTCAAATCATCTCAGATGTATTAAGCGAGGTACGAAAAACAGACCCCAGCTGTTGAAATGTAATCTCTAGCAGTAGAAGAATCTGAGGAGCTTCCATTCCCTTTTGTAAACGTTTCTGCACTTGTGTGTGACCACAGCTTCCTGCCAACCCGCTTTGGTAGCCTTGTGGACAATGCCCTGGTGTACATTTCAGGTTTTGTGTTTTTCTGTGATGTGTGCCATGGTGACCCTACAAAGGATGACTGATTATAGATGATTGATGGTTAATATACAGCCTTTTGTTATTGTTATTGTTGTTATTATTATACCAATACTATTATTGTACCTACCAGTCACTATTTAATTTACTATTTTTATTATTGTCTATATTATTCTGCAATTGATATTACATTGTATTTGCTATTATTATTATTATTATTATCGTTATTATATTATACCACTTGCAATTATCAATCTATTATAGTTATGCTGGTAAATTATTGTACTTTTCACTAGTCACTATTTAACTATGTTTTATTATTGTCTATTCTGTAATTGATATTTCATATTCTATTGCTATTATTATAGTATTATACAAACTATGCTATTATCATTATATTATTGTATTTTTGATATTATATAATTATACTATTCATTATTTTATTAGCTGTATACTGTTTGTTTATTTCAATGACTATTTTTTTATTGACTATACACTATTTACTATTACTTCTCACTTTATCATGTATTTACTATTTGCATTGCAGTGTAGTTGTACCAAATCATATGTATAAAGGATCCATGAGTTATCTTTGTTATTGTATATTTAGAGTATCTACCTGTAAATATCTATCATTTTAGTGCTATAAAAAAACAGAAAGCAGCCTGCCAGTGTGATTTGTATTTGCAGATGTTTCATTTTCTCAATGACGGTCAATTCTAAGCACAAGAAAAGCAAAAATCGGTTAAATACAGAAAATGCCTTTTCCACTATAAGAAAACTTTATTTCATTTAATGTGAAAATTAAATTATATCTCAGTATGGGCGTCTTCATAATTCTTATTCAAGTATAAAAAGCCAAACGCATTACAAGCCTTTGACAATTCCTTATTAAAATATATCTATTTTATAAGTCTAACTATCAAGATTTTAAGTAACTATAGAATAGAACTTTTAGTATACCACGTACATCATAAACCACTGAAATCGGTTGATAAATGTAAACGTTTTTTTTGTTTTTATCCAGAAAAGCCGCAGCTCACCCGTTTACTTGCATTTGTTTACAGTGCAGTCTTGCCCTCAGCAATATGGCGGACGCGTTGACGTATTGCAGCAACGTTCTAAAGCGGCCAATAGGGCGTCTATGTATTTATTATGTCTATGCTCAAAACCACGATCAGCAATGCAGCGATTGGCTGGTGGCAAGACAGCAACGTAATGACATCATATAATTAAAAAAGCCACCTGGCTTTTAACTGTACGTGTGTAAACCTCTGATAAAATGATAATATATTCCATCACAAATAAATCTCTCAATCAAGTGGCTGTGTGTATAGTACTACTATACACAACATTATAGTATTATAATATTTTCAAATACTCATTTTTATATGATTTTTATATTCTTATTATTTAAAATTATTATTGCCCCAGGTTCAGTAATGAACTCTTGAAATAAAGTAGCAGTGGCTGGGACAGATTTTAAGTATGCAACCTAATCCTGTTTACATGAAATAAACCGCTCCTGAGCAGGTTTGAGTTTCCGGACCTGTTGCTATGACAGCAAGTCCAGGGGCCAGTTGCATAAACTAAGCCATTATGTTAAGACAGTGTCTTAAGATCTAGTATGAGCCACTAGCAGTTAGGCAAGTGGCATTCAGTCTTACTTTTCGTATCAAATTAAGCCAGTCTATGTTTTTATGTAACTGATTTAAAAAAAAAAATTATGAACAGTCTTAAAGAAAAAAATGTATGTCTAACTTGTAAGACTAGTCTTAATGGTTTATGCAACTGGCCCCCGGATGAGCTTCGAAGAACCAAACAATCCAAGATCATGCCAAATCGGCAACAATCAAGTCCAGCTAACTGAGTTAGCCACATACGAAGAACAGACCCCTGATAGCGACAGGGTCTCATCATGTGGTTCCACTTTCCCTGAAGTGCTTGGAGAGACACCGCACCGGACCATGAGACACCGGAAAATGCCCTGGAACTGGCCTGCAGTTGGATGTTTATTCCATCCCCCTAAAAAACACACACACACACACACACACACACTTACTTAAGAAATAGTTCACACAAAAATTAAAATGAGCTGATAATGTATTCACCCTAAGGCCATCCAATATGTATATGTCATATAAACATAGATATATATGTCATATCTTGGCCAGCAGAGTTTCATATTTGGGTGAACTAGAACTGCACAATTCTGGATGAATCACGATTTTTTGCTGTAATCCTACTTATCAAAGGTTTTAATAGAAATAGCAGAATAATTGTAATTTAAGAATAAGATGATGTAGTTGTTTGAATTAATATTCTTTTTACAATTAATCATGCAGCTCTTCCTTTAATACAGATATTGCCTCTTTTCAGATTATATTTTGATATCTGAAATCCGTACCTGATGCTCGAATTCGAGCTCTGATATCGTACCTCTTTGTCTGGGAAACCTTCAATGTGTGATAAAAGTTAGCTAGGCAACTAACTTAACTTAAGTTAACTAACGTTAAGAGTCACAATTTGTCAGTCGCCTGTCATAAAAGTCTTTCAAAAATATATAGATGAATCGATTTCAGGAAATTTAATTTATAATATAAAATATAATATAAGCTAAAACTATAATATAAATCATGTCAACTCATGTCTCAACTTCCACAGCTAAGTAGCGACATCGCTAGCTATTTTAGTCTGACTCTGGTGATCAACTAACGTCACTATTACTAATTATATAATAATATAACGACCAAATACAACCAGAAACAAATGTTCAGTCTTACTTGTGAAAGGTAATTCCCCGAGAACTGTTTCCAATTGTGCGGTGATTTGTACAGCCCCGAGCAGCACACGAAGCAGGCATTTTTCTCAATTCCTGTTATTAGAGTTATTGGAAAGTTGCCCTCCGCAATATGGCGGCGTCGTTGACGTGCGGTCCAGCGGCCAATAGGGCGTCTATGTATTTATTATGTCTATGAGGCGGACCTCCCTCGGACACATTTCTAACCGGCATGCATCTCGCGCTGATCACCGGTGATCGGTTCTGCGCAGATTTTGCTCATCTCAAACAAGCCTATTGTCGACTAACCTCCGCCCACAAGAACGCGCGAAAAAGGGGGCGTGGTCTTGTTGCTCCCGCGTGGAGAATAGGAAGTGTTGCGTTCGGTTGCGTTCGTATAGTTTGTTTGTTGCCATGTCGTCGTCGAGACGCTGTTATTTTCATCCCGGAGTCAAGTCACCTTTGTTTGGCTTTCCCAGGGACGCTGTACTTAGAGATCATTGAGCGCATGCATCCCCGTTATGGTAAGAGGCGTGACCTTTCCGGTAACGTGCGCTCTGCGTGCCCTGCGTGCGCTCTGCGTGCCCTAACGTATTTCTGAAGGAGGGACTTCATAGAACAGGGAAATCTTTCAAGTCGTTTTGAGGACAGTGAAAACAGCAGTATACAGATAAGTAAATTGTGTGAAAAATACTGTGTTTTTTTACACGCGAAACATGAACACATGTTATATTGCACACTGTAAACACGATCAAAGCTTCCAAAAAAAACACGAAAAACGGGACCTTTAATGCACACAATATACAAGGCAAGGCAAGGCAAGTTTATTTGTTATAGCACATTTCATACACAGTGGCAATTCAAAGTGCTTTACACAGAAATTAAGTTAAAATATTCGTAAGTGAATTAAATAAAAATATATATAGTATAACAGTTATAATAGGAATGAAAGGAAATACAAAATAAAGATGAAATCCCCTATCTGTGGTGGAAGAAAATGGAGAGTCAGGTTTACTTTAAAAATATTTGTCAGGTAACTGTGCGTTTAGACAGTACCCTTGCAGACAAATCTTCTTGGCCTAACTTGAGGGCGTTCTCTAGATGTTTTACCCATCAGAGCGGATCTACACGGTCCTTCCTCTCACCACCACGGTGAGAAGACCATTACAATAGTCCACCCTGCTGGTAATAAAAGCATGAACGAGTTTCTCTAAGTCTTGCCTGGAAACAAAGCATCTAATTCTTGCAATATTTTTGAGATGATAGTAAGCCGATTTAGTTATTGCTTTGACATGACAACTGAAGCTCAGGTCTGACTCCAAAATCACACCAAGATTCCTGACTTGATTTTTTGATTTTAGACTTTTAGCCTCAAGATATGCGTTCACCTTGAGAATTTCATCTTTGTTTCCAAATGTAGTGATTTCAGTTTTGTCTTTGTTTAACTGAAGAAAGTTTTGGCACATCCAACTGTTAACTTCTTCAATGCATTTACATAGCGAGTCAATGGGGCTGTAGTCATATAGGTGATAGGGCTAAGTAGATCTGGGTGTCGTCAGCATAGCTGTGGTATGCCATTTTGTTATTTTTCATTATTTGGCTCAGTGGGAGCATGTACAGGTTGAATAGGAGTGGTGCAAGAATTGACCCTTGTGGGACTCCGCATGTCATGGATGTCCACTCAGACTTATGGTCTCCTATACTCACATAATAACCTCTCCCTTCTAAGTATGACCTGAACCATTTGAGGACCATTCCGGAAAGCCCAACCCAATTTTCTAGCCTGTCCTTACATTATGGACTAAACACATTTAAAATATATTAACAAATGTCATTTTGGATTTTTTTCCCCCATGTGCTTTAGTATGTCAATATAAAAATAAGTGTACTTTATAAAATATAAATAACAATAATTATTTTAAACATGTTTAAGTAAAATATAGGTAGACATTATTACAAGCTGCATTTTTTAAAAGTGCACTTAAGTGTGTTTATAAATATTGTCATGAAAGTGTACTTTCCTTAAGTAAAAATGAATTAGATATTATTACAAAGTGCATTTTAAAAAAGTGCACTTAAGTGTGTTTATAAATATTGTCATTAAAGTGTATTCTCTTTAAGTACACTTAAGTGGCCTTTAATTTTAATTATATCATATTATCTGCAAGTGCACTTTTTAAAAAGTATACTTTTAAGATTTTAAGTACACAAAAAGTACACTTTCAATACAATTAAGCACACTACTTTTTCACAAGGGTATACATTGAGTGGAAATTATGTTTAAAATAAATGTGAAAAATGTAATAGTTTTACACAAGTAATCAAAAGTTCCCTTCCATACACAGGTCAGTGTAGTTAATTTCTATAATTTTGTAATGTATAAAGTTGGAAGATTCCTTGTATCAGATCTGTGTATTAAAGCGCAAGCCTAGGCTACTGCTCTCTATTCTGTTATGAATCAAATACAGAAAATCAATTGTGACATCACAGTACAATCAAGATGGAACTTTTAGAAAGTTGCATTTCAAGATGGTCTCTCATATTTGCGTGCTCAAAACTTGCTTTGTGTGCACATCTGTTTTTCCTTTTCTTCAACCGTTATCACTGAATTTTGATTTCTTGGCCACACATTTGCACAACAAAGAATTCAGCCAAGAGGAAAGTGCACATCTACAGATGCCAGAAGTCGACAACAAGTACGTTTTTACAAATAACTATTTGGCAGATATGTTAGTTAAAAGTACACAACGTAACCTACAAAACTTTGACTGAGCAGCTTTGTGCCCATAGCACAATTTCTACTACATTTGTGATTTTGAAAGAGCATGCGCAAAACGCGGCACTTCTGGCGGCTTCTCCAGCGGCCAGGGATTTCTCCTGCAGCACATGCCGCGGGACAATCAGATAAGCTGTCCAAAGCTGAAATTGATTTAATATCAAAATTGTGCAGCACATCAGAAACTCGTTCTGTATAACAGGAAACATTCATATTTAATATTAACGTTGCAAATTAATATAGAATAAACAGAATTTTTTATGAAGGCGTGGTAGGGAGACCGGGGATGGTTGTAACACGGGTCAGTTGTAACAACTCCAATCTGTCCAATCAGGAACTAGTTACAAATCAACTGATTCACTTTGAACATGCTCAGTTTAGTCCTTATTCCACATGTGAAAAAGTAGAGCTCTGTGGCAGACATAGCAGATGCTAATGTGAAAAAAATATTTTTGAGGTAAGAAAGTTACTTTTTTTAGTTTGTTTATATTTGTTATGGGAATTTCTGCTTTGTAGTTAAACTCATCAAATGTAAATTATGTTCCCTTTCGTTCAGTCACTACGACGTACGTTAGTGACTAACGAATGGGGGTTTCGCTTAGAAGCCTATCATCTTCGAGCATATAGAAAACGCCCAATGGCGTGCCAATGCCATGGGGCATGCGGAATTTGCATACGTAACTCCGCCTCACCGCGTGAGTATATAAGGAAGTACGTGGCAATATCGCATTATGTTTCTGCTTTCGGAGCCAAGAGTACCTACCTCTTCACTCCTCACAAGCTTTCTGAGACTCTTCTTCGAGACAAGCAGCTTTCCAGTCGGTGTTGGTGTGACTGCGCGTTCCAGTGATCGCATACTTCCTGCCTGCTGATCTGCGCGCCTGACAGCTGTTGGGCCCCGCCCCCAATGCCTTTCGCTCCCGAGATGCATGAGGAGATCACGCGGTCGCGGAAGTCCCCGTGCTTCCTGCGACCATTTGGTGGCCTCCTCCGCCTTCTCTGCCCTTGATGGGGCCGCGGCCTAGGGTACACTGGGTACACCATAAATTGTTTAAAAATTGCCTATCACGTTAAATTTGACATCGCTAGCTTTTAATCTAAATCACCACCACACGTTAGCATTTCGCTAGCCTGTTAGCTTGTCATCTCTGCACCCGGATCTCCCTTTTTCTAAGTTCATTAGTCTTCATTTTCTAAGTTCATTAGTTAGATTAGTAAATAGTGTCCAGCAAACGATTGTGATAAGTAGTAAGTTGGATTAATCAACAAACACGGTAAGTCATGTCTTCTCCTGTCATTGTCACTTGCACTTCATGCTGCATGTTCAGTATAGGCTTCTCCGCTGGCGAACAGGGCTTCACATGTGATAAATGTAAGGAGATAGTTAGGCTGACGGAGAAGATTTCAGAATTAGAAACACGCATCCATACTTTATCTGAGAGTAGTGAGGATGTAACATAGTGTTTCTCAACGGGGGCGGTACCGCCCCCCAGGGGGCGTTCAGAGCACAACGGGGGGCGTTGGAAGCAAGATTCTTGAAAGGGGGGCGTTCAGGTGTTCCTGGGGGGCGTTCACAAGTTTATACCAAAGATCCTATGCAAAGATCCAGGCAAGACAAAATTAAACATGTATGCTAATTACTTGCAAAATAATGCCTACTGTAAATTTTTAGGCATTAATCAATGCAATGCCTAATGCCAAAATGTTTTCTTAAAAGCCCTATTCGCACGGGATTTATTGCCTGGTGACCTCTAGCCATTTGTAATAATTGCGGAGGTTGTTTGTGATCTTAATCCAGTGCGAATCGGCCATGTCTGTAATTTGTAAAATTACCCCGCGAATGACCTACCATATTCCGCCGAACACACCCTGTGATAATATTAGTCCTATGCGAATCGCCATCTCTGTGATTTGGCCAGGATTTGGAGGGTCGTATATAACTTTTGCAAGGTTTTTGTTTCCTGTGCGCATTTGTATCCACATTTCGCGAAGAACGAAGGCTGCATTCATAACGCACACCGTTATAAATCCCTGTGCTGCTGTGCACATTATACTTTCACTTTAGAATTAGAGCCAATTTGGGAGCGAATTGCTTGAAAGGTGTGTTCAATATTATTATTAATGAAAAACACAAAAACAGAACAATACAATGACAAGCTCGCTTAAATGGGTGCTTTTACATTTAGCTTTAATCTTCTGCATTCATATTGTCAGTTCCTCACTCTTGTGATAAATGAAATCTCCTGCAGCTGGTCTGTGCTCAGTTCAGTTTTTAATTGTAACGATCTGTTCTCTAACTGAACTATTTTTATTACTAGGTTATACAAAATCAAAACGACGGTGGAAAAGTGATGTAACCGGTGTAACACCGACTATCGCAACCAGAGGCGAACCAACATTGAGTGGGGGCCCCAGGCAAAATTAACCAATGAGGCCCTATTTAAATTTTTTTTTAATACAGCCTATCTTCGTTATCTAATTTTACAACATACAAAAAGTAGTCAAAACACATAAAACCAATATATATATATATATATATATATATATATATATATATATATAAAACTAAATAAAGTGCTTTTGTTTAATTAACAAAATGTCAATCTTCATCTTCATAAGAGAAGATACAATACAATATCTTCAAAATACTGTACAACCTTCATATTTATAACCAATTGTCACCTTAAAAACGGTGCTTTGTGTGGTGGTGACAGGAACAAGAAATTATCCGACATATAGAAATATGGTTATCATTTTAATCACTTTATTTTATTAGTTTATCAACTAGCCTATGTTAACTCAAACTAATTTAATGTAGAAGAGCTGGATATACTTATTAGCCTACTAATTAAATAGTGCACATTTATATGAGACTAATTTAATTAGGCTGCTTAAATATATAAGCTGGGTGCATGGAAGCGGCGCACACGCTTAAAGCTTGAGAAAAAACACTGGCAAAAGTAATGATTATAAATGTGTCAGAAAAAAAATAACAAGGAGCCATTTTATTTGTTTATTATTAAACTAGTATTTTCTGAGTCAGTGTCGGCTGGAGAGATGAAGTTGACGATGCCGCCTCTCCGCTGCGTCTTGTGGACGCGCCTTTAGAGAGAAATGCACTTTTCATACGGATTACAACCAGAGAATATTTGTTTTCGATTTGAATTTGTTCGTTTAAAAGTAGACATTTCAAGCTTTCAGGCTAGATATATTTCTCATATATATGTGAGGCAAGAAGCCTGATACGCTTAGTTTCGGTTCATTTATGAGATGCGCTGCAGACAAAAGAAAGCACGCGTCCTGTTTGCTTTCTTTATTTTATCTATTTTAACTATTTGTTAGAGCGAGCGGCCAAGCCAAACGGATAAGTTCTCTTCATGCTTAACAAATCAAATCATGCATTTTATACAGTTTGAAGAAGGAGAGGAGGTGGCGAAAGCATTGCCTCAAAAGGCGGGGCCCCAGGCAAATGCCTGCCTTGCCTGCCCTATTGCGACGCCTCTGATCGCAACAAGCCTAGATAACATAACAGCACGCGGTAAGGAACTGTTGTTTTATGATACATCATATGATACAGCTAAATCTATAACGAAAAAAAAAACATTTATAAGTATTGACATCATATCCGGGAGATAAGTCAGTAAATACGAATAAAATCACACACTTTGCTTATCCTGTGCGAATGCATCCCGTGCGTAATTTCTAAATCACACGAGGTCCCCAGAAATACTAATCCCGTGCGAATAGGGCTAGTTCATCAAGTAGCCTAATTCACTGGTCAGGCATTATTGTTAACTCGCAAGACTGTAAGGAGAAAATGACAGTTTGACACTGTAATAACATTTAGGTAATGTATTAATTCCACCGTCACATCTGAGCGCAAAACGCTGCGTGGATAGTAGCTTATCAAGATAGTTAAAAAATAATTAATACTACAATAATTTAACGGTTCCTGTGTGTTTATTCTTGCTAGAAGCTTTTGTTTTTATTTTACTGATCATGAACACGAATTAATCATGACAAACCAAATTAGTTTTAATTTGTAGACTATTAATTAGGCTATAGCCTACCATTGATGAAAGCTGATACCAAGGAATTTAGGCCTATAATTCCTATAATTAGGCCTATAAATCATGATTATATAATTTTTTTATTGAAAGTAGGCCTAAGGTTAATGATTAGAACCCTGTGAAATCCATTAATAAATAAATACAAATATATATATATATATATATATATATATATATATATATATATATATATATATATATATATATATATATATATATATATATATATATATATATATATATAATTTTGTTTTTATTTTTTCAAATTCCGCTAATTTTTCCCCCTAATTCCGTCTTAATTTTTCTGGATTCCGTTTTTTGGACTCCATTTTAATGGTTAAATATTTTTTTAGTAATAAAAAAAAGCATGTCTAATTAATTTAAATAATGAAACCTATCAATTTTGCAAAAATTACATCTTTAGAGCCTTATGAAATAGCCTGTTTTCCCCCATCCAATTCCGTTTCATTTTTCAAATTCTGTTTTCAAATCAAATGAAGACCTGAAATATTAATTTAATAAAAATTTTATTCATATGAAATTAAACAGTTTTTTGTCAACGTGCTGCACTGAGCTTTATTGATAAAATTAAAACATGGAAGAGAACGTGATAATTCCTTAAAAATATAAGTTTTGATAATATTTTATTAGTAGTATTATTGCACTGAGACTTGTCTAAATTTTACTGTACAACAGTAATATATTTCTGTCAAATTAAACCGAACTTTTATTTTGACGGGTGGCCGTTTTCTCAAATGAACGGTAAAACGGGAAAAATGTTCAAGAAGTTCCTCTCAGAGCGGCTTGAAGATGAAGTTCATGTCAGGCTACAGAGGCTGAAAACACAGCGAGTGCTTCAGTGTGTGTGAGAACCCGCGTAATAAAACCTAAGTGCAAACATTACCGCTTTGTACACACACATATGTTGGTGCAACAACATTATGGGGACTCTCCATAGGCGTAATGATTTTTATACCGTACAAACTGTATTTTCTATCCCCCCACCCATAAACCCAACCATCACAGGAAACATTCTGCATTTTTACATTTTTAATAAAATATTGTTTTGTATGTTTTTAAAGCGATTTGATTTACAGGGACATTTAGAATGTCCTCATAAACCACTTTGATGTTGTAATACCAGTGTAATTGGTAAATGTCATTATACAAATTTGTGTCCTCATAAATCACATAAACAAGCACACACCGACACACACACACACACACCATGTCCCCCCACCAGTAATAATGGTGGTAGATATTTCATTTACAGTGAGTATGACAAACGAGAAGAAAGCAAGAATAGAGGAGAGAGGGAGAAGGAAAACGATGGTTTTGGGAAACGAAGCCCAGTTCAGTTCGACAAAGCTCATTGGACAGGTTGGCCAACCATGTATGGAGGTGTGTGCAGGAGAGAAGGGGGAGACAACGACTTGTCTGGCAGCATTCAATGCAGAAGGCAGAAGTTTGTTTAATGCAGTTTAAATTTATGTGGCTACATAAAATTAAAATTGATGATAAATCACTATTTCCCTTTGCAGTTTGACTGGCCCATTGGTTACCTGAAACACCGGGCCATTTTACCTGAAACAGCGGGCCATTTTACCTGAAACAGCGGCCCATTTTACCTGAAATAGTGGCCCATTTTACCTGAAACAGCGGCCCATTTTACCTGAAACAGCGGCCCATTTTACCTGAAACAGCGGCCCATTTTACCTGAAATAGTGGCCCATTTTACCTGAAATAGTGGCCCATTTTACCTGAAACAGCGGCCCATTTTACCTGAAACAGCGGCCCATTTTACCTGAAACAGCGGCCCATTTTACCTGAAACAGCGGCCCATTTTACCTGAAACAGCGGCCCATTTTACCTGAAACTGCTTATGCAAAAAAAAGTTGGCACAGCTGATGTTTTAAGAACTGTAGGGCTAAATAATTATATATTTTTTACATAATTTCAACACAACATTATCAAAAACAGTGATTAATAATCATAAAAACACATGGAAAAGGCATATATGGTATTGTATTATTGTCCCAAGCGATTTACCAAAAAGTGGCCCAATTAGCTGATATCACCCTACAAAAAAAGTTACGGATTTAATAATAATATTAATAATAAGGACAATAATATTGTGAATAATATACATATTATTATTATTATTACAACAGAATAATAATTAGCATACATGTAGCTCTTTTTTGGTTGTGTGTGTGTGTGTGTGTGTGTGTGTGTGTGTGTGTGTGTGTGTGTGTGTGTGTGTGTGTGTGTGTGTGTGTGTGTGTGTGTGTGTGTGTGTGTGTGTGTGTGTGTGTGTGTGTGTGTGTGTGTGTGTGTGTGTGTGTGTGTGTGTGTGTGTGTGTGTGTGTGTGTGTGTGGAGAGGGGGGGGGGAGGCGTTAAGGGACCTGGATAATGGATAGGGGGCGCTGGCCCAAAAAAGGTTGAGAACCACTGCTCTATAAGGTGCTGGTGGGTACCACTGCATGGTGTTACTTGTGAGTCCAGTGCTGTAACAACCAGGATTGCCCAACTGGTCATATGTGAAGACTCTTGGAGGCCGTCTCTCCCTGACTGGTCGCTGATATCGCTGTTCATGTCCACAGTGAGTTCCACTTTGAACAGGTGACTGCACTACGGACGTTCCCTCCTCTAGAGCAGTGTCCTCTTGAGCAATAATCTCCTGTTGTCCTGATGTGTCCCTCTCTGTCAGTGTATCTCCACTATCCTGTTCCAGCTGGTAGTCCTGTTGCTGAGGCTCAGCATCCTGTGAAAGTTGTTCAGCTTCCTGACTGACTGTGTCTACTTGTATCACAGGGAAAGGCTGATCCATGGGTGGATAATATCCATAGTCATCTTCATCACTATCCTCAACATCTGCTTCTTGGTGTTGTTGCTCCCTTCCTTTGCGGGTCCATGCTGTGATTTGTCTTTTTGCTTTAGCTGGTTTTAATGGTACTTCCAGTGGCAAATGGTCACACGGCAACAGCAGGTTACGATGCAGTATCCTACCTCCTCTCGCCTTGCCTTGTTCTAATATTACTTCATATATGGGCATGTCTTTTCCCACCTGCCGGATGACTTTATGAATGCAATCTTCCCAGTGGTTTCTGAGCTTCCCTGTTCCGCCCCTGGGTGTCAAGTTCCTGACGAGAACCCGGTCACCCTCGTGCAATACAGAACTCCTTACTTTGCGGTCATAATTTCTCGTACTCTTTTCAGCACATTTTTTTGCGTTTGTCGTTGTGATCTCATATGCCTCTTGCATCTGTTCTTTCCACCTTCTCATATACTCCTGATGATCAGCGGTTCCAGACTCTGGTGTCAAGCCAAATAGTAAGTCCACAGGTAATCTCGGTGATCTTCCAAACAGGAGGTAGAAGGGGGAGAAACCGGTGACTTCACATCGAGTGCTGTTGTATGCGTAGATGAGCTTGGGCAGTGACTCTCTCCAATTTGACTTCTGCCTCTCTGTGAGCGTTCTAAGCATTTGCAGCAGTGTTCTGTTCAGACGTTCCACCTGTCCGTTGCCTTGTGGATGGTACGGTGTCGTTCTTGAGCCCATCACTCCACAACTCTTCTTCAGCTGTGCAAACAACTGGTTTTCGAATTCTCCTCCCTGATCATGATGGATCCTCAGGGGGAACTACAAACTTTTTCTGCTTTTTTCAAAACGGTTGGAGCCTCTTCTCTCTTGACTGGGCTGACTTTGGATTTCAGCACGCCAGACATCGCACTGCGAAAAAGCCCTGCATCATGATGGATCCTCAGGGGGAACTACAAACTTCCTCTGCTTTTTTCAAAATGGTTGGAGCCTCTTCTCTCTTGACTGGGCTGACTTTGGATTTCAGCACGCCAGACATCGCACTGCGAAAAAGCCCTGCATCATGATGGATCCTCAGGGGGAACTACAAACTTCCTCTGCTTTTTTCAAAATGGTTGGAGCCTCTTCTCTCTTGACTGGGCTGACTTTGGATTTCAGCACGCCAGACATCGCACTGCGAAAAAGCCAGCCTGTCCTCCTCCAAAAAACGACACCATAGGTCGTTTGTGCATGCAGCATATTACGACCTATCTTCACGTTTTGAAATTTAGCGCCCTCTAGCGGTCTGATAAATAACGACAGTCTCGTTTGTTGGGTGTGTCGTCATCAAATGAACTTTGACCGGTATGGAATATGACTGCGGTTGTCAATAAAAACATGCAATGAGAGGAAGGAGTGACCCTGAACCTCATAATCCAGGTGGGTTTTATTTTATGTTCTTTGTAAGTTATCTTTCTGATTGTCTGCAATTCATGTGTAAGTGCAGTCTGACGTTTACAAATCATTTGCGAATGCCACTGAACTAACGCGATTTTACCACAGTAACTGTAACTTAGCTGTTAGTTAGTAAAAAAGCCCCGTTACCACAAAGCTTACCATATTTATTTTACCACAGTAGCTGTAGTTTTGTTGTGGTATTTGTATATCCATAATAGTAACAAAGCATCGTGCTTTTAAAACTGTGGTTTTACTGTGGTATTTGTAGTTAAAACACAGTAACTACTTATACAATGCTTTTACCACAGCAAAAGTTATAAAGCATGGTAACACAACACTTACAATTGTTTTACCTCATTTACCATAGTTGTAATGTGGTAGTTGTTGTTAAAGCACATTAAACACCTATTTCCATGGTTTTTACCTCAGAAACCATAGTTTTACTGTGGTGTTTTGTAGTAAAAGCATATTAACCACAACACTTGCAATGCTTTTACCACATTAACCATAGTTTTACTCTGGTATTTGTTGTTAAAGCACATTAAACACCTCTTTCCATGGTTTTACCACAGTAACCATCGTTTTACTGTGGTATTTGTTGTTAAAGCACATTAAGGTGCAATATTGACAAAATTGGTTGACAGAATCAGGTTCAGGTTCAGGTTCACTGCCTATTCAAGACTATAGCCACACAACAATTAAATGTTAGTGCATTCAGATTTATAGGCACACATGGTAACCAGTCTGTGACCACTCATACAGTCCTGGTTGTTTGATTAGTGTACTCTCAGAGCTTTTGTAGACATACAGCTTTTTCCTTTTTGACTTGGTCATTTACTCTGCATTTAGCTAAATGTATATAGTGTTGGTAAAACTAATCCTAGCTCATCTTTTTTTTCAGGTTTTTGAAACCCAACCCAAATCAAACTCATCTTTATATCATTTCAATATTTGAAATCAATCTGTTCTTTTTAGAGACCCCCCCCCCCCTGTATTTTTTTGTACTTTGACTGTCTTTATTTTTCTTTTCTTTAAAAAAACATCGAAAAATGGCATCTGAGTCATTCAGACAGTTTAAGGAATGGCTGGAAGCGGGAGAAACCATGGCAGATGAGTTGGAAACAAAAAAAGTAAAAAAAAATATGTTTTATGGTTTTGGCCTAATTATATATATATATATATATATATATATATATATATATATATATATATATATATATATATATATATATATATATATATATATATATATATATATATATATATATATATATATATATATATATATATATATATATATATATATATTTATTATTATTATTATTATTATTATTATTATTATTATTATTATTTTAGCCTTCAAAGAAAAGAAAGCAGAAGGGAACTGAAGGCTCCAATGTTTCCTGGAGGAAGAGAGACCAGCATGGGAACATCGTACCACAACGTGTTAGAATCGTGAAGAATCGATCTGGTCAGTAAAATATATAGTTAATTTGTTATTTACAAGTGTTTATGCTTTTGGTCAGCAGTCTGCTTTTTCTATTCTACGTCATAATATTTTGTATTTGCAGTTAAATCTTCTGGCACTAAGGATGTTGAAGATGTTGAAGAAGACGTTGATGAATTGCAAAGAAGTGAAATTCCACAAGAGGTTCCAAGTCTTGGTAAATATATTGAACTGACAGCCTAAAAAAGTCGGTCTTTATTTAAACGTAAAAATGTGACATATAGGTAACTGACAAACGTATGTAATGCCCATTTTTATGATGCATATGCAGTGTCAAAGCCAACTAAGAAATTCATTTGGTTTTATTAAAATGTTTGTGTAACTGTCTTTTTAAAATATTTTATTAATTTAGATCAACATCTCCAGAGACTAAAAAAACTGCTAAGCTCGGTCTCTGCTTCAGTGGAAGTAGAGGAGACACCCACCATGTCTGCATGGACCAAAAGACAGGTCATCACTGAAGAGAAATTTAAAGCCGCAATGCCCGAGCTCTTAAATTGCATGTTGGCTGCAGAGATGGTAACCCAGCATTGCTGTCAACAATGCAAAACTGTTGATGCTGTTGTCCGGTGTCTAGACTGTGTTCCCTCAGGAAGTCAGTTTTTCTGTTCTGCATGTGACTCAGTCATTCACAGAAAAAATGTGTTCCATGACAGAGAAGCTATGATTGATGGTTTTTACAAACCTATTCCACCAACATCCTTAGTGGTGGTTGATGAAAGTGGCCAATATCAACTCTGTGAACAAGGTATGTTCAAGGAATTTAGTAGGTGTCCTCTCACCATGTTTTCAAAATGTTGACTACATGTATAGTGGTACAATATAAGCTCTATCTGTAGTTTGTAGACTTTACTAATATTCATGTCTGAAATTGTATTTACTGCAGTGTGTATGCTTCCAATTCCTCCACCAATACAAATCTGCTCCTGTGGTCCAAACCAAGACTTCACAGCTATCCCAGGAAAGCAGACTGTCTTGGTAACTATCAATGGTATGTTGTCACGTCTTTCTACTTGGTATTCCATCAGAAGGTGACATGATGTCAAGCATAATAATGGCTTACTTTTATTCTTTTGTTTTGTGCTGTACAAATACTAGTAAAATAGTTGTCACATCATTGTTTTAAGGTCCGTACAACCTGTGCCTGCCTAGCATATGCTGCCCACTTTGTTCTTTTAAATGGACTCCTGGAATTAGTGACTTGCTTGGATGTAGATACTGGCCAGCAACCACAAGCTGCCAAATGTTGTTCAAGTTTGATGTGCTCACATCATTTGGGCAGATGAAGTTGGCAAGCCCAGCTTTATCCCAACATGCATTTCTCAAAATGCTTGAACACCGATCTCTTTGCACTGGTCGGGTAAGTACTGTTTTTAATTTTTTTTAAATTCAGAAATTCAAACTTCAAAATCTCTCATTAACCAAAATAATACCATCTCTCTTTCCAGACGGGTAGAATTTGTGGTGATACTTTTCATAGAGTCTTTCGAGAGTTTGCCTTCTGCAATTTTAAGAAGGAAGATCTGTGCCTGATGGAGCCCTTTAAATGCCCAGCATGCACACCAGACATGCTGGCTATATCTGCTGATGGCAATAGAAAGCATTACCGGTTTAAGAAGTCCAAAGGGTCAGTGTAATCATTTTACAATTTAATGGGTGGCACAGTTTTGCAGTGATCTTTTTGCGAGCCCTGCAATAGACTGGTAGCCTGGTTTAGGTTGTACATTACCTCTCACCCAATGCTAGATGGTCTTGGATGGTCAGATAGTTTTTTATATAGAAACTATGCTGCAGCTTATTGTTAAAACATGTAACTTTCCATATACATACAATTTCAATCCTATATCCTATCTAGCATTGGGTGAAAGGTGATAAACCAGGCTATCAGTCTATTGCAGGGCTTGCAAAGATCACTGGGCAGTTAAACAACATTAGGTTCACATAATTGTATAATTAGATTTTTATTTGAAATTCATAGCATAGAAAGTAACAAAATATACAATGCATTAATGTTCAACATTACCATTATACAACATTATAAGTTAATATTTGTACACCAACTGGAAATAGTGTATTAAACCAGCTTGTGATATTTCAGATCCAAACAATACATTTTTCAATATTTCTCACTTCTGTAACTTGATTCCATGCCTAATAAAAAAAAAATAAAAAATAAAAAGTAAATCACAACATTTTTGAACTTCTCACGCAAGTTAATGCAAAATGACCGAATTAATTTCCATTGGTGACATAAAACATGATACCCTAAATCAGCGGTTCTCAACCCTGGTCCTCGAGGGCCACTGTCCTGCAGAGTTCAAACTCCCCTGCCTGTAGCTTTCTAGTAATCCTGAAGAGCTTTATTAGCTGGTTCAGGTGTGTTTGATTAGGGTTGTAGCTAAACTCTGCAGGACAGTGGCCCTCCAGGAGCAGTGTTGAGTGCCTGCTCTAAACAATGTTCCAGATCAAATGTGATGTGGTAACTTGATGGATAATTGTCATTAATTTGAGAAGAATAAAGCATTTGATTATGTGATTTATGTTGTCAATGAATTCTTCTTATTTAACAGGACAGATGGACCATCTCTTTTTGATGGATTGTTCATTGCACAAGATGCCAAAGTGTCAGTCTTTGTTGACCAAATCAGAAGCCAGATGATTAGTGTAAGAATTTATTAAACTCAACAATTCTTAATTTTTTACTAGTCCTGTGTTGACATTTTTCTACTTTCAGAGGACAGGTAAGGATGTCTGTGGGCCGGCAACATTTACAGCAGCCAGAGAAATATCACAGAAATCCAAGGCCAAGGTGGATGAGGAGGGCCTTGAAGTAGCTGTGTGCAGACATGGAATCTTGTTGCAAGGCTTGAATCACTACCGTGGTGAAATATATGCCTACCCAATGTTTCTGCAAAAAGAGCTGGCACAAGCTGCAAATACAACTTTCTTTTGTATGGACATCACTTGCAGGTAGATAACCATTACCAAATGATAACTGATGTTTTCACTGATATTTTAATATGTAGTAATCTATGCAATGTAGGCACGTAATGCTGTGAGTTGCTAAAGATATTTATATTTAAGATATAATGGACTTGCAAGCTTAATATTGTAACCATGTGATTAGTTTACTGTTACTACAGTTTAGTCCAGCAGATAGAAGGCAACATTAGCATTACAGCATTAGCTGTGTTCTTTGATTGTTTACAGAAATTGTAAAAGTCACATTGGTCCTGGTTTGTCTCCTTACCATTTTGCTGCCATGCACACCAAATACAATGTGGTTTTCTCATTACAGGTATTGGCCATATTTGGAAAAGATGGCAGAAAAGTTGCCTGAGCTGCAACCCCTTACAGTGATGAAGCCTTTTCTCTCTGTAATGCATGCCAAGGCTCACACTGGCAAATGTGTGTGTGTGTGTGTGTGTGTGTGTGTGTGTGTGTGTGTGTGTGTGTGTGTGTGTGTGTGTGTGTGTGTGTGTGTGTGTGTGTGTGTGTGTGTGTGTGTGTGTGTGTGTGTGTGTGTGTGTGTGTGTGTGTGTGTGTGTGTGTGTGTGTGTGTGTGTGTGTGTGTGTGTGTGTGTGTGTGTGTGTGTGTGTGTGTGTGTGTGTGTGTGTGTGTGTGTTAAATGTTTTGTCAACCTGTTGTATGTGTATGTATGCATATGCATGCATACTGTTACAAAACAGCTGGACTGTCTGTAGGACTGTCTGCTTCCAAAACCATCCTTAACACTTTAACCAACTACAGTTGTGAAAGATTCTAATGATAAATGTATTGATCTTATGTTTTGGAGCAGGTTAGGTGGGGTGGTAGAAGCCAGGATGGTGCAGGAAATACTGTTGGTGAAGAGGTGGAACAGGTCAATAGCTTCCTTTCAAGGGCAGCTCTTACCACAAAATACATGACCAAGTCAGGTTGGTTAAAGGTGAAAAAAAAGTGTTTTGACACTACACATTAGATTGTACAATTGATTTTGCCATCTGATTTGTTTTTAAAGGAAGAGCAGATATGATAACCGTGCTGGCCATGGGATGGAACCAGAGGAAGGTTGAGACTCTACACAAGACACTGGCGAAAAGATTTGTCAAAGTAAGAAGGCAGCACTGCATGTTAATCCTCTGGGTTCTTCTGAAGTGTATTTGTAATGGTCTTGTGTTTTTTTTTTAATACTGACCTTAGGCACTTGTTGGTTAATGACAAGTATTCAACAGACTTTAAAATTTTAGATTTTTTTTTCAATAAAAATTTGACAGGTACTTGATTGTATTTTTCAGATGTCATTTGTCACTAATGTTTTAAAGTTGTATTGTTTTATTCTGCAATGGCAACAAATGTAGTATTTTTAAAATGTTCTATTTATTTAATTTTCAAAATAAAATCTACATTTCAATGAATCCTACAAAAAATCCTACATTGCGTTGGTATTTGCCAACAATTGCACTCTTGTATACATGTTTGAAACTAAATTTAACTAAATTTATACTTTGGTTTGTAAATTTTTACAAATGGTTTGTAAATTTAAATATGAAATATAATGTCATGCATTTAGAAAACTGCTATTGTTATTTTTTAAATAATTCTGTATATGTCCTTTGTATAAATGTTATTGAAACGTATGGTTGTCCTACCTTAAAAATCTAATACTGAATTGCCTATGTTAACAGCTTTAGAGATTAACTTTTGGGGCTTATGTTTTTTTGTTATTTGTTAGACTACACAGAGAGCAGAAATTGAAACAGCCAAACTTGAGAGTCTCAAGCAAGAGTTTAACGTCTCTATGGAGGATGCAGATCGGTGGGTGTGTGATGTCAAGAAATGGGCAGCCACTGGTATGTCATGTAGTTACTGGTGTTTAAATTAGTACTTTATTGCCATACATTTGGCTTGTTTTTTTTTTTTTTTGGCTGTGATACTGTTTTCTGTAATGGTCAACATTTGCTTGTTTCTTTTTTTTTTTTTTTTTTAAGAGAAACCTAAAACTCACAGTAGCCAGGAAGAGCTCCAGAGAGAAATTGACGAGATCATATATTCCA
Organism: Gobio gobio; assembly: GCF_949357685.1. Classification (NCBI taxonomy): domain Eukaryota; kingdom Metazoa; phylum Chordata; class Actinopteri; order Cypriniformes; family Gobionidae; genus Gobio; species Gobio gobio. The sequence goes on along the minus strand of NC_137098.1, from coordinate 14,130,370 downwards.
TCCGAAGAAGGAAGCATGATTTGTATCGACAAAATGGTATTTGCTACCACATCACTCAACTTTTTATTTACATTTTTGTTTCTAATATAATATAATATATATATTTTTTTTAATCTTGCAGACAGCAGCCAAACAAGGCAACGAAAAAGGCGGAGACTTGGTGAGCTCAAAAAGACCCTCCAAGAGAATATAATGCACTACAATACCCTTCCTGGCTGTGGAGAGAAAATTGATGCAGATGCAGCATGCAGTGATGATGTAATTCTGCCTTGGGAAGCACAAGGAGATGGTAAGCAATGTGTATTTATTATTATTATTTTTTCGCTTTTAGAAATTCACAAAATTCAATTGACTTTTAATACAAGTAATAACACTGTGCTAGACCTAAAGCTGAACATGTTTAAGTGTTAATTTTTTTTTCCCTCCAAAAAAAAGTGGTGAGCCTCCGCTTGAAGAGGCGACTATTTGATCAGGTCATGCTGGTCAAGCGCATGGAAGAGGAGAAAATAATCATTGTGAAGGAGATGAGTCAACATTATCAATATCTGAAAAAGGCACTGGAGAAACAGGACCGCTTCATTCAGCAGACTAAAGAGGACATCAAAATCAATAGTATATATATTTATTTTTTATTTTTATTAATGTCCCAGATTTGGGAATTCAAAACTCTGCATTCAAACTGCAGTATGTTTCCAACTAAATTGTTCATGAAATGATGCCTAATTGTTCATGTACATTTTATTCACTTTTCACTTTAGATTCACCCAGAGGGCTGACCGAAGAGGGACACAGGGGACTGTACTGCTGTATTTTACACAAACGGCACATTCTGCAGCAGACACTGAGTGCTGTCACCAGCACCTATGCCTGTGTTGACACTGGTCCCTCTTTTTTCATATTGGAGGAAGACAAAGAGGAAAGTGAAGAGGACTACAGCAGTCCAGAACTTTCAGAGGAAGAGGTTTAGACCATTGGACTTTTTTTTTCTTCTTTTTTTTTTTGGATCAAATAGATTTCTGATTTATAAACAAATAAAATAAAAATGTAATTCTAACCCTGAGCTACTGTCTGTTCTTTCTCTTATACCAACTTGGGTCTGCTTACATAAACCGCTAATACTAGTCTTACAAGTTAGTCATCAAAAGACTGTTCATAACTTTAAAAGTTATGAACTTTTTAAAAAAACATCTGCCTGATTTGATACAAAAAGACTGAATGCCCCTTGACTAACTGTAAGTGGATCATAGATCTTAAGACGTTGTCTTAACATAATGGATGGCTGTGTTTATGCAACTGAACTTAAAAAAAAAAAAAAAACTCTGCCACAATTACTACATAAATACAGCTAGCCTGCTTAACTTACCATACCTTTTTACTGGACATTGCATTACACCTCCACTGTTGCATAACTGTTATTTATGAATTGTACTTTTACTATATTCAGTTACATTTTTGCGCTTTTAAGGTCATTTATTTCTTATCAATTTGTATATCCACACTTAATATTTAATGTTTTATTTATTAATATTACGTTAATTACAAATACTACCCTTTTTATTCTTCTGTGGATAACACTTAATACTGTAACATTAACTACATTGGTCATCATGAACAACAGTGAAATATAGCAAACAGTATTTGATTAGGGTTGGAACTAAACTCTGCAGTGCAGTGGCCCCTTCAGGACCGAGTTTGCCCATCCCTGCTCCAAGATTTCAAATGAATGTGTCAGAAAAGAGAGACATCAAAAATGTGCAGTGTTGGGGGTTCTCCAGGACTAGGATTGGGAAACACTGATCTAAGCCATAAGAGCTTATCAGTATCTTGACATTATCAGTAAATGTTTGTTAATTGTGTGCATGTTGCACTTTGTTGTCATTGTTGTTGTAGTTATTGTAGGCTATTAGCGTTGTTGTCATGTAAAAGCTATTAATAGCCAATATTTGATAAAAAGATGTTGCCCCTTTGATCTATTACAGACAGACAGATCCAGTATAAAGAAGGATGGTTAGGGTTAGGGTTAGAGTTAGGGTTAGGGTTAGCATGTCTACTAATGGCCAATATTTGATAAAAAGATGTTGCCCCTTTGATCTATTACAGACACACAGACAGATCCAGTTTAAAGAAGGATGGTTAGGGTTAGGGTAAGGGTTAGGGTTAGAGTTAGGGTTAGGGTTAGCATGTCTACTAATGGCCAATAATTGATCAAAAGATGTTGCCCCTTTGATCTATTACAGACAGACAGATCCAGTATAAAGAAGGATGGTTAGGGTTAGAGTTAGGGTTAGGGTTAGCATGTCTACTAATGGCCAATAATTGATCAAAAGATGTTGCCCCTTTGATCTATTACAGACAGACAGATCCAGTATAAAGAAGGATGGTTAGGGTTAGGGTTAGGGTTAGAGTTAGGGTTAGGGTTAGCATGTCTACTAATGGCCAATAATTGATCAAAAGATGTTGCCCCTTTGATATATTACAGACAGACAGATCCAGTATAAAGAAGGATGGTTAGGGTTAGGGTTAGGGTTAGAGTTAGGGTTAGGGTTAGCATGTCTACTAATGGCCAATAATTGATCAAAAGATGTTGCCCCTTTGATCTATTACAGACACACAGACAGATCCAGTATAAAGAAGGATGGTTAGGGTTAGGGTTAGAGTTAGGGTTAGCATGTCTACTAATGGCCAATATTTGATAAAAAGATGTTGCCCCTTTGATCTATTACAGACAGACAGACAGATCCAGTATAAAGAAGGATGGTTAGGGTTAGGGTTAGAGTTAGGGTTAGCATGTCTACTAATGGCCAATATTTGATAAAAAGATGTTGCCCCTTTGATCTATTACAGACAGACAGACAGATCCAGTATAAAGAAGGATGGTTAGGGTTAGGGTTAGGATGTCTACTAATGGCCAATATTTGATAAAAAGATGTTGCCCCTTTGATCTATTACAGACAGACAGACAGATCCAGTATAAAGAAGGATGGTTAGGGTTAGGGTTAGGATGTCTACTAATGGCCAATATTTGATAAAAAGATGTTGCCCCTTTGATCTATTACAGACACACAGACAGATCCAGTATAAAGAAGGATGGTTAGGGTTAGGGTTAGGGTTAGGATGTCTACTAATGGCCAATAATTGATCAAAAGATGTTGCCCCTTTGATCTATTACAGACAGACAGATCCAGTATAAAGAAGGATGGTTAGGGTTAGGGTTAGGATGTCTACTAATGGCCAATATTTGATAAAAAGATGTTGCCCCTTTGATCTATTACAGACACACAGACAGATCCAGTATAAAGAAGGATGGTTAGGGTTAGGGTTAGGATGTCTACTAATGGCCAATATTTGATAAAAAGATGTTGCCCCTTTGATCTATTACAGACACACAGACAGATCCAGTATAAAGAAGGATGGTTAGGGTTAGGGTTAGGGTTAGGATGTCTACTAATGGCCAATATTTGATAAAAAGATGTTGCCCCTTTGATCTATTACAGACACACAGACAGATCCAGTATAAAGAAGGATGGTTAGGGTTAGGGTTAGGATGTCTACTAATGGCCAATATTTGATAAAAAGATGTTGCCCCTTTGATCTATTACAGACACACAGACAGATCCAGTATAAAGAAGGATGGTTAGGGTTAGCTCTGGTATTCTCTGGTATTAAGTCAATATTGTAATATTTAATCACTGTATTCCTTGTGTTCTTACCTGGAGAAAGGAAGTACTAGCCCTGGTCTACCCTCCCAGTGTAGTGTGTAGACACTAAATGCATTTAGTGCATGTATTTACACTCTAAATCAGCAAATCAAAAAAAGTGTATATGAAGGAACAGAAGCAGTCACAAATATTTATTATTTTAAAAGATTTAATCTATTTTATTTAATAAAAATGCCATATCAACAAACAATATATTGTAACAGACATCTTCACAATGTGTAACAGAGTCCACTGAAGTACATTTGATTTGAACCAATGAGCAGTTTATCTATTTCCAAAAAAGAACAGATCTGACTTGAACATAACTTGGCTAAACTAAACTAAACTAAACTAAACTAAACTAAACTAAACTAAACTAAACTAAACTAAAGAATTAAACTGAGAATTAAAAAAAAAAAATACATGACACATAAACATTGACCAAAACCTAAACCAAACATGACATGATGGTATCAATTTTGAATGTTTTCTTTGGGTTCCCAGGAGTTTTTCCACTTTGCCCCACTGTAAGACAGAAGAACAGAAAAAAAGTATTACTGTCACATTGTTCATTACTTTTTGGAATATCAATACTATGTTGACACTGTACAATGAGAAATGTGGTCTCCAGGTATACATGAATCAGTTTTTTTGACATAATGGGTATAATGATGGCAAAAATAATCCATTTACTGTATTTTGTACATTATATAATTCATTTTTATGATCTTATTGATCATGGCTAGGTTCATCTGTTGGGATTTGTGTAACAAGGGCTACATGGTTTGTTGCACTCACTCAGATAATACACAGCCCATTATTAGAATGTTATGTGACTTGCTTGACAATCAAATGTCACTGATCAAAATATTGATGTAGTATTTATATTTAAATGTTTATTTAGTTAGTTTTGTTCTGTCAATCTACAGTAAAGTAAAATTCAGATAACATACGCACCATCCAGAGCAAGGAAACCACTGGACCAACACCTCCGCATGGCCCTTAGCAAAGACACAGTAAAATTAATTAATTTTAACACCTACAGAATAATATATCTGCTGAATGGTAAATGTAATATTAAATGGTAAATTAAACAAAGTAAAATAACAGTCAGTAGGACCAAGTCTTAAATAAGAAACATAAAAAAAATTATATTACTAAAATTTTGAAAAATAAGGACAAGATTCAAGATTCATTTTGACAAGATTTAAAATTTGCTTATTAAAATCCATGATCAAACATTATAACATGAATTATATGAATACCTAAACCTTACATTAATGATATAGAATATTTTTTCATGTTTTTTCACAGACATTTTGTGATTACAACATACAAAAATGCAATATTGTTATTGCTTTTTGAAACAAACCTCCCTGATTCTTTTCTTCAGAACCTTTTTGTAGGGGAAACTGTTCAAGTCTTTATGCAGGGGGCATTCTGAAACAAATTACAAGATGATTATAATTTGTAACAGACATAAGTAAAACCAAGTTCAACAGACATCTTGTGAACATTGCCATGAGGGCCATGGATAAAGATACTTTTTAATTGGAAACTTGGACTTTTACAAATGTATGTTTTTCGTATAAACTTAACAGAAAATGTGTCATTTTTTGAGAAATGGGAATTCCCACAATATACCACTACTTTATGAAGGGCATGTGAGCTTTGTAAAAAGACAGACTACAAACAATACAAACTGAAACTGTAACAAAAAAGTGTTACAGTTTCAGTTTGTATTATTTGTAGTCATAAAGTGGTCACTCATTACTGTAATGATTTTTTCTCAAGATATACCTTAGATTTATGTTTTCAAACACTGTTGGGACAGTTGATTTTTCCTTTTGCATGGTTTGTATGAACACGAAGAATGATCAAGGCAAAAAATATATGTATGTTGGGAAATCTGTATATTAACTATTTTATTGTACCTTGAATGTGTCTAAATTCATTTATAACGTTTACTTCACCATTTTATTCTTCCAGTTATTTACCTTTAGGTGATAATAAATAAGAATTCTTGGACATTAAAAGAAAATAGCTTACTTCCATGTTGAAAAATAAGATGGATGCTAATTGTTCCTTTGTTGCATAGTTTGCAAAACAAAAAAAAAGTTATGCATATTACAATATGTGCCTTTGTAGAATTCTAACCAAGTCAGCTGACTAAAACTTAGTTTTGAAAACATGAAAACTTAAAAACCAAAATTCAGATTTGATTCATATGGTGATAAAAAAAATGACAAAAATGATAAATGATAAATCTACACATACCACTACTGTCGGCTTTTCTCCTTGTTCGTTTTCTCTTTGGTGAGGAAGATACCAAGTCTTTAGAAGAGGTAGAAAGGGTAGGGGCAGAAGACAAAACAGAAGTTAGGGAGGAAGACATAGGGCTAGACTGAGAGGAAATGAAAACAGGAGTCAGGGGAGACAAAGAAGAAGCAACAGATGAAGACGCAGGAGGGGTCAAGGAGGTGGTGCAGGAAACAACAGGTATCTGGGTGGGATGGAAAGAAGAGGTCACAGGAGAAGCCAAGGAGGAAGACACAGTTTTGGACTCAGGGGTGAGCAGAGGTGTGGACTCTGCATCCTCTGTAGTGCTGCATGATGGTTCGTCAGCGATAGCCACTGATGAGGAGAAAAAAAAGTATTTGTGATGTGAACCTTTGCATAAGCAGCTGCAATCAACAAATACAACAGATATCTTCTTAAAGGCTAGAATACAATACAATACAAACATTTTAACAACTGTTATGGACACCAGGAACTAAACAATATGTGCAGTTGCAGTTTACCACTACAGGTGAGCAGAGGTGTGGACTCTAATACTGGGTCTGCTGGGATGTCAGAAGAGTTTTCTAATGGGTCCTCTGTCTGTGTGCTGTCTGTTGCTGGTGCATCTGAAATAGCAACTGTTGGAAAAAAGAAATTGTGACGTGAACATTTGCATAAGCTGCTTCAATCAACACATATACAACAGATATCTGTATTCTAGGCTGGAATACACTACACAAATTTTAAAAACTGTTATGGACACCGGAAACTAAAAAATATGTGCCTCATTGCTTAGGAGACACATGGCAAGTGAAAATAATGCCATCATACACTACACGGTTTTCTGTGAAATCTGACTATCCAGAGTGTGCTGCTGGCTTTTTAGGCAAGTAGCATCAATTTATCCAGGCTCTAAATCATGGCAAAAATGTGGGTAAAGGTCATGTAGTGTATTCTAGCCTTAGGCTACTCAAATAAATACATGATGTGAAATTAAATAACCAATACTCAGCCATGTACAATTACAGTTCATACAATAGCTATTCTTATAATAGTATAATGCATAGATTTAACTAACTGTAAAATAAGCAAAAGTGCTAAAATTAAAATATATCTTTAATGCATTTTGTTGTTGTTTTCATTATTGAAAAGCTTTTTACCACTACAAGTGAGCAGAGGTGTGGACTCTAATACTGGGTCTGCTGGGATGTCAGAAGAGTTTTCTAATAGCTCCTCTGTCTGTGTGCTGTCTGTTGCTGGTTCATCTGCAATAGCAACTGTTGGAAAAAAGAAATTGTGACGTGAACATTTGCATAAGCTGCTTCAATCAACACATATACAACAGATATCTACTCAAAGGCTAGAAAAATCTAGAAAAAAATACTAAAAAAAGATACTGTAAAGGGGTTGATGAGATGAAAACAATATAATTACATCAAATAATTATAATAATAAATCAACAAACAATTATTTGTTATGTTTTTTTTATGGTCAAAGTTTGTCCACCTATGGGTTGTACAATAATGAATAAATAAAATTGACATGATCAAAATAAGTAATTTTCAAATAAATGAATCAAGGAATCAAGGAATCAAGGGGCTTTAGGCAAGTACATTTTTACACATACACAGAATTTGTTTTGGTGTTGTGCGAGTCACACCGAGTCGCCATTCTGCGGCGCCTCTTAATAATCAAGAATAATCATGTTGTTTACATTTAACCTAAGGTGAGAAAAAATTTACTCTGCTTGGCCATATGCAAATGTACAGTATGTTATTGGTAAATCCCATAATTACGTCTTTTCTTCTTAAATTAATTTTCTTATCAACCGAGGATGACCTAATAAGCAATCAAATGTGTGAAAATTTTGCATGCACATTTGTGTTCATTACCATTAAGAAGACTTTCATATAGTCTCTTTATGGTGACAAACGCGTCCTTAGTCTCATCTGTGTCCATTTGCCAAGGACAAAAACACTCAGCAGAAAAACCTTGGCTGGTTCTTCTGGCAAGGAGGAGGACTGGAAATCGCTCCAAAAGGTTCCACTTGTGGAGCTGGAACAATATTGAAACAAAGTCATAAGACTGAAAATGGGATCAATAACTACATGTTCAGATTACTGAGAAAAACAGTGTTTTTATTCTTTGACAGATACCGAGAGAGATAATCTATTCATTGAAGGCCAGAGTAACCTGACTTAATAGTAATGTTCAAAAAACACTTGAAAACTATTGGAATTCACTGAGATATCAGAGATAAATAACATGTTTATATGCACCGATATATATCTGAGAGGACTGCTACAGTTATAGATAACAAGATCAGAGACCATCAGATATGGACACAAGGTAACTAGGGATGCACAATATATATCGGTCGCCATATCGTTATGGACCGTTATGTGTTCATTTTTATCATTATCGGCCATATTTGGCCCATAAATTAAAGCCGATAGATAATGTATTATTTCACTGTTCACCTTAACTGACACCTTTGAATTGCATGAAATATGATTGGAAAAATACAGTTAAGTGCAACATGTGCAGTGCAAGTCTGCCATATAGGCTACATAAATGTTTCATTTTCAAGTTTCTGCTTATTGTCTATGAATTTAAAAAAGTTGAATGAATTAATCTAGTGAGGTACTGCATACTTTCTATGACTAACACCATAACTGTTAAACAATTTTGGATTAATGCTAAGCAATAAAGCTCATCTTTGTTTATTAGTTATTGTGATACTACAGTACTATTTATTCTATTATTTGTCCAATCCTTCTCCTAAGGGTGGCCACACACTTGAAGAATTAAAGCCCAATTTTGAGCCTAATTTGCGATTTGGGGGCGTGGCTCAGTTCAAGGCTTGACGCAAAAACTTTTTGTCCAAAAAATCCTCAATTGTGTGGTTTCATTACGATTATTTTACTTCTCCCAATTGCATCGAGGCCCCTGCGGCCACAAATTGTAAATATCAAAAACTTTTGATACCCGCGATAGCCAATGAGAGCGAGCAAGCATCACTGACCGGATTGTTTCACGCTTCAATAAATGAAACTAGGCAGCCACAAACATGCCAAGAAAGTGGAGTATTGACAAAGAAGAACATCCATTTTCTTTTTTTCTACTTTGTTTTTCACTGTAAAACAGAACACGCTCTCCAGGAGAGGCAGCTTCATTTTCCTCCATTTGTTTTTCCATTTGATCTCGCAAGTCTTCATGAGTTCTCAACAATCAACAAGTGTGTAGCCTTACAGTCCGGCTGAATCCTCTAGTGTGTGAATTCAGAAAATTATGATGCTAAAAATCAGTTGAAACTGTCACTATGACTGTGGTCTCTCACAGTTTTAGAATCGGTTAAGATTTGAAAATCGTCTAGTGTGTCCCAGGCCTAAAGGGCCACTGTCATGCACTTTCAAACATCTGTGTATGTATATAGAAATGCATGTGTACATGCATGGATTATTTACTTACTATTTTATGACAAATGTCTAAAAGATAAAACCTACCAGTAAATTTGTAGAGTCATAAACTTTATTTAGACTGCTGTTTCTTTTCTGTCGGTCTTTCCAGTCTTGGGCAAGGGATTTCTTTTTTCCCTCAAGCTTTGCCTTATAAGGCTGCTTGGATTGACAAAGTGGACATGTTTTACATGCCACCCCAATTTGTCCCTTGCACACAGGGCATTTTTTTTGAGTAGGCATCTGGAGAAAGAAACATAAATTATAATTACAACACTGCATGCTGTGTAATGAGATGAAAATAAATATTTTTTCAGCCCTACAAGAATTACAGTATTACCTCAAAAATATACTATAAGTAATTATAGGATTAGTAATTAGTATAGGTTAAGTAATTATACAGGATTTGGTAACATCTTCTAATGCCTCCAAATAATACATAGTTTATGATGATTACTTAAAATAAATTGAATAAATACATTTCTGTTTAATTAAAACATTATTCATTTATTGTCATTTTTTGAGAGGTTTTGAATGTTTTTTTCTTTTAATAATGTATTTATTGATTTTAATGACTGATTTACTGATTGATGGTTTTTGATTTATTTCCAATTTACTTGTTTATAATCAGTTCACTGCTTTTATTAGAAGCTAAGAGCAATTTTTAGGGTTCTCTGGTGATCAATAATATGTATAAGAGCATAATTTTTAACCAGCATTAAAGATTAATACTGGTTCATAAACCTATGAAAATTATCTGCTGAAGTCTATTGCAGATATAAATATTCATATATGCATCTAACTACGATTGCAGACGCTCAGTCAACTTGCTCTTGAATGTTCACAGACCTGCTTTGACTGTTCCAATATGGCGGATGACTTGCTATGGCAGCCCATAGAAACAACCTCTAATGAGGCATCTATGTATATATTTATCCATGGATCCTGGCTGTAGGTAACGCTTAAGAATCAATCAATGTCTAAACATCCTATCAAAACGTGTGACATTATACAAAACTATAGAGGTAACTATAACATGTGATGTATTATTATGTATAAGAGGATAAAAATATATATTATAAACAAATATTCCTAGGTTAATCACCTGTGTTCTGTGTCTTCTACCCTTCGTCTGTTATGTTGCTGGGTTTGCACCTGTACATAGGAATTATAATCAGAATAAAAATAAAAATACAGACTACACAAAAGAACAATATATACTTTTAAAATATGTAAAAACTTCATATTCAATTATATTTAATATTATACATAATTCAATTATTTAACTAAAAAACAATTTTTTGTATTTGAATGAACAGTTTTCACAATATTTATTTTTACATTTTAATGTGTATTATTATTATATTCGCTGCATTTATTCCCTTATGAAAATGAACCATGGTTTTATTATAGTAAAATTGTAGTAACCATGTTTTTTTTTGGCTAATTGATTACCATTTATATAACCACAGTTTTACCACAAATACCATGGTTAAACTATGGCTATAGTAAAGCCATGGTTTATTTCTGGTTACCATTGTTTAACTATAATAACCATGGTTTTAATTGTAGTAAAATCATGGTTAATTTTCGTAAGGGTTTATTGCGGTTATTGGAAAATGTCCATTATTGGCTATTTCTGGAAAATTTTATCTTCAAAACGATATGAAATATGCGTCAATCTAAATAGGAATTAAATGGAATGTAATTTGCATCTGAAATATTTTAATAATAGTTTTTACATTATATAACGAGTCAGAAGAAGAAATCTGGACACATGTTCGTTTTTAAAAAATGTTTGGACTTTTTACACGGTCCCTTACCCGCCACTTTTCCAATTCCCAAGAAATACCACACTAAATAGTAACTTTACAATGCTGATGTGGTCTTCTTAATTTAGTTGACGTCAAAGTATGGGAAAAATACGTCGTGACAGTTAAAATAATAAGAAAAATCGCGTCCGTTTTGATTTGTTTTGGTATGCATACATTTATTCTAGTTAGATGACAGAATCATGGGCTAGGCCAATACTGTGGTTATTAATACAAGTTAATGTCACTGAGCAGTTATGATGTTCACGATGGCTTAAGTTTCAATTTACTTCTGGGTATTTTATAATGTCCTATATCCTTATTCCAAAGTAAATCCACTACCAATAGTAACTATAAGTTCACCTTAGTTGTACACAAAGCACCCTGACTACATGTTGTTTTGTTCTTACATTTTTACATGATAAAATTTCGCTGATAACATACCTGAATTGGCCTCGATTGCCGCGAAGATGAGAATAATCCACAATGCATCAGTCGAACGTTTATGTGTCATATCCTTCTGCCGCTAAGGGCGCTAATTTAGGAAACGCTCCAGTGGGTCGTATTCAAGGGATGGTGCAAACGATCTTAGTGGTCGTATGAGTTGGAGGACTTGTTGGAAAAAGCCCTGCATCATGATGGATCCTCAGGGGGAACTACAAACTTCCTCTGCTTTTTTCAAAATGGTTGGAGCCTCTTCTCTCTTGACTGGGCTGACTTTGGATTTCAGCACGCCAGACATCGCACTGCGAAAAAGCCCTGCATCATGATGGATCCTCAGGGGGAACTACAAACTTCCTCTGCTTTTTTCAAAATGGTTGGAGCCTCTTCTCTCTTGACTGGGCTGACTTTGGATTTCAGCACGCCAGACATCGCACTGCGAAAAAGCCCTGCATCATGATGGATCCTCAGGGGGAACTACAAACTTCCTCTGCTTTTTTCAAAATGGTTGGAGCCTCTTCTCTCTTGACTGGGCTGACTTTGGATTTCAGCACGCCAGACATCGCACTGCGAAAAAGCCCTGCATCATGATGGATCCTCAGGGGGAACTACAAACTTCCTCTGCTTTTTTCAAAATGGTTGGAGCCTCTTCTCTCTTGACTGGGCTGACTTTGGATTTCAGCACGCCAGACATCGCACTGCGAAAAAAGGGAACAAAGAAATTAAAAGTCAGTCATAATACACAATGTCAGGTTTATTAGGCAATAATAATAAAGTGCTAAGATTATTACAGTTAAACAAGATTTTGACACACATAATTCTTATTAAATCGTTTTATTCCGCCACCCGTTTATAGAGAATCACTGCAGTTAATATAATTTGATGAATAATACACAATAAAACAATAAGATTCGTGGGATTTTCTGTTCTTCTTCTAAAATGAATCCGTGAGTAAAGTTTTTACAAACCCATGCGCACGGATTGTTAAAGCGTGCGCACGGATTATGAATTTGTGGGAACAGATTTAAAAACCGAGGGTACGGTTTGCAAAACCTGAGCGCACGGATTGGAAATTCGTGGGTAACGGTTTATTAATCCGTGGGCACGATTTGTTAAACCAAGGGAACAGTTTAAGAAATCGTGATCACGGTTTATAAACTGAGGGGATTGCAAAACCGTCTGCACGGATTTTCTCCTATAGGTGACCTGCCGGGCTCCGTAGTACGCACCAGCGTTTCTGAAAAAAAAAAAAAAAAGCATTGAGAGCCGGCGACGTAGTATTTTTTAAGTTGAGTCGTTATGACAGAATATCCGCGGAACTGTTACTAGTACTGTTCCTGTTACTGATTTCACAAACAGTTTGTTTCTGAATATAAAAATCTCGACACAATGTAACGTAGCCTACCTGCTCTTGCACACGTTTGGATGAAAATATGGTCTCCTGTTGTTGTTGTTGTTTGTTATCGTTGTCCGTTTTGAAAGATACAATTTTTGTAAAACAACATTGTAAAACATAGCCCCGTTAATTTAAGTGAAATTACTACTTTTCTTTCACTCCAATTGTTATACGTTTTGGATAATAAATAAATAAACAGTTGATAAGTTTTCAAAAAAAATAAACGTAGAAAAATGCATAAAAAATAAAACATCTGAAATTAACATTTTTTAAAGACCAGAATATATGTATTTTTAAGGAATATTTGACGACAGGCCAAGTTTATTAAAAAAAATAATTCACACCGAGGTGTTAATATTATATATACTGTACATACATACATACACAAATGTATTTCTCAAAAGGTGAAATATTAGTAATTTCATTTGTTGCATAAGTTCCCGTTTAATTTCTATCAGTTGCTGTTATTTTGATTTCCCCTCACTGCATTCCCATATATAAATATTGCAGTCATATATTATAAATATTCATAAATCCACTTCCACTAATACTCAACAATAATAAAACACAGCTATTTTGGATTTATTAAAACGTTTAATTAATTTCTTAATTGAAGTTCATTATATATGTTGTATATTAAGGGTGGTGTTGGGTTTGTCCAATAGGGGGCGGTGACGCATTGTGGTGTTGGTCTGTAGCACTGTTAAAAGCAGAGAAGAACGGGCAGTGTGTGTGCTCATGTGGATGTATGGTTGGCTATGGAGATGTGTCCCAAATAAAAGACAATCTAAAAAGTTTATTCCTCTCTGAGTTTTCCCTTCGTATCTGAGATACAACATATGGCGACAAGGATGAAAGTCAAAACGGAGGAGCAGCTGTTTTCTGAGAACTAAAGGAAAAGGACGTCGACTGCGGGAGATAAGGAAAGTTAATAACTACCACCTGAAGTACTGAGAACAGAACGATGGCTGGCATGGTGGGATCCGTGGCACCATTTGACAACAAATCACAGTCATGGGAAGAGTACTGCGAAATATTAAACCATTTTTTCGTTGCAAATGATATTGAACTGCCAGAAAAAAAACGAGCTATACTGTTGAGCAGTGTGGAAGCACAGACGTATACACTGATGAGGAACCTGTTGAGTCCTGAGAAACCAGGATCAAAAAGTTATGAGGAACTGGTGAGTTTGTTGAAAAATCACTTTAATCCGAAGCCCAGTGAAATAGTGCAAAGGTGGAAGTTTAATTCATGTAACAGACACTCTGATGAAAGCATAGTCGAATATGTGGCTGAACTGAGGAAGCTGGCACAAGATTGTAATTTTGGAGACACGCTTACGGTGATGCTGAGAGACAGATTAGTGTGTGGTGTTAATGACGACAGGATACAACGGAGATTGCTAGCTGAGGATGGACTGACGTTTGAGACTGCACTAAGAAAAGCTCAGGCTATTGAAGCTGCTAATAAGGATATGGCTGATTTGCACAAAGACAAAGGACATCGACTGAGCACTACTGTCTTCAAGATGGATACAGGAATGTGCTATCGATGTGGGGGAAGTAACCATGGGCCGAAAGACTAAGTTTGCGAAAGACAAGTGCTATCAGTGTGGTAAAATTGGACATGTGCAAAGAGTATGTAGAAGTAAACCACAAGAAACGAGTGTTGATAAAGGCAGGAAAGCTTGGACAGGGGGGAGAGGAAAACAATCAAAGAGGGCCAATTACCTTCAAGAGGAGGAGGAGGAAGATCAGCCTGAAGAAGTTTTCACCATGTATAGTATAGAAACTCCACAGCCCCATGTGCCCCCTATCACACAGATGCTGTTTGTAAATGAATGTCTTGTGAAGTTTGAGATCGACACGGGATGCAGTGTGACTGTGTTATCACAGTTGGAGTATGGTAAAATGGAAAATGGAAAACAAGCACTCTCAGTTTAAAAACATACACAGGGCAATCAGTGAATGTGCTGGGTACCACCAAAGTAAAAGTCAAGCATAAAGGGCTTACCAAAGAACTCACAGCAGTGGTGGTGGCAAGATCTGGGCCTAATTTATTAGGGCGATCATGGCTCACAGAACTGGAACTCCGCTGGGAACATGTGAGTAAAATTAAAGACAGTTCAGAGTGGTTGCAGGACGTGTTAAGAACACATGAAATCGTTTTCAAAGAAGAACTAGGAACATTAAAAGGGGCCACGGCTAAGTTTCATGTACCCAGGGATGCAAAGCCCCATTTTTTTAAAGCAAGGTCACTACCGTTCGCTATGAGAGAGAAAGTCGAAGCTGAACTTGATCGCTTGATTAAAGACCAAATCATTGAGCCTGTGAAATTCTCAGAGTGGGCAGCACCTGTTGTGCCGGTGTTAAAACCAGATGGGTCAGTGAGACTTTGTGGAGACTACAGAGTAACTATTAACAGAGAGTCATCACTGGAGCAGTATCCTATTCCCCGGATAGAGGATATGTTTGCAGTTTTAGCTGGAGGAGAAAAATACAGCAAGTTAGACATGAGTCATGCATATCAACAGATTTTGTTAGATGAAACATCAAAACAGTATGTGACAGTGAATACCCACAAAGGATTGTTCACGTATACCAGATTACCTTTTGAAGTTAGTTCCAGTCCAGCAATTTTCCAGAGGACTATGGAAGGGGTCCTGAAAGACATTCCAAAAGTAACGGTATATCTGGATGACATCTTGCTGACAGGAAGAGATGATCAGGAGCATTTGAGGACATTGGATCACGTGTTGACACGATTGAATGAGTATGGTTTGCGGTTGAAGAGGGCAAAGTGTAAATTCTTGGAGAAGGAAGTCGTGTTTCTGGGGACACAATGTGGATGCCACTGGTATTCATCCAGTTCCTGAAAAAGTTCAAGCAGTACAGGATGCACCAAGACCAACAACAGTAACAGAGCTGAAAGCATATTTGGGATTGTTGAATTTTTATAATCGATTCCTGCCCAACCTCTCAACACTGCTGGCTTCCTTGCACAAACTTTTGAAGAAGGAGGTCCCCTGGTGTTGGAAAGAGGAACAAGAAAAAGCTTTTGAAAAATCGAAAGAGTTACTGCAATCTAATAGGGTGTTAATCCATTATGATGAAAACAAAGAATTAGTGCTTTCCTGTGACGCTTCAGCATACGGTGTGGGAGCCGTGTTGGCCCATCGGATGGCAGATGGAACTGAGAGACCCATCGGGTTTGTATCACGAACACTTTCAGTAGCAGAAAAAAACTACTCACAGCTAGAAAAAGAGGGTTTAGCTGTAGTGTTCGGGGTGAAAAAATTCCATAAATATCTGTATGGCCGTAAATTTGTGATCTGTACAGACCATAAACCTTTACTCAGTTTACTGAATGAACTGAAAGCTGTGCCACAAATGGCTTCTCAAAGAATTATGCGATGGGCAGTGATGTTGGGGGCATATGAGTATGTCATTGCTTACCGAGCAGGCAAGGACAATGGAAATGCTGATGGCCTCAGTCGTCTCCCTGTTTCCGAGATTCCTGAGAAAGAATGGGAGGAGCCTGTCTTGATGTTGGACAGTGTTTTTAGTCCTTTGACGACATCAGAGCAAATCAGACGTTGGACTACTCGAGATCCTGTTCTCTCTAGAGTGCGTGAGTATGTGCTTAAAGGTTGGCCTGATCATAGTAATACAACTGAATTTACACCTTATAAACAGAGACAACAAGAGCTCAGTGTCCAGGACGGGTGTGTGCTGTGGGGAGCCCGCATCGTCATTCCAGAGCAAGGACGTTCAGGGTTGCTGAACCAGTTGCATCAATCTCACCCAGGTATGTCAAGGATGAAAGGTCTGGCCAGGAGTTATTTGTGGTGGCCAAACTTAGATGCGGATATTGAGGAAAGAGTAAAAGATTGCCCTGTGTGTCAAGAACAGAGAAAAGCCCCTGTAGGTGCACCACTTCATCCGTGGGAGTGGCCACGACAGCCCTGGAGAAGAGTGCATATGGACTATGCTGGTCCATTTCTTGGGAAGATGTTTTTCATCTTAGTTGATGCTCATTCTAAGTGGATTGATGCATATGCTGTAAATTCTGCGACAACAGCTACCACTCTTGAGTGCCTCAGAAATAGTTTCAGTACACATGGCATTCCTGAAATGATGGTGTCTGATAATGCTCAGTGTTTTGTAAGTGAAACAAGCAAAGAATTTATGTCTAGGAATGGAATAACGCATGTAACCTCTGCACCGTATCATCCCTCATCAAACGGTTTGGCTGAGCGGGCAGTGCAAACTTTTAAGGAACTCATGAAAAGAACTTCTGGGCATACTATTGAGACCCGGTTGCACAGAGCATTGTTTAGTTATCGTATTACACCCCAGTCTACAACGGGACGGTCACCTGCAGAAATGATGATGGGGAGGAAATTGCGATGCACTTTAGACAAAATGCACCCTGATTTCACCAGAAAAATAGAAGCCAAACAAGAAGTTCAAAAAAGAACACCATGACCAACATGTCAGAGCTCGCTATTTTGAAGTAGGAGACACTGTGTATACCAGGAACTTTGGGTACGGACCAAAATGGGTGCAGGGAGTAATTCAAGATATCACAGGACCTGTATCCTATAGAATAGCATTAGAAAATTCTCAAGTAGTACGACGTCATGTGGATCAAGTATTCAGTCAACAACAAAAGGCAATGCTAACTAAAGACTTTCAAGCTGCCCTGGGTGCTCATGATACTGAGGTGGTGGCCAGGGATGCTGATATCATAGAGGCAGAATCACTTCCTAATTCAACATGTGAATTGAATCCAACTGTTGACAGCAGGACAACTGAGAGTCCGCCAAGAACTCAGTTGCAAGAGTCACCTCGTGCTCAAGGAATGTCTGAAAATGCAGATAGACAAGAGTCTGAAAGTGCACCTTTTGGAGGTCTAAGACGTTCACTAAGAGAGAGGAAACCACCAGCATATTTAAAAGACTTTGTGCCATAATAATAAAAAAAAACTGTACATCTGAAAGATTAAAAAAAAAAAAATTATTCATGGAATTATGAAGGTTATGAAATGTCTGGAAAAAAAAAAAATCCCAGTACAATTTATTTCAGAAGAATTGGTTGTTTGGGGGAAAGATTTCTTCTGAGTTAAGTGTGGGGGGAAGTGTTGTATATTAAGGGTGGTGTTGGGTTTGTCCAATAGGGGGCGGTGGCGCATTGTGGTGTTGGTCTGTAGCACTGTTAAAAGCAGAGAAGAACGGGCAGTGTGTGTGCTCATGTGGGTGTATGGTTGGCTATGGAGATGTGTATATATATATATTATATATATTATATATTATATAATTATATTGCATATTCCAAAGCACAACAGAATCATATTCATATGGAGATAAAGAAGATGACATATTCACATGATTCACATGCGTTGATAATTTTCGTATGTACACATGTAGCTTATGTCTTGCTGAAACCGTGGTCTTCTTTAGCTATGCTTCAAAATGTGCCTTCGGTCTCTCCACAAAGTGGAGGTTAACTTGTCTGTCTGGCAACAAGCACTGTGCGATTGAGTGACTGAACCTCACTTACAGTTGGGTCTAGTCTGATTTCAAACAACTTGATTATCTAGAATGAAAAGCAATCAAAAAAGCACAATTTATAAATGTAATGTCTGGCGCAAAATCAACGATAAATGTGTGTTTTTCCTACCCTTGCCAAAGCCAGATGCATCTCCAATTCAGCAATGCGACGGCCAACACAGCCTCTGACTCCAAAGCCAAACGGGAGTGACCCAAATGGGTTTGGTCTTGTTCTGCCATCTCGGAGTTAGCGATCAGGTTTGAACTTCCATGGTTCTGGGAAGACTCTCATCACGGCTGATTGCATAGTGGCACAGAGTGAACGTAGTCTGTTAAAAAAAAACAGATGTTTTAGTGAGGCTAATTTATAACTGGCAACTCTTCTTTTCTTCCCAACATGAGACCAATTTACCTTTTTAGAGAAAAAGTGTCCACCAATGACAACATCATTTTCTGCAATAAGACATGAATTCATGGGCACCACAGGATACATCCTGAACAGGAAATGACATGTGCAAAGAGATTATAATATGCAAATATATATGCAGATGTATTTGCTGTTTGGTTGGCCACTGTCAAGTTTTCATTTGGCTTCTCAAAGATATACCATGATATTACACAACATAATCCTCCACTTTAGTGCTTCCTTGATGACAGCTTTGAGGTAAGGCATGCTGTTCACTTCCTGTGCTGTTGGGATTCTGTCGACCTTTAAGACTCTGGTTACGTCCTGATACAAAGCCTCTTGAGCTTCTGGATCTCTTGAGAGGAGATACAGTGCCCACATCACGGTGTTGGAGGTCTAGAACATGAAGAGAAACCCAGGGTTTAAAGTAACAAAAAGAAATCCTGCGTCTGAACTTTTTTTTCAGTGGGGTTGGGGGCTGGGTGAGTGGACAATTGCGTTATTTGGCAAACGAAAGAAAAAACAACAGTATAATAATGTATCTGCAAGCGGCGGAGCCAGACATTTTAAAGATTCGGGGCTTAGCCCAAATCTAGTTTGTTCAATTACATTTTTATTTGGCTTTATCAATTTTACTGACTTTGAGGAACATTGTTGTACTAGACTGGAGTAAATTTCATAATGATCATGATCAGTTTTTCCCCACAGGATTTTGTAAAGCTATGTTGGGTGGACATCTGTCCCTCTACGGGGGTTCGGGGGAAGCCCGTTGTGTGTTGGAGAGCGCCAAAAAATATTGATGATAGGGCTGTAACGATTTGACCAAAAATGAAAACCTCGATTAATTGAACATTTTACCTCGATTACGAATAAAGAACGATTATTTTGCTCTTTTTTTTTTTTTTTGCCCTCGTATGGTTTTTGATTAAGTTCTTGATAAGGTTTGTATACTGTAAATATTTTCTACTATTAAAGGGTTAGTTCACCCAAAAATGAAAATTATGTAATTAATTACTCACCCTCATGTCGTTCGACACCTGTAAGACCTCCGTTCATCTTCGGAACACAAATGAAGATATTTTTGTTGAAAGCTGATGCTGAGAAAGGCCTCAGATAGGCCTCCATTGGCATTCAGTACATTCACACTCCCAAGACCCATAAAAGGCACTAAAAACGTTGTCCATCTCACAACAGTGGCTCGACAGTAATTTATAAAGCGACGACAATAGTTTTTGTGCGCAAAAAAAATCAAAATAACGACTTTATTCAACACAAACTTTGGCCTCTGCCGTGAACTCACGAAGCATGACGCATGCGCGAGAATATGACGTACCGCCAGCGTTCGGGAATCCATGAAATGCACACTTTAGTCCCATTTTGAGCACTATGCCGAGACCTAAAGCACGATTAATGTAGAATTCAACAGCTTAGATACGGCGCGTCTTCCTCTGCTTGTAAACACATCTCCTCCTCGCTTCTGGGTTATGTGTGCGCCGGATCTGCGTCATATTCTCGCGCATGCGTCATGGTGCTTCGTGAGTTCACGGCAGAGGCCAAAGTTTGTGTTGAATAAAGTTGTTATTTAGATTTTTTTGCACGCAAAAACTATTGTTGTCGCTTTGTAAAATTATTGTAGAGCCACTGTAGTGAGATGGACGTTGTAATGACGTTTTCAGTGCCTTTTATGGGTCTTGGGAGTGTGAATGTACTGAATCCCTGTGGAGGCCTATCTGAGGCCTTTCTCAGCCATCAGCTTTCAACAAAAATATCTTCATTTGTGTTCTGAAGATGAACAGAGGTCTTACGGGTGTCGAACGACATGAGGGTGAGTAATTAATGACATAATTTTCATTTTTGGGTGAACTAACCTTTTAAAGGTGGAATTATTTTTTCTAATGAAAAGTGCATTTCTTTGTGATTTTAAAACACTTGAAGGAAACGGTTCTCTTTCAGCAGTTATTGTCTATGGGGCAGATTTCTGCTAGTTGTACATCAGATACAGATAAATTGACACAGTAGGCCTACATTACATTTATTTGAATGCATTAATGAGAGAGTGATTGTGTGTGAATTACTCATCCTGTCTCTATTCATTATGAAGTTGTGGTTTGTACTTACTTCAAAGGTATTAAAATACATGCCTATACCTGGTGAACTTTTACACTTCCCTTGTGAAAAAAAAGTGCACTTTAGTGTACTTTTTTTAAAGTGTACTTATTGCACAAATAATACACTTTAAAGGTATTCACTTAAGTGTGAATTAAATGCACTGTTTTCGGCGCACTGAATGCACATTAAGTGTAATTGATTTCAAATGTATCACATATTAAGTTGAAATAAAGTTAAAGTTGCCATTAAGAGTGATTTTTTTGGAACAACTTAAGTGGGACTTTAATACAACTTTATACGTACTTTCATAATTGCTTCTTATATCTTCAAAATATATTTAAAGTGCACTGCTCAATCTATTGAGGAGCAATTAATGTGAACTAAAGTAAACTTTAGTGTAATTTACATGTACACTATTATTTAATTAAATAAATTTTTCTAATACAACTGCAATTTAGTATAATGAACAAAAACAAATTGAAAGCCTCTACATTGATTGACAAAACGATCTGTAAAACAAATACACAAACCTTTTTGTTGTTGCACAAGAAAATCCCAAGAAACAATTCACACAAACACAAATTAATTTAGAAAGCGTCTGGAGGACAATGAGGATTATATTCACAATCTCCCTCATACAAATGTACCTAAATCTACCCGTCACAGAAAACATTCTGCATTTTTACATTTTCAGAAAACATTATTCTGTATGATTTATAAGATTGTTTCCTCATGGGGACCTAAAAAAATGTCCCCACAAGGTCAAGATTTACTGGTATTACTATACTTGTGGGGTCAATTGGTCCCAATAATGTAGGGATTACCAGTACACACACAGAAGCAAACACACAGAACCTCACACACACAACGCATGAATTAATACAAACAAAATGTAAAGAAAAGTATCATTCCATGTACAACACTAAGATTCAAAATTTGGGTAACGCTTTAGAATAACGTTTAATTAGTTAACTACTTCATTTAACATGAACTTAGATTAATAATTGTTTAAAGTATTATTCATTCTTAGTTAATGTTAATTTCAACATTTACTAATTAGGGGTGTAACGGCAAATGTATTCGTCCCGAATCGTTTCGGTACAGGACTTCCGGTATGGTGCACGTGTGTACCGAACAGTATGATGGCAATCTTTAACAGTCGGCTTGTTTTACGCACAGAACACACTTCAATCCGAGTTCCTACACAAACATATTCAGTCCATTTTGTAATGAAATTCGAGTGATAAATGACATTTTGATGCTCTTTAATGTGATGTGACAGATCACTGTTCAGGCACGTCAGTTCAAGCGGTTTTGTTGTCAAAAAACAACAACATTACAAACATTATTTCTAGAGGTGGGTGATATATTGAATATTAGGCTACTGGTCGCTATAATATGGATTAAATGTATATAAATGTCTAATGTTACTATAACTAAGTCATTTAGTTCATTTAAAAATTCGGAGTTCGATTAAAATATTGTATTTTCAGCAGCCAAATTCCTCGAACACGCCCACACACGCGATCACATTCCGATATAAGAAATTATCATAATGCAATCATAGATACATGATGATAGGAAACATGATTAATATTGCGTCTATCTGCGATTAAACTAAATACACTCTTAATCGCAATAAGAACTGCCATGTTACGGTGAAAATTAAAAATCAAGAAAGCTTAAATCAATATATACTCACGTCACGTGACTCCTTATTTGCATCACATAACGTCTCATCTGTAATCATCCAATGATCCAAAAGGTTCTCTCCGTTGTTCTCTTCTTGTTTGATCAGCTTCAGTTTCCTCACGCATCGCCGTTACAGAAACATGGCAGACAGCGCATTTTTCAAAATCATGACGTAGTATTTTTGGCGCATGCGCATTAAAATATTAAAGAGAAATTGTTAAATGTTGATTATAAATGTTTTCCATTTCTGTTGTTAAAGTTAAAGTTAAAGTTGTTCTAACTCTGTGTAGTTGGACTGTAAGTTCAAAGAACTTGACTCACCTAACTAAAAGTCAATCATGTTTACAGTGTAGTGTAGTCTGATTAAAATTAAATGTTTTTAACTGAATTTGAATGCAAATGTGGCAGGAGCGGTGTTTGCTCAGGCAGTTCTAATTAATCTATTTCCGACTACGCCACCTGGGGAATTTCACCCCAGGAATCTAACCGTACCTCTAAGGTAGAAGGCACGCACAGGTCCTAATCACTTTGAGTCAGAGACACAGATGAATTGCAAAAGCAGATGTACATTTATTTTATTAATCATTAAAAAGACACTTGTCATAAAAAGGTGTTGACCAGCAATCACTTCAATTTGCTAAATCCTAATATTGGCGGTGGAGGGACCTGGGCGCACCCAGGGGGCAGTCTCGGGATATCACCTTTTTGGAAATTACTCAGTGCACACACACACCAGCACAGCACACTCAACGACTCATGTCAGAGAAGACCACGGCACACAGTGAGGACACCACCACCTCATTTTGTCACTTGTCTGCCCAGGACCTGCCGAAAAGCAAAAGAAAAATTAACCAATGGTATGCAAACAAAATAATAAAGAAACAAAATAAACTTGGTTTACAATTTCAGGAGGGGACCAGCTCCTTGGTCCCTACCTGATCGTCACAAATCAAAACCCCAAAAAAACAAGAAAACTCTGCAAACAAAAGATCACAATTTCAGCAGCATAAGTCAACCAAAAATATATAAATTCACCAACACAATAATTGAATCTGAAACAAATACAAATTTAGGAAACTACTCACTCGTTAACATGAATCAAAGCAATAAACCAAAAGAAAACCATGATTTAAGCTTTCTTGATTTTTAATTTTCACCGTAACATGGCAGTTCTTATTGCGATTAAGAGTGTATTTAGTTTAATCGCAGATAGACGCAATATGTGATATTAATCATGTTTCCTATCATCATGTATCTATGATTGCATTATGATAATTTCTTATATCGGAAGGTGATCGCGTGTGTGGGCGTGTTCGAGGAATTTGGCTGCTGAAAATACAATATTTTAATCGAACTCCGAATTTTTAAATGAACTAAATGACTTAAAGTTATAGTAACATTAGACATTTATATACATTTAATCCATATTATAGCGACCAGTAGCCTAATATTCAATATATCACCCACCTCTAGAAATAATGTTTGTAATGTTGTTGTTTTTTTCTTTTCTTTTTGCATTTGGCGAATATGATGTTAAGTTACTATTTGTGTTTTTGTAATATTTTGTGCTTATCTGGAGTTTTCTCTGAGCTTTCTCAATTTGCATGGGTCTTGGGTTATTTATATATATATTTAAGTTATGTTTAAATCCCTGTAATGTAGGAATAAAAACGATTATTAAAATGTCCTCTATTTAAAGCCCAGTGTCAGTGAAGATGATGTGGTGCGTGGAATCTGGTGTTTGTGGGAAACGTGAAGGAACCTCTCCCAGCATTCTACTGTGATGTTGCCCTGACGACTGAGGTAATTCATCACGCAGTTGCGGTCAGAAGTTTACACACACCTTGCAGAATAAACTGCTTCATCAGGGCAGTACTAAATAAAAAGACAACATGCTAATTTTTATGATCCCTCTTATTGCTAAAATTATTATTATTATTTTTAACAGATATAGCAGTGTGAATATAAACTTTGGAGCGCAACTGTACATCTATCGCTTTCATTTTATTGAGCCAATTATAATAATGGATAGATCTGTTTTATAAACAATTGTTTTCTTTCCTCAAGGTATATATTTTTTGCTTTCCTGCCTCTTTGGAACATGTCCATTCTCATCTACTGTGGAGAGATGGTGCACAAGTTTTCTGCCGATGAATAGCTTCTGGAACATTGACATAAACAGCACTTTCCAACAACTTCAAAATAGTTGGTGATGAACAATAAAAATAATAATTAATAATAATAATAATAATAATAATAATAATTTGCCTTTGGAGTTCTTCAGGTTTTTTTTTTTTTTTTTAACTTTCATTCACCGTAATGCTGGAATAAGATTTTAGAATAAACCTTTTGGTCCTAACTTTGGTGCGAGTAAAGGTTTAATAAGATCTCATTTGTTAACATTAATTAATGTATTAGCCAACATGATCTAACAGTGATGAGTAATATTTTTTTTACAGTGTTTATTAATATTTGTTGACCTTAGTTAATAAAATATAGTTCAAAGCTAGTTAATGAAATTTATAGCCATTGTTCATTAACTAATTAACATATACAGCTTCCGATTTTAAGATTGCATTAGTAATAGGGGTGTAACGTACACAAAACTGACGGTTTGGTACAGCAGGGGAGAGAACTAAATATAAAAGTGCTTTTTTTTTAATTAAAAAGTGGTTTACTGAACAAATTATCTTTGTCCTTAAATGGATTAAATTATAACTAAAAGTTTCTTAAAGACAAAAATGATCTCTGCTAATGCTGTAAAGTGTAGACTATATAGGGAGCCCTTACTTGCAC
The DNA here is from genome assembly GCF_949357685.1 of Gobio gobio. NCBI lineage: Eukaryota > Metazoa > Chordata > Actinopteri > Cypriniformes > Gobionidae > Gobio > Gobio gobio. The sequence continues at coordinate 14,104,732 of NC_137098.1, read as the reverse complement.
TTGCACAGTACGCAAACATGTCACATTAGGCAGTTTTTGCATTAACTTCTAAATCTAATTATAAAATTATGTTCTTACTCCAATTCTTTGTTGAAATATAATCATTTATACACAGTGGCTGTCGTTTTCATGACAGATTGATTTAACATTAGGCTACGTACATTACTCCAATACATTAAATAATCAAGACATATATAGGCTAATATAGGTCATATATTTAGTGAAAAAGTAGATTTTCCTAGTGAACTAACAGCTGTGGACACTGAATGACTTCTGAGGTAAATGTGATGCTGCATGACATTGTTTACAAGCTGTTTTATCGATTTTTTTTTTTTCGCCGTTGAAACACAGATTGAGCGATTGCACAACATGTGATATGTTTCAGTAAGTTGTAATGTATCCTCAACACACCTTCTGATGTTAATTCATGTTTATTCTTTAACTATGATTTGCATTTACTCGCTCCGCGCTGCCGCTTGAACTGACGTGCCTGAACAGTGATCTGTCACATCACATTAAAGAGCATCAAAATGTCATTTATCACTCGAATTTCATTACAAAATGGACTGAATATGTTTGTGTAGGAACTCGGATTGAAGTGTGTTCTGTGCGTAAAACAAGCCGACTGTTAAAGATTGCCATCATACTGTTCGGTACACACGTGCACCATACCGGAAGTCCTGTACCGAAACGATTCGGGACGAATACATTTGCCGTTACACCCCTAATTAGTAAATGTTGAAATTAACATTAACTAAGAATGAATAATACTTTAAACAATTATTAATCTAAGTTCATGTTAAATTGTTAAGCATACTTGAATAAGTATAAGTGGCAAAGCCATGTTATAGTCAACGCATTGACGTCATTGAAACGTGCGTGCCTCGTGCACTGTGTATGTTGTGAACATGCGTACAAAATAAAAATGTGAGCAGTGTGCTGCCGTGAGTTCAACAGATGATGGTGGTCTGTCTGATTTTTCTCTCGTGAATAAGTTAATCACTTTGGTGACTGTGATACGCGATAGACTGCTGCAGAGATGTCTAACGCTACAGGTTATGGGCCCAGTCAATCAGGCCAAAGGTGGTTCAGACTTTTATTCGACGGTGATGAGAAAAATTATGAACTCTGGGAAACGAGATTCCTCGCGCACATGGAGTTGCGTGGCCTCAGAGAAGTTATTTTAGAGGATCCGCAGATAGATGAAGGAGACGAAGGAGCTCTCGCGGAAGATGAGGCAAAGAACGGAGAGGCATATGCAGAGCTCGTGCAATGCTTGGACAATAAAAGTTTGTCGTTGATAATGAGGGACGCGAAACGTGATGGAAGAAAAGCACTGGAGATTCTTCGCGAGCATTACGCCGGAAAAGACAAACCCCGCGTTGTGAGTTTGTATTGTGAACTTTCCTCACTTCATAAGGCTTGCAATGAAACGGTTACTGACTACATTATTCGAGCAGAGACTATATTTACGTCATTGAGAAGAGCAGACGAGCATATCAGTGATGGACTTCAGATAGCTATGGTAGTAAAGGGGCTGCCTGATTCGTACAAACCGTTTGTTGTGCACATTACCCAGACTAATGATGCTGTAACGTTCGGTGAGTTTAAAGCGAAACTACGAAGTTACGAGAGTACTGAAAAATACGGGAAAAGTGACGTGAATGTAGAAGAAGACAACGTGATGAAGACTAGCGGGACAACGAGATCACGTGGAAGAGGGAGAGGAAAGAAAATGGATTTGACTGATATTGAGTGTTATACCTGCGGTAAAAAGGGGCATATGGCCAGGACATGTCCCGACGGATTTCAGGCGAGGAGAGATGATCGAAAATGGGACACACCACAGCGAGGAAAGGGACGCGGACGAGGCCGTGATCACGTGAAGAAAGCAGATGGAGAGACCGAGGAAGAGTCTACATCTTTTTGTTTCTTCAAGATGAGTGACTGTCCTATTCAAAGAGGAAACAAGAAGGGTCTCATGGTCGACTGTGGCGCTACATCACACATGATTAACGACGCCACAAAGTTCATAACGGTTGACAAGAGCTTCAGGCCCGAGGATCACATGATCGAGCTTGCCGACGGAACCAAGGTGAGCGGGATGGCGAAGATGAGGGGAGAAGCCGAAGTCTACTTGCTGGACAGAGATGGACGACAAGTGAAAACGAGGCTAAAGCAAGCACTATACATCCCATCGTTTCCACAGAACATCTTTTCAGTAAAATCAGCTACAGCTAACGGAGCCGAGATGCACTTCAAAGATGGTGATAACTGGCTAATTCACAAAGACGGTACAAAATTTAAAATGGACGTGCATGGTAAGCTTTATTACCTTAACACCGTAGAAAATGAAAACGTTGATGAAGTGTACAGTAGCTATGACATTCAAACGTGGCATAGGATACTTGGTCACTGTAATTTTGATGACGTTGCAAAATTAGAACAAGTAGTTGAGGGGATGACGATAAGAGGGAAACATGACAGGTCCAATCGAAACTGTGAAATATGCACACAGGGTAAATTTACACAAAGTAGAAACAGACAGGCAGACGCTAAAGCTACAACCGTGCTAGAGCTAGTACACACAGACCTGTGCGGCCCTATAGAACCAGCAGATAAAGACGGGTACAAGTATGCGATAGCATTTACAGATGATTACACTGGAATGATTTTTCCATACTTTATCAGAGCAAAGAGCGACACGACAAAAGCTACAGAAAAATTCATAGCAGACGTAGCTCCATATGGAAAAATAAAGTGTATAAGATCTGATAACGGTACAGAATTTACCGGGCAGCAATTCCAGTCTCTAATTAGGAGTAACGGGATAAGGCACGAGACGAGTGCACCCTACTCACCCCATCAGAATGGAACTGCCGAAAGAGGTTGGAGAACCTTATTTGAGATGTCACGATGCATGCTATTGGAGAGTAACCTCCCAAAGCAATTATGGACATATGCTGTACAGACAGCAGCTCAAATCCGTAACAGATGTTACAGTAATCGGTTAGAGCAGACACCTTTCCGTGTTTTCACAGGAAAAACACCTAATATGTCTAATATGAGGATTTTTGGTTCTGAATGCTACGTGTATAAGCAGGATAAGAAGAAGCTGGATTCTAGATGCGAAAAAGGGATTTTCGTAGGATATGACAAATATAGTCCAGCGTATAATGTGTATTATCCCAAGACAAGAAAAGTTCTAAAACATAGGCTGGTAAAGTTCATCACAAAAAGTAGTACAGATAACCAGACTCAGACAAATTGTGACATGGAGGGCGAAATTGAGAGTTATGGAGATACATTACCAAAACTAGTCAATCAAGATCAGGAACAACCTAAAGAGAGTAAAGAGTCCATTACTGAGCAGGGTCCGATCCAGACAGATAGTACTCAGAGTGAAAAGGGAGAGAGAAGGTATCCTACAAGACAGAGAAAAGCTCCAGAATACCTTAATGATTACCAGTGTAAAGCTGAGTGTAGTAATGATGAAAGTGAAAATGTAGATTATTTCTACAGAGTGGTTTATGATGTACCTAAAACGTTTAGAGAGGCTAGGGACTCCGTGAAGGCAGAAAGGTGGACTGATGCGATGAAAGAGGAAATGAACTCTTTGACAGAGAATGAGACTTTCACTCTGACGACACTGCCAAAAGGAAAACAAGCAGTGGGAGGTCGCTGGGTATACACAGTAAAAGAAAGCCCAGATGGATCTGAGACTTGTAAAGCCAGATATGTTGCAAAAGGGTATGGTCAAGTGGAAGGAATTGACTATAAAGAGACTTTTTCACCGACAGCCAACATGACTTCTGTCCGAGCATTAATGCAAGTGGCTGTGAAAGAGGATCTTATTCTACATCAAATGGATGTAAAGACTGCTTATCTCCATGCTCCGATGGACTGCGAGGTGTATATGGAGCAACCAGAAGGTTTTGAGATTAAATCTAAAACAGGAGAACACTTAGTGTGTAGACTTAATAAGTCATTATATGGCTTAAAACAGTCCGGACGTAACTGGAACATGTTACTGCATGATCACCTTACAGAGAATGGTTTTGTACAAAATGATGCTGATCACTGTGTCTACAGCAGAGAATTTGAGAACGAGAAAGTGATTTTGTTAGTATGGGTAGATGACTTAATCATAGCAGCGAGCAACAACACCTTACTCAGTGATGTGAAAGAAATGTTGAAGAAAAGGTTTAAGATGAAAGATATGGGTCCACTTAAACACTTCCTGGGTATTGATTTCATACAGAGTGATGAAGAGATCAAAATGACTCAAAAGAGACACATAAAGAAGATGTTAGCGAAATTTGAAATGTCAGAGTGTAAACCAAGATCCACCCCATGTGAACAAAAGTTAAACTTTGACAATGAGGGTGAAGTCATTGACCCAACAGGATATAGAGAGATAGTAGGTAGTTTGATATACATTATGACATGTACTCGACCAGACCTGAGCTGGGTTGTTAGTAAACTTTCACAACATCTAGCGGAACCAAAACAACAGCATTGGGTTACAGCAAAACACCTACTGAGGTACTTAAGGGGTACTATAAATCAAGAACTACACTTCCAAAAATGTGAGAAAAGCCTACAGCTTGAGGGATACAGTGATGCTGATTGGGCAACAGATAAAAATGATAGGAGAAGCACAACTGGATATTGTTTCAGCTTAACTGAAAATGGTCCAGTCATATCATGGAAGAGTAGGAAACAGCCAACGGTGGCTTTATCCACTTGTGAAGCCGAGTATATGGCACTAGCTGCCACTACTCAAGAGAGTATGTATCTTGTGCAACTACTTAAAGGAATTGATAGTAGTAACCAACATGTGCCAGTCAAGATATATGAGGACAACCAGGGGGCGATAGCTTTGTCTAAGAACCCAGTATGCAGACAGAGAAGTAAACATGTTGATATAAAATATCACTTTGTACGATCTGCACACACACAAGGGAAAATATCTATAGAATATTGTCCTACTGCGAACATGATAGCTGATGTCCTTACCAAGCCGGTGACAAAGGTTAAGTTGGAGAACTTCAAGAGGTATTTGTTTGGAGAATAATGTGAACTGGCAGATTAAGTTTTTTTTTGTGTGTGTGTGTTAATTTTGAGATTACTGCCAGTATACAAAATGTTTTGTTTGCCACTATAGAATGCTATAAACATGTCTTTGAGTGGGAGTGTTAAGCATACTTGAATAAGTATAAGTGGCAAAGCCATGTTATAGTCAACGCATTGACGTCATTGAAACGTGCGTGCCTCGTGCACTGTGTATGTTGTGAACATGCGTACAAAATAAAAATGTGAGCAGTGTGCTGCCGTGAGTTCAACAGATGATGGTGGTCTGTCTGATTTTTCTCTCGTGAATAAGTTAATCACTTTGGTGACTGTGATACGCGATAGACTGCTGCAGAGATGTCTAACGCTACATAAATGAAGTAGTTAACTAATTAAACGTTATTCTAAAGCGTTACCCAAATTTTGAATCTTAGTGTTGTACATGGAATGATACTTTTCTTTACATTTTGTTTGTATTAATTCATGCGTTGTGTGTGTGAGGTTCTGTGTGTTTGCTTCTGTGTGTGTACTGGTAATCCCTACATTATTGGGACCAATTGACCCCACAAGTATAGTAATACCAGTAAATCTTGACCTTGTGGGGACATTTTTTTAGGTCCCCATGAGGAAACAATCTTATAAATCATACAGAATAATGTTTTCTGAAAATGTAAAAATGCAGAATGTTTTCTGTGACGGGTAGATTTAGGTACATTTGTATGAGGGAGATTGTGAATATAATCCTCATTGTCCTCCAGACGCTTGCTAAATTAATTTGTGTTTGTGTGAATTGTTTCTTGGGATTTTCTTGTGCAACAACAAAAAGGTTTGTGTATTTTACAGATCGTTTTGTCAATAAATGTAGAGGCTTTCAATTTGTTTTTGTTCATTATACTAAATTGCAGTTGTATTAAAAAAATGTATTTAATTAAATAATAGTGTACATGTAAATTACACTAAAGTTTACTTTAGTTCACATTAATTGCTCCTCAATAGATTGAGCAGTGCACTTTAAATATATTTTGAAGATATAAGAAGCAATTAAGTACGTATAAAGTTGTATTAAAGTCCCACTTAAGTTGTTCCAAAAAAATCACTCTTAATGGCAACTTATTACATTTTATTTCACCTTAATATGTGATACATTTGAAATCAATTACACTGAATGTGCATTCAGTGCGCCGAAAACATTGCACTTAATCCACACTTAAGTGTATTTTTAGCTGACATTAAAGTATATTTTAGTTCACATTAATTGCTTGTCAGTACATTCAAAAGTACACTTTTACCATATTTTAAAGTACATATAAAAATATACTAAAATCTCACTTAAGTGGTTCAAAAAATTACTCAAAAGTTCAACTAATTGCATTTTAACATGAACTTAAGCTGTGATACATTTGAAATTAAATACAAATCAAATGCACTTAAGCGGCGAAAATATTACATTTAATTCACACTTAAGTGTATATTTAGCTGACATTAAAGTATATTTTAGCTCACATGAATTGCTTCTCAATAGATTGAGCAGTGCACTTTAAGTATATTTTGAAGACATTAGAAGCAATTATGAAAGTACGTATAAAGTTGTATTAAAGTCCCACTTAAGTTGTTCCAAAAAAATCACTCTTAATGGCAACTTTAACTTTATTTCAACTTAATATGTGATACATTTGAAATCAATTACACTTAATGTGCATTCACTGCGCCGAAAACAGTGCATTTAATTCACACTTAAGTGAATACCTTTAAAGTGTATTATTTGTGCAATAAGTACACTTTAAAAAAAGTATACTAAAGTGCACTTTTTTTTCACAAGGGAAGTATTTCAGTCCAGTCCAGTCCCATATGGCTAAATAGGCATCTTCACTTGCAGAGATATGAGTTTGGAACTCATTTGTTTGGAATAACAGCAAGTACTGACTTGCACAGCCTTAATATTTTACAACAGAAAAATTAAATTAAACCATACTTTTTATATGTTATGTGATCTTGCGAGACGCCAGCGCTATCACTTAATTTTTTCCTCATTCGAAACAGTAAAATATTTATTTTATTTGTGTACATTTAAACATTTATTACTACAAAATTTCATGCCTTTGTAAAATAAAGAAAACCGGATGCACCGCTTTAGCGCGTCTCGGTCTCAACATCTTCTTACGCACAACATGAACTAAAATAGGCTAAAGTCAACATTTCGGTTAGTTGACAAATGCATTATTTAAGTCCCTTTGGAATAAATCACGGCATGTTTCATGATAAAAAAACGTGACTTTACAGTACGGAAAATAATGTAGGATATAACAAATTATTTCACGGACCCCTTGCACTTTCCTGGACTAAAACCGCTGGTCTACACAGAAGAAAGCCCTGTCTAGGCTCTGCCCCGGTACGGGTTGTGTCGAGCCATTCGTTAGTCTGGTTGTTTGATGAGAAAAATATGAAATGTAATTGCAATAAACGCGTTAAGAATCCGTACAGCTGCAGAAGCAGGGCTTTTATTCTGCTGAGCGGAACTGAGGAAGAACCGATGACAGAATAGTTTGATCTTCGGCTGACCAATCAGCAGAAAGGGGCGTATAATTCCCGCTCACGTGTAGAAATCGAATATTCAAACTGTTTATTCATTTTTCTACTTCTAAACGAAAAATCAAGTCGAAATCTCGTTTTTCGTTTTTCTGAAAAAAAAAACACGAAAAAATGAAAAACGAGCTGTTTTCTCATTTTTCAACTTTCAATATTAAATCAAAAATCGACTGAACGAATGAGACACGGACCGTTACATTTATAAGTGTATCCCTCGGCCGCGGGATGGGCAGAGGAGGAATACAGTGCGAAGGATCCACTTGTTCTGGTTGGTTCTATCCTTCGCGGCCGGGCAGAAGGACGGTGGGTTGGGTTGCCAGGTCTCTGCAACATCAGAAGTCCAAAACTCCCAATGCGGTTTTCTCCATCGAGCGGCCAAATTCTCAACTGAGTTGTACGTTTGGGGGTGTTGGAGCGGCGAAATCGTACTTATGGGGTAGAAACAAACCCGCGGAAATAATTTTAACTTAAAAGTAGCCTAATTCGGCTGAAAAAACGCAGACTTGGCAACATGGACGGCAGACTGCATTTGAAAGCATACCACTGAGAGCTGGTAGTATCAGTTGTTTTTGTTGTAGATGGAGGAGGGTGTGTGCCCTGGCGTTGTGACCGAAGAAATCTCACAGGAGGAGGGGCTGAGCCCACAGTATTTAGTGGTTGTGGGGCTCGACGCTCTTTGGTTGATATCTGGGGGCTCGCAGCGATCGAGTGTGATTGTCTGGTTCCAGTATAAACAAAATCAATTTTCTCTGTGAAGCTCAGAAGCGGGGATGCTGGAGAGAGGAATAACATCTCTGGTGAGGGGGGCTGTTGCTCTGGTGTTACCGGAGGCTGCAATATGTTATCGTCCAGTTCATGGAGTGACTTAGACATTTCTTCCAGCTTATTGCTCAGACCACACATAAGGTGTAAAAGTTCACCAGGTATAGGCATGTATTTTAATACCTTTGAAGTAAGTACAAACCACAACTTCATAATGAATAGAGTCAGGATGAGTAATTCACACACAATCACTCTCTCATTAATGCATTCAAATAAATGTAATGTAGGCCTACTGTGTCAATTTATCTGTATCTGATGTACAACTAGCAGAAATCTGCCCCATAGACAATAACTGCTGAAAGAGAACCGTTTCCTTCAAGTGTTTTAAAATCACAAAGAAATGCACTTTTCATTAGAAAAAAAAATTCCACCTTTAAAAGGTTAGTTCACCCAAAAATGAAAATTATGTCATTAATTACTCACCCTCATGTCGTTCGACACCCGTAAGACCTCTGTTCATCTTCAGAACACAAATGAAGATATTTTTGTTGAAAGCTGATGGCTGAGAAAGGCCTCAGATAGGCCTCCATAGGGATTCAGTACATTCACACTCCCAAGACCCATAAAAGGCACTGAAAACGTCATTACAACGTCCATCTCACTACAGTGGCTCTACAATAATTTTACAATGTGTTTACAAGCAGAGGAAGACGCGCCGTATCTAAGCTGTTGAATTCTACATTAATCGTGCTTTAGGTCTCGGCATAGTGCTCAAAATGGGACTAAAGTGTGCATTTCATGGATTCCCGAACGCTGGCGGTACGTCATATTCTCGCGCATGCGTCATGCTTCGTGAGTTCACGGCAGAGGCCAAAGTTTGTGTTGAATAAAGTCGTTATTTAGATTTTTTTTGCGCACAAAAACTATTGTCGTCGCTTTATAAATTACTGTCGAGCCACTGTTGTGAGTTTTTAGTGCCTTTTATGGGTCTTGGGAGTGTGAATGTACTGAATGCCAATGGAGGCCTATCTGAGGCCTTTCTCAGCATCAGCTTTCAACAAAAATATCTTCATTTGTGTTCCGAAGATGAACGGAGGTCTTACAGGTGTCGAACGACATGAGGGTGAGTAATTAATTACATAATTTTCATTTTTGGGTGAACTAACCCTTTAATAGTAGAAAATATTTACAGTATACAAACCTTATCAGGAACTTAATCAAAAACCATACGAGGGCAAAAAAAAAAAAAAGAGCAAAATAATCGTTCTTTATTCGTAATCGAGGTAAAATGTTCAATTATTCGAGGTTTTCATTTTTGGTCAAATCGTTACAGCCCTATCATCAATATTTTTTGGCGCTCTCCAACACACAACGGGCTTCCCCCGAACCCCCGTAGAGGGACAGATGTCCACCCAACATAGCTTTACAAAATCCTGTGGGGAAAAACTGATCATGATCATTATGAAATTTACTCCAGTCTAGTACAACAATGTTCCTCAATGTCAGTAAAATTGATAAAGCCAAATAAAAATGTAATTGAACAAACTAGATTTTGGCTAAGCCCCGAATCTTTAAAATGTCTGGCTCCGCCGCTTGCAGATACATTATTATACTGTTGTTTTTTCTTTCGTTTGCCAAATAACGCAATTGTCCACTCACCCAGCCCCCAACCCCACTGAAAAAAAAGTTCAGACGCAGGATTTCTTTTTGTTGCTTTAAACCCTGGGTTTCTCTTCATGTTCTAGACCTCCAACACCGTGATGTGGGCACTGTATCTCCTCTCAAGAGATCCAGAAGCTCAAGAGGCTTTGTATCAGGACGTAACCAGAGTCTTAAAGGTCGACAGAATCCCAACAGCACAGGAAGTGAACAGCATGCCTTACCTCAAAGCTGTCATCAAGGAAGCACTAAAGTGGAGGATTATGTTGTGTAATATCATGGTATATCTTTGAGAAGCCAAATGAAAACTTGACAGTGGCCAACCAAACAGCAAATACATCTGCATATATATTTGCATATTATAATCTCTTTGCACATGTCATTTCCTGTTCAGGATGTATCCTGTGGTGCCCATGAATTCATGTCTTATTGCAGAAAATGATGTTGTCATTGGTGGACACTTTTTCTCTAAAAAGGTAAATTGGTCTCATGTTGGGAAGAAAAGAAGAGTTGCCAGTTATAAATTAGCCTCACTAAAACATCTGTTTTTTTTAACAGACTACGTTCACTCTGTGCCACTATGCAATCAGCCGTGATGAGAGTCTTCCCAGAACCATGGAAGTTCAAACCTGATCGCTAACTCCGAGATGGCAGAACAAGACCAAACCCATTTGGGTCACTCCCGTTTGGCTTTGGAGTCAGAGGCTGTGTTGGCCGTCGCATTGCTGAATTGGAGATGCATCTGGCTTTGGCAAGGGTAGGAAAAACACAGATTTATCGTTGATTTTGCGCCAGACATTACATTTATAAATTGTGCTTTTTTGATTGCTTTTCATTCTAGATAATCAAGTTGTTTGAAATCAGACCAGACCCAACTGTAAGTGAGGTTCAGTCACTCAATCGCACAGTGCTTGTTGCCAGACAGACAAGTTAACCTCCACTTTGTGGAGAGACCGAAGGCACATTTTGAAGCATAGCTAAAGAAGACCACGGTTTCAGCAAGACATAAGCTACATGTGTACATACGAAAATTATCAACGCATGTGAATCATGTGAATATGTCATCTTCTTTATCTCCATATGAATATGATTCTGTTGTGCTTTGGAATATGCAATATAATTATATAATATATAATATATATAATATATATATATACACATCTCCATAGCCAACCATACACCCACATGAGCACACACACTGCCCGTTCTTCTCTGCTTTTAACAGTGCTACAGACCAACACCACAATGCGCCACCGCCCCCTATTGGACAAACCCAACACCACCCTTAATATACAACACTTCCCCCCACACTTAACTCAGAAGAAATCTTTCCCCCAAACAACCAATTCTTCTGAAATAAATTGTACTGGGATTTTTTTTTTCCAGACATTTCATAACCTTCATAATTCCATGAATAATTTTTTTTTTTTTTTTTTTTTTTTTTTTATCTTTCAGATGTACAGTTTTTTTTTATTATTATGGCACAAAGTCTTTTAAATATGCTGGTGGTTTCCTCTCTCTTAGTGAACGTCTTAGACCTCCAAAAGGTGCACTTTCAGACTCTTGTCTATCTGCATTTTCAGACATTCCTTGAGCACGAGGTGACTCTTGCAACTGAATTCTTGGCGGACTCTCAGTTGTCCTGCTGTCAACAGTTGGATTCAATTCACATGTTGAATTAGGAAGTGATGCCTCTATGATATCAGCATCCCTGGCCACCACCTCAGTATCATGAGCACCCAGGGCAGCTTGAAAGTCTTTAGTTAGCATTGCCTTTTGTTGTTGACTGAATACTTGATCCACATGACGTCGTACTACTTGAGAATTTTCTAATGCTATTCTATAGGATACAGGTCCTGTGATATCTTGAATTACTCCCTGCACCCATTTTGGTCCGTACCCAAAGTTCCTGGTATACACAGTGTCTCCTACTTCAAAATAGCGAGCTCTGACATGTTGGTCATGGTGTTCTTTTTTGAACTTCTTGTTTGGCTTCTATTTTTCTGGTGAAATCAGGGTGCATTTTGTCTAAAGTGCAACGCAATTTCCTCCCCATCATCATTTCTGCAGGTGACCGTCCCGTTGTAGACTGGGGTGTAATACGATAACTAAACAATGCTCTGTGCAACCGGGTCTCAATAGTATGCCCAGAAGTTCTTTTCATGAGTTCCTTAAAAGTTTGCACTGCCCGCTCAGCCAAACCGTTTGATGAGGGATGATACGGTGCAGAGGTTACATGCGTTATTCCATTCCTAGACATAAATTCTTTGCTTGTTTCACTTACAAAACACTGAGCATTATCAGACACCATCATTTCAGGAATGCCATGTGTACTGAAACTATTTCTGAGGCACTCAAGAGTGGTAGCTGTTGTCGCAGAATTTACAGCATATGCATCAATCCACTTAGAATGAGCATCAACTAAGATGAAAAACATCTTCCCAAGAAATGGACCAGCATAGTCCATATGCACTCTTCTCCAGGGCTGTCGTGGCCACTCCCACGGATGAAGTGGTGCACCTACAGGGGCTTTTCTCTGTTCTTGACACACAGGGCAATCTTTTACTCTTTCCTCAATATCCGCATCTAAGTTTGGCCACCACAAATAACTCCTGGCCAGACCTTTCATCCTTGACATACCTGGGTGAGATTGATGCAACTGGTTCAGCAACCCTGAACGTCCTTGCTCTGGAATGACGTTGCGGGCTCCCCACAGCACACACCCGTCCTGGACACTGAGCTCTTGTTGTCTCTGTTTATAAGGTGTAAATTCAGTTGTATTACTATGATCAGGCCAACCTTTAAGCACATACTCACGCACTCTAGAGAGAACAGGATCTCGAGTAGTCCAACGTCTGATTTGCTCTGATGTCGTCAAAGGACTAAAAACACTGTCCAACATCAAGACAGGCTCCTCCCATTCTTTCTCAGGAATCTCGGAAACAGGGAGACGACTGAGGCCATCAGCATTTCCATTGTCCTTGCCTGCTCGGTAAGCAATGACATACTCATATGCCCCCAACATCACTGCCCATCGCATAATTCTTTGAGAAGCCATTTGTGGCACAGCTTTCAGTTCATTCAGTAAACTGAGTAAAGGTTTATGGTCTGTACAGATCACAAATTTACGGCCATACAGATATTTATGGAATTTTTTCACCCCGAACACTACAGCTAAACCCTCTTTTTCTAGCTGTGAGTAGTTTTTTTCTGCTACTGAAAGTGTTCGTGATACAAACCCGATGGGTCTCTCAGTTCCATCTGCCATCCGATGGGCCAACACGGCTCCCACACCGTATGCTGAAGCGTCACAGGAAAGCACTAATTCTTTGTTTTCATCATAATGGATTAACACCCTATTAGATTGCAGTAACTCTTTCGATTTTTCAAAAGCTTTTTCTTGTTCCTCTTTCCAACACCAGGGGACCTCCTTCTTCAAAAGTTTGTGCAAGGAAGCCAGCAGTGTTGAGAGGTTGGGCAGGAATCGATTATAAAAATTCAACAATCCCAAATATGCTTTCAGCTCTGTTACTGTTGTTGGTCTTGGTGCATCCTGTACTGCTTGAACTTTTTCAGGAACTGGATGAATACCAGTGGCATCCACTTTGTGTCCCAGAAACACGACTTCCTTCTCCAAGAATTTACACTTTGCCCTCTTCAACCGCAAACCATACTCATTCAATCGTGTCAACACGTGATCCAATGTCCTCAAATGCTCCTGATCATCTCTTCCTGTCAGCAAGATGTCATCCAGATATACCGTTACATTTGGAATGTCTTTCAGGACCCCTTCCATAGTCCTCTGGAAAATTGCTGGACTGGAACTAACTCCAAAAGGTAATCTGGTATACGTGAACAATCCTTTGTGGGTATTCACTGTCACATGCTGTTTTGATGTTTCATCTAACAAAATCTGTTGATATGCATGACTCATGTCTAACTTGCTGTATTTTTCTCCTCCAGCTAAAACTGCAAACATATCCTCTATCCGGGGAATAGGATACTGCTCCAGTGATGACTCTCTGTTAATAGTTACTCTGTAGTCTCCACAAAGTCTCACTGACCCATCTGGTTTTAACACCGGCACAACAGGTGCTGCCCACTCTGAGAATTTCACAGGCTCAATGATTTGGTCTTTAATCAAGCGATCAAGTTCAGCTTCGACTTTCTCTCTCATAGCGAACGGTAGTGACCTTGCTTTAAAAAAATGGGGCTTTGCATCCCTGGGTACATGAAACTTAGCCGTGGCCCCTTTTAATGTTCCTAGTTCTTCTTTGAAAACGATTTCATGTGTTCTTAACACGTCCTGCAACCACTCTGAACTGTCTTTAATTTTACTCACATGTTCCCAGCGGAGTTCCAGTTCTGTGAGCCATGATCGCCCTAATAAATTAGGCCCAGATCTTGCAACCACCACTGCTGTGAGTTCTTTGGTAAGCCCTTTATGCTTGACTTTTACTTTGGTGGTACCCAGCACATTTACTGATTGCCCTGTGTATGTTTTTAAACTGAGAGTGCTTGTTTTCAGTTCAGGCAGTTTCTTTTTAGCTTCCATTTTACCATACTCCAACTGTGATAACACAGTCACACTGCATCCCGTGTCGATCTCAAACTTCACAAGACATTCATTTACAAACAGCATCTGTGTGATAGGGGGCACATGGGGCTGTGGAGTTTCTATACTATACATGGTGAAAACTTCTTCAGGCTGATCTTCCTCCTCCTCCTCTTGAAGGTAATTGGCCCTCTTTGATTGTTTTCCTCTCCCCCCTGTCCAAGCTTTCCTGCCTTTATCAACACTTGTTTCTTGTGGTTTACTTCTACATACTCTTTGCACATGTCCAATTTTACCACACTGATAGCACTTTTCTTTCGCAAACTTACAGTCTTTCGGCCCATGGTTACTTCCCCCACATCGATAGCACATTCCTGTATCCATCTTGAAGACAGTAGTGCTCAGTCGATGTCCTTTGTCTTTGTGCAAATCAGCCATATCCTTATTAGCAGCTTCAATAGCCTAAGCTTTTCTTAGTGCAGTCTCAAACGTCAGTCCATCCTCAGCTAGCAATCTCCGTTGTATCCTGTCGTCATTAACACCACACACTAATCTGTCTCTCAGCATCACCGTAAGCGTGTCTCCAAAATTACAATCTTGTGCCAGCTTCCTCAGTTCAGCCACATATTCGACTATGCTTTCATCAGAGTGTCTGTTACGTGAATTAAACTTCCACCTTTGCACTATTTCACTGGGCTTCGGATTAAAGTGATTTTTCAACAAACTCACCAGTTCCTCATAACTTTTTGATCCTGGTTTCTCAGGACTCAACAGGTTCCTCATCAGTGTATACGTCTGTGCTCCCACACTGCTCAACAGTATAGCTCGTTTTTTTTCTGGCAGTTCAATATCATTTGCAACGAAGAAATGGTTTAATATTTCGCAGTACTCTTCCCATGACTGTGATTTGTTGTCAAATGGTGCCACGGATCCCACCATGCCAGCCATCGTTCTGTTCTCAGTACTTCAGGTGGTAGTTATTAACTTTCCTTATCTCCCGCAGTCGACGTCCTTTTCCTTTAGTTCTCAGAAAACAGCTGCTCCTCCGTTTTGACTTTCATCCTTGTCGCCACGGGCGTAATTTCCTATGGGGACAGGGGGGACATGTCCCCCCCCACTTTTCAAAATTCCGTTCGTGTCCCCCCCACTTTCAAATTAGTTTGTTATTATTTTTTTAACCGCGTCCGCGCGCCGTTATCGTCACGGAGGAGCAGGACCAAGCAGAACAGACATCCTGCCTGTCTGTGTCGATGCAGGCAGGGACGTCTCGTGCACACTCTCAATAGTGTAAGCGCACTGAGAGCTCTGCTGAGCAGCCGGTATCGCAGTCAGTCATGAAACGCCAGCAACAGATTACTTTAATGTCTTCATGGACGAAAAAAAAGAAAGGAGATGTGAGTTGGTTGATTCAGTAAATTAGCTCAGGTCAGGGTAATCAAAATGTCTGTCTACTTATTTTTGTACAGTCTATGGTCTACACCTGTTGATGAGCTAACGTTAACATACACTTTTGCTAGGTAACTTCAGACCGTTAGCTAGCTAACCTAAACATTTAATGTTGCCTAGAACATTCTGTGTCCACTTTAAACAGCAGCGTTTTCTGTCAGCAATGTATGACAAGCAGACTCTGGCTGCTGTTATAGGCTACTCAACTCATTATACTCAGATGCAGAAATAAAATAAGTCTTAATAAATGTTTTTCTAAACTTGAGCTATTGTTGTTCACTTACAATATTTGTTCATTTAAAATGGAAGTTAATTTGTAAAAATTGATTTACTTGTTCAAAGAAAAGGCTTAATATCGAGCTAGCCTGAGTTAGCCTATATTTTATATAGTGTTATGGTTATGTGGTGAGCCTGAGTATAGTTTTACACATCAGCCCAGTCTAGTCTGTAAAGTTATTGATACGCAGTGAGGGTTTTTTTTACACATTAATCTGAAAATGAATGTGGCACACCCAGTTTTTAAAATGTACATCCAGAGACTCTTTTCTGGCTATGTGGACTCAATATGATCATAACTCAGTTGTTTTCATATCAGAGCACAGATGAGGTGGAGCTGCTTCAGAACAGAGAGGGTGAGACAGGGAAAAGCAGTAGCAGCACAACGTTACAGGTAGGTTATGTGCTGTATGAAAGGCCAGGTGATTTTGATTTGTTGGTGATAAAAGGGAAGAAGTGTACATGATAAATAGTGAATACAGTTTGAATATTATTAAATTAAATGTTCTTCTTGTGGGAGCCAAATTGCGTGTTGTTATTTGTTTAGAATATTTCTTTAACATGGTCACATCATCACATGGGTGTGGTTTCATATTATTTAACTGCTCACTTGTGTGGTGGGAGAGAAACAGAATCAGGCCCTGATATTTTTCTGTTGACTGTTATAATATAGTTTCAGTTGTGATAAACTTTTGAAAACATTTTTTTCATGCCATGCTTTCATATCAGAGAACAGATGAGGTGAAGCTGCTTAAAGACAGGGAGGGTGAGACAGGGAGAAGTAGCTCAGAGTTGCAGGTATGTGCTGTGTAAAGGGTCAGGTAATTTATTTTAATTATGTCATGTCAGAAACAGGCTAGCACATATTCATATTTCATAGGTGAGACAGGGAACAGGCGCAAGCGAAGAAGTGCAGGTAGGCAGGCAGGATGCTGAACCCAACCATGCTAACCAGGAAGCATGTGTTTGGTTCTTATATGTGAGGAGACAGGACAGTATAGAAGGTTGAATAGTTAGTATATGGAGAAATGGGATTGAATTGATAGATGGAGGACAATGAAAAAATATCTTTATATTAAAGTTACATGTTTGTGAGATTGTGTTTTAATTTTGCATCTTGTGTAACAAATAATCTTGTGTACCTGCGGTTTGGTGGATGTGTTTCTGACAAATGTCAGATTTAACAGTTAGTTTAAAATAAAAGTTTGTTTAACAGTGGAAATTGTGTTTCACATTATTTAAATTATATTCACACACAAAACGTGTAACATTTTTGTGAAAGTTTTTGACTTTATAAAATTATTCTCCCTCAACGTCAGCAAGACCAAGGAGACCAAGGAGCTGGTGGTCGACTTCAGGAGGAATGAGAATCACCATCAATGGAGCACCGGTGGAGAGAGTCAGCAGCTTCAAGTTCCTCGGTGTCCACATCACAGAGGAACTCTCATGGTCCGTCCACTCCGAGGCCATTGTGAAGAAGGCTCATCAGCGCCTTTTCTTTCTGCGACGGCTGAGGAGGTTTGGAATGAGCCGCCACATCCTCACACGCTTCTACAGCAGCACCATAGAGAGCCTGCTGACTGGCTGCATCACCACCTGGTACGGCAACAGTACCGCCCGCAGCCGCAAAGCCCTGCAAAGGGTAGTGCGCACGGCCAGCTACATCATCGGAGGTGAGCTTCCCTCCCTCCAGGACATTTACGCCAGGCGGTGTGTGAAGAGAGCTCAGAGGATCATCAGAGACTCTAGCCACCCGAGCCATGGGCTGCTCTCACTGCTGCCATCAGGCAGACGGTACCGCAGCATCAGAACACGCACCAGCCGACTCCAGAACAGCTTCTTCCCACAAGCAATTAGACTTCTTAACTCCTGATCCATCAGGATCATAACACACACTGGACAGAATATCACTCAGCACAACCCACTGTAGATACACACACATTATATACACATTTATTTATCATACAGCATCTATTGCACTTTGGATTTCAATTTTCAATTTGTGAATAATATTTTATACTATACATTGTATACTATTATTATTATTATAGCGTAATGTATATTGTTTTAGTGTATATTGTTTAAAGCTGTGAGAACTACACTCACATTGTGTAAATTATTTATTGTTTATTGTAGTGTTTACTGTGCTGTGAGTAATTGTGGGCGCATCAGATGTGTAATCTGATGCTGCTTTAAATGTTGTACATGTCATGTCGTGACTACTATGTTACTCGGAACTGCACCAAGAATTTCACCTGCTGTTGCAATTGTGTACATGGCTGTGTGACAATAAAGTGATTTGATTTTGATTTGATTTGATTTATTCTCTCAAGTC
Source organism: Gobio gobio (assembly GCF_949357685.1). Lineage (NCBI taxonomy): Eukaryota > Metazoa > Chordata > Actinopteri > Cypriniformes > Gobionidae > Gobio > Gobio gobio. The sequence goes on along the minus strand of NC_137098.1, from coordinate 14,086,040 downwards.
TTGGCTATTCAACAATAAATAAAGTAAGACATCTTTTTCTTATACATAGTAGCCTATTATTCTTTTTGGCAGAATTTATCGTTATAAACAACTTAATTATTTCCTGGATTTTGTATCACCATAGTCCCTAACTATGTAAATGGAGGAAATGGGATTCAAATCGAAAACATTTTTCCCCATTTTGTGCCCCCCCCACTTCTCAAACCAAAGTTACACCCTTGCTTGTCGCCATATGTTGTATCTCAGATACGAAGGGAAAACTCAGAGAGGAATAAACTTTCTAGATTGTCTTTTATTTGGGACACATCTCCATAGCCAACCATACATCCACATGAGCACACACACTGCCCGTTCTTCTCTCTGCTTTTAACAGTGCTACAGACCAACACCACAATGCGCCACCGCCCCCTATTGGACAAACCCAACACCACCCTTAATATACAACATATATAATGAACTTCAATTAAGAAATTAATTAAACGTTTTAATGAATCCAAAATAGCTGTGTTTTATTATTGTTGAGTATTAGTGGAAGTGGATTCATGAATATTTATAATATATGACTGCAATATTTATATATGGGAATGCAGTGAGGGGAAATCAAAATAACAGCAACTGATAGAAATTAAACGGGAACGTATGCAACAAATGAAATTACTAATATTTCACCTTTTGAGAAATACATTTGTGTATGTATGTATGTACAGTATATATAATATTAACACCTCGGTGTGAATTATTTTTTTTAATAAACTTGACCTGTCGTCAAATATTCCTTAAAAATACATATATTCTGGTCTTTAAAAAATGTTAATTTCAGATGTTTTATTTTTTATGCATTTTTCTAAGTTTATTTTTTTTTAAAACTTATCAACTGTTTATTTATTTATTATCCAAAACGTATAACAATTGGAGTGAAAGAAAAGTAGTAATTTCACTTAAATTAACGGGGCTATGTTTTACAATGTTGTTTTACAAAAATTGTATCTTTCAAAACGGACAACGGAAACAAACAACAACAACAACAGGAGACCATACTTTCATCCAAACGTGTGCAAGAGCAGGTAGGCTACGTTACATTGTGTCGAGATTTTTATATTCAGAAACAAACTGTTTGTGAAATCAGTAACAGGAACAGTACTAGTAACAGTTCCGCGGATATTCTGTCATAACGACTCAACTTAAAAAATACTACGCCGCCGGCTCTCAATGCTTTTTTTTTTTCCAGAAACGCTGGTGCGTACCAGTACGGAGCCCGGCAGGTCACCTATAGGAGAAAAAAAAACAATCTGTGCCGACGGTTTTGCAATCCGTTCCCTCAGTTTATAAACCGTGATCACGATTTCTTAAACTGTTCCCTTGGTTTAACAAATCGTGCCCACGGATTAATAAACCGTACCCACGAATTAGTGTATTTACTAGTTGCCATATCAACATTATTTAGAGAAAAAATAGCGCAAAAATTTTAAAATCTCTGGAAGATATTACTGAACATGTATTTAACCACAGCAAAAGTTAATTTCTTACTTAAGTTTAGTTTTCATCTCTGTTTTTTGTGTTTATTTAAAATAAGACAAATCCGATATTATTTTAATCTTATATCTGTTATTTAACAGTTCAGATGGTTCTTTAATGCGGATCTAACAGCAGAAGACACGAGCTAATCCCATAGCGCAGGTGGGGTGTGTGTTAACACTGCAACACTACAATGAGTCCCTATTAGAAATATGCCATTATATTCTATACTTTTATCAATTATTTTGAAAAACCATGAGAAAAGTGTGAATAATGACTGAGACTTAATGTTCATAAATTATTAATTATTATTATGTTTTGAGTTATGCTGTATAGCTGTATTTAGCGATGTGTTTGTAGTCCAACTCAAAAATGCTTATATTTTTAATCATTAAAAAATGCCTTAAAAATGCCTAAAAATTGATAAATGTATTTATTTATCAATTATTTTTAATTTATGACTATAAATGAGTGCACTTAAAACAGTATGTTTATCATAAAATAATTCATGAGTTCACTTTCACATTTGCATTTCCTGGCCACTGCAAGGTACACTACAAATCTAATTTATCACAACACTGGGGCCACAGAAAATGAAAACATGATTTTCTTAGGAAATCTTCCTTTTCTTACCTGTGGACTGATGAGCAAATGAAAACCTGTCCTGCTGGAGACATGTGATCTGCTATTTAACTGTCATTTTTATGCCTGGTTTTAATGTGTTCTTTTAGCCTTTATCCAAGCAGAAACGGTAATCTGTTCTTAACCCCCCCCCCCCCCCCCCCCCCCCACACACACACACACACACACACACAAAATTATGCCTAATATTTGCCTGTATTAAACAATGCTGTGAACTTTTCTCTTTCGTACAGTTACACTCATAAAGTGCTTGTCATTTACAGGTCCAGGTGAAAAAGCTGCTGGACCTTCAGAGGTCAAAGATATGATGGGAGACTCAGAGTTGGGGGCTGATTTGTTGCGGTCCTCCCCTAGTCGCAAGACTCTTCCCAGAGCAGTGCCCATCAGCACCACTAGCTCTCTTACTAAAGGGTACTTTGAGACATGTAATATCAACATTATGGTTATTTGGCCTGATTATTTAGTGCTGCATGTTGTTTTTTTTCTGTTAAAGCTCTCCGTTCCAAAAATCATCTGTTGCTAAAACAGTCCAGTTTGAGAGTGAAGCACCACTGGAGTCAGTCTCAGAGGAACGGAGCATAGAACGGCCTAATATTAACCTGCCCTCAGTACTACAGCCTCTCGTAGGTCAGGTGGCTGAAACAGCAGAGGAGAGATACCGCCTACTAGAGCAGAGAGATAAGATTTTACGGCAAGGTCTCTGAAACCATATTGTGCTGAACTTATTATAATATTATGTAACATGATGTTATTTATATTGTTTGTTTTAGAATATAAATTTTAGGGTAATAATGGTCTTTTTGTCTCTGAAGCTCGGCCCAAAAGAACAGACCTGGATATGTCTAAAGTGTTTGTGGGAACATGCCCTGATATGTGCCCGGAGAAAGAGCGGTATATGAGAGAAACCTGCAACCAGCTGAGCAACTTTGAGGTTGTTCCAGATACAAAGAAGGTTTGTGACAATACAGTCCAGTAATGATCCGAAATCCACATATTTATTGAAGTTCTTGGCTAAGGTTCATTATGTCAATATTGAGTTAAGACGACAACCCACTTCATAATTTATGTAATATCTGTGTAAAGTGACATATTAATGTTTGGAAGCCTTAAATGCCATTGGTTACCTTTTAGTTATTTGACTGAATCTGCTTAGGTGGATCATTTTGCTGTCATCAAAGAATATAGCAGGTCTTCAGCCGATCAGGGAGAACCTCTCCCTCATGAGCTTAGACCACTTCCTGTGCTAAGCATGACTATGGACTACTTGGTGACTCAGATTATGGACCACGGTGAGGGCAATTACCGTGACTGGTATGACTTTGTCTGGAACAGAACCAGAGGCATTCGGAAGGTGGGCATGATTGATTTAAAATATTCAGTGTGCCAATGTGAATATTATGCCGCCATTGTGTTTTTTTTACAACTTTTTTGTAATTATGTCTGAACCTCTCTTGTAGGACATTACCCAGCAGCATCTATGTGATCCAGTAACAGTATTGCTTATTGAGAAATGTACCCGTTTCCACATTCACTGCGCCCATCACCTCTGCCAGGAACCCATGATGTCTTTTGATGCCAAGATCAACAATGAGAATATGACAAAATGCCTGCAGAGTCTGAAGGAGATGTATCAAGACTTGGCCACCAAGGAGGTGTATTGCTCCAATGAGGCAGAGTTCCGCCAATATAACGTGTTGCTTAAGCTCAATGATGGAGATATTCTTCGGTAAAACCTTGTTTTAGTTTTTTTGGGGCAGTAACTAATCATAAAACTATTTTGAATCTGGAATCAGCTGTTTTTAGACAGTATAGTGCAAGGCATCCCTGTAGCTCAAACAGTAGAGCATGGTGCTAACAAGGCCATGGGTTCGAATTATAAACTAATAAAATGTATACCTTTTTAAAGCCTTGTTTCACAGACAGGGTTTAGATTAGGCCTTAGTTCAATTAGAACATTTAAGTAGCTTTTATAAACGTGCCTTAGAAAAAAAAACATTACTGATGTGCATCTTGAGACAAAAGATATCATCTTAAAATATGCCAGTGCAAGCCCCACTTAAAACCGTTAAAACATGTATTTTAGTCTGGGATTAGGCATAAACCTTGTCTGTGAAACGGGTAAAGTTTCACTGAATGAGTAGAAAAAAGCTTTGAAGTCTTGCCATGTTTTTATATGATCAGAAAGGAAATTAATTTGACTCTTAGGTTAGTGAGCATATTGAAGACAGAAATAATCTGGCCACCAATTACAGCACAGAATGGGTCTGATACAAATATTTGCTGAAGAGTACCAGTTGGCAATTCCTTGCATTGATGGTGTAAATAATACAAATGGATTTGTTGTTTGTCAATCCAGTGAGGTGCAGCAGTTTCGTAAAGAGGTACGGGATTCTCCGGAGGTGGATTTTGCTGTGCAGGCCTTTGCAGCACTCAACAGCAATAACTTTGTCCGGTTCTTTAAACTTGTGAGTGCAGCTTCCTATTTGAGCAGCTGCATACTTCACAGATACTTCAATCAGGTAAATGCATCTTACCCAGAGGGTAGTTCAGTAGCAAGTATATGAAGTACTTTGTCATTCATTACACCTTTTGAGTTTCTTACAAACTTTTTTTTAATCTCTGTTCGGTTAGGTGAGAAGCAAGGCACTGAAAATCCTCAATGTGGCCTTTACTAATGGGTCCCAGAGATCCACCATTTACCCAATCGAGAACTTAGTCAGAATGCTCATGTTCCAAAATGCCACTGAAGCCTCAGACTTTATTCAACAGTATGGCCTTAATATCACTGATGGGTATGTCCTACTTCTTTTGTCTGTTGTCTTGATTTTAGCAAAAAATCTTGTACTCTCTCAATATATTAGTATCCATTTTCATTTCAGAGATGCATAATTCTCGAAAATTAATGTCTTATTTTGTTTATCATCCAGCATGGTAGAACTTAGTCGGACAGCCTATCAGGAGCCTGATTTCTCCCTGCCCCAGAGCAAGTCTGTGGCTATTGAGAAGAAGAGAACTGTTCTGATTGGTGAGGTGGTGAACGGTGGACAGCTGCCCATCCCGCCTCAGCTCAATCCCGTTTGCAGCTTTGACTCTAACAACAAGTACACTGGAGATGGTCTCTCTTCAGAGGCTCCAACAGCTTACCTGAAAGGTGGCAATGCACTTCAGTTCTGATTTCATTAGCCAAAATTAAAATGTGTTTGTACTTACAAGATATTTTGTTCTTGGCAGTTCATCCACAGACACTACAACTGGATAACAAATTAGCTCTATAAACTTTGTCTTTTCATCACAGTCTCACTCACTCACTCACTCACTCACTCACTCACTCACTCACACACAACAACTGGATAACAAATTAGCTCTATAAACTTTGTCTTTTCATCACACAGTCTCACACACACACACACACACACACTCAAACACCTAACTAACCCTTGATTATGAGGACATTCTGTGTTTAACTGGACCTCACACACGCACTCTCAAACACCTAACTAACCCTTGATTATGAGGCCATTCTGTGTTTAACTGGACCTCTCACACACACACACACACACACACACGCACTCTCAAACACCTAACTAACCCTTGATTATGAGGCCATTCTGTGTTTAACTGGACCTCTCACACACACACACACTCAAACACCTAACTAACCCTTGATTATGAGGACATTCTGTGTTTAACTAGACCTCACACACACACACACACACACACACACACACACACACACACACACACACACACACACACACACACACACACACACACACACACACACACACACACACACACACACACACACACACACACACACACACACACACTCAAACACCTAACTAACCCTTGATTATGAGGACATTCTGTGTTTAACTGGACCTCACACACACACTGAAACACTCAAACACCTAACTAACCCTTGATTATGAGGCCATTCTGTGTTTAACTGGACCTCACACACACACACACACACACACACACACTCAAACACATAACTAACCCTTGATTATGAGGACATTCTGTGTTTAACTGGACCTCACACACACACACACACACACTCTCAAACACCTAACTAACCCTTGATTATGAGAACATTCTGTGTTTAACTGGACCTCACACACACACACACACACACACACACACACACACACACACACACACACACACACACACACACACACACACACACACACACACACACACACACACACACACACAAACTGAAACACTCAAACACCTAACTAACCCTTGATTATGAGGCCATTCTGTGTTTAACTGGACCTCACACACACACACTGAAACACCTAACTAACCCTTGATTATGAGGACATTCTGTGTTTAACTGGACCTCTCACACACACACACACTGAAACACTCAAACACCTAACTAACCCTTGATTATGAGGCCATTCTGTGTTTAACTGGACCTCACACACACACTGAAACACCTAACTAACCCTTGATTATGAGGACATTCTGTGTTTAACTGGACCTCACACACACACACACAAACACACTGAAACACTCAAACACCTAACTAACCCTTGATTATGAGGACATTCTGTGTTTAACTGGACCTCACACACACACACACACACACTGAAACACCTAACTAACCCTTGATTATGAGGACATTCTGTGTTTAACTGGACCTCTCTCACACACACACACACACACACACACACACACACACACACACACACACACACACACACACACACACTGAAACACTGAAACACCTAACTAACCCTTGATTATGAGGCCATTCTGTGTTTAACTGGACCTCTCACACACACACACACACACTGAAACACCTAACTAACCCTTGATTATGAGGACATTCTGTGTTTAACTGGACCTCTCACACACACACACACTGAAACACTGAAACACCTAACTAACCCTTGATTATGAGGACATTCTGTGTTTAACTGGACCTCTCACACACACACACACACACACACACACACACACACACACACACACACACACACACACACACACACACACACACACACACACACACACACACACACACACACACACACACACACACACACACACACACACACACACACACACACACACACACACTGAAACACTCAAACACCTAACTAACCCTTGATTATGAGGACATTCTGTGTTTAACTGGACCTCACACACACACACTGAAACACTCAAACACCTAACTAACCCTTGATTATGAGGACATTCTGTGTTTAACTGGACCTCACACAACACACACACTGAAACACTGAAACACCTAACTAACCCTTGATTATGAGGACATTCTGTGTTTAACTGGACCTCACACACACACACACACACACTGAAACACTCAAACACCTAACTAACCCTTGATTATGAGGCCATTCTGTGTTTAACTGGACCTCACACACACACTGAAACACCTAACTAACCCTTGATTATGAGGACATTCTGTGTTTAACTGGACCTCACACACACACACACACACACACACACACACACACACACACACACACACACACACACACACACACACACACACACACTCAAACACCTAACTAACCCTTGATTATGAGGACATTCTGTGTTTAGCTGGACCTCACACACACACTAAACCTGTAAAAGTAAAACGCACACCTAAGGAAAAAGTGCTACAATGTGCTGTTGCTATATCAGCCAACACAATTGGAGCAAAATGCAAGTTAAATGAACCTGGTTGGAGAAAATTCTGTGATCAAACAAACAGACACAGCAACACACTGGAAATAAAACCAAATTATATTGCCTTCCAATAAATGCATGTATTTGTACATATCTTTTAAAACAATATTTTAACAAAATATAGTGTTAACTCAGCCTCTTCTGGCCCAACAACACTTTAGGACAACTTTAGGACTTTTAGGACAAGCCACAAACATTAATGGAAGGCGACAATGATCTCTTGAACTCTTAAGAACTTTTTTTTTTCAGCATCAAACCTCGGTTCCTCACGAAATCCCTTATATTTTGGGCTGTTCTGTCTCTCAGAACAGGGTCCTCTGCAGTCTTGCACTGCTCACACTCTGCCTTTGTTGCGAGGTGTCCTTTTGAAATATGGATTTTGAAATGTTTAAAGACAGCATTCACTTCATTTGGGCTCCATGGCCTTTTCACAATTTTTCTCGATTTGGTCTCTGCAAAACAAACAAACATATACATACACATACATATACATGTATACCAATATGTATATACTTGGAATAATTTTATATACACAAATGTTTAAATACCTCTGGAGTTCTCAGTTTCATCCAGATTCATTTTTCTTTTTCCTAAAGGGGAAAAAGCAACAAATAAAATGTATTCCAGCCCTACAATCCAAACTGTTTGGGACCGTCTGAAATATCAGCAGATAAGCACACAGGGCAAGCTAGTCTCTGGTCCTGAGTAACACAAAAAGGACCACATTTACACTGAATTACTGTGAAAGCAAAAAATAAAACATGAACCCAAAATAATCATGTATCCTTTTTCTCAAATACAGTGGGGAGATACACTGGCGATTTTGCAGGTTTGTCAACTTACAAAGCATGTAGAGGTCTGTCATTTTTATCATAGGTACACTTCAACTGTGAGAGACGGAATCTGGTCTTGGCCATTGTGGAGAGGTTGGAGTCTGTTTGATTGAGTGTGTGGACAGGTGTCTTTTATACAGGTAATGAGTTCAAATAGGTGCAGGTAATGAGTGGAGAATAGGAGGGCTTCTTAAAAATAAAAAAAAAACAGGTCTGTGAGAGCCAGAATTCTTACTGGTTGGTAGGTGATCTAATACTTATGTCATGCAATAAAATACAAATTAATTATTAAAAATCATACAATGTGATTTTCTGGATTTTTGTTTAAGATTCCGTCACTCACAGTTGAAGAGTACCCATGATAAAAATTACAGACTTCTACATGCTTTGCCAATTTTGCAGGTTTTCCTACTTCCAGTGTATCAAATACTTGTTCTCCCCACTGTAAATCTCTAAATATGTGCACACACATACCTGAGGAGCTGTCAGCCTCATCCAGGCCCATTTTTGTTTTCTCTAAGGGAAAGAAAGCAACACACTATTTCTCTTCTCTACATGGCAAACAGTTTCTGACCATCTAAAATTTCAAATAAATGTGTGACCCTGGACCACAAAACCAGTCATGCATCTCACAAGTATGTTTTTATGCATTTGTGGCAACAAAACTTTGTACCAGTCAAAATGATAAATTTTTCTTTTATTCCAAAATCATTAGGATATTAAGATCATGTTCCATGAAGATATATTTTTAATTTCCTACCGTAAACATAAACATTATATAAAACATATACAACATTTTTTAAGTGGATGCAGCATAATCGCCAAAAGAAATGGACAACTTTAAAAGGCGATTTTCTCAGTATTTAGATTTTTTTTTACACCCTCAGATTCCAGAATTTCAAATAGTTGTATCTCTGCCAAATAGTATCATATCCTAACAAACCATACATCAATGGAAAGTTTATTTACAGCTTTCAGATGATGTATAAATCTCAATTTAAAAAGATTAATGTTGTAATTACAAATTCATTTGATTTTTTGATAAAAAATTTGTTAACGTTTCAAGACAGCATTAATTAAAGTTTCTTAAGGGTCAAGTTATCTGCATCTCCTGTGCTGCATCAAGCCATCGCATAATATCTGTCACTACTCAGAGTAACGTTACAGCATGTGTTTAAGACTCCAATAAAATTATAAAGTAAGTATTCCATCACAAATAAATCTCACAATCAGTAAATCTGGCAGTTACAAAACATCATAATATTATTTTATAATTTTTTTTTGCCAGTATGGTTTCTAATCAAGCCGCCCTCGGAACGATAATGTTGCACAAGAAACACATGAACATATATGTTAGGTTGGATTTCTTTTTTTAAAGCTTTGGTAAATATATAAATATAAATTAAAACATACCGTTGGAACTTTCTGTCTCATCCTGGGTCAACTCCATCCCTTCATTTAGAAAATGAAACCATACTTAAACTTGACAACCCAAATACTTTGTTTATGATAATCAGAAATGTGATGTAGTGAATACACTATAGCACTAATGCTCACTGGAATTAAACTCATTACATACCTCTTACTCCATGGACAGGCTCAGACTCTTCTTCATCATCATCATCGCTTATTTCTTCCTCGTCTAATTCCAGATCAATTTCATCTATAGAAAAACATATTTGATAAACACCCCCCCCCCCAAACACACAAACATTAGTACGCATATATAATTCCTAAATTTTCTTTATCTACTGCATTCACCTCAAAAAACATTTTCTGAGTTACCTAATTAGCTTTAAAGTCATTATCTACATCTGATTTAAAAAAATTCTGTTACTGTACTGTAACATCATTATTATTATTAATATCATCATCATACAAAATAATGCACATACCTTCTATCTCAATTTCATCAAGAGACTTTCCTTGGAAATTGACGAGAGTTCCTTTCTCCATAGCCAAGAGCAGCTTGGAAATTTTTGCAATTTCTATAGTTGCATCTGGCAACCGATAATAGTCTCTATGGACCCGAATGTCATGGCCCAGAAAGTTGGCTAGTTGATCAAGCTCATTATCCTTAAGATTAAGTATCTGGGACATTGTTGCCACCTGCTTACGGAGCTGTGTAGACCGGAGATATTCTGGGTGCTGTGCGCCACAGTGACTTGCAAAAAGCCTGATACAGTCCTGTCCTCTGAAGAAGCTGGTGGGTGAGCACTTGGGTCTTCCAAATAGGAATGGGTTGTTCTTGTCTACTTCACATGCATCTCTCTTGTCCACAAGAAGTTTTAATGCTCTGACAAGTTCAGGGTTTAACAAAATTGCAACTTTTCTCCCTTTCTTGCCCATTATTTCCACTCTGCTGAAATGCCTGGACATTTTTTGCTCAAATGGAGAGAGAACGACGGCGATATCATCATGGAGCTCAGTCTGGTCTCTTTTCCTGAAACACTCAAGTGTCATTTTTGAAACCTCTCCTGCACGACGTCTATTAAAGATTATTACTTGTGCAAGTGTCACTTTGGCGAGTTCTGCATATGTTTGTGGAGACTCGTGATTTTTTAGGCTTTCAAAAGCATCAGAGGATTTTTTCTCTAGATGCTGGTGGAGAAGCTGCACATCATGTCATCATGTCACAATCATCCTCTGCTGCAATGGCCCTGCAGAGAATGATGTCACCGATCTTGTTGAGTGAGTGTCCTAACTTCAACGCAAGGCTTGGTGTCTTCTATGAGTGGCTCTTTTCATCATAGCCAGCAACATCTTTCACTGCATCAATGACTTTGTAAAAATTGTTTGGCTTCACAGCATCTTCAAAACTGAATATGGAATATTTTTTTCTCAAGCTTAGCAAGAGTCTTCCCATTTCCCGAACCTTCTGTCTGATGTATTCGGATTTGGTTGGATCACTTCCATGCTTGTTGTAAAGCTTTAGCTAAGAATACATAATAATTACATTTTAATTATTAATTATAGCTTTAAGGGTGTAGATAGCATAAATAGGAAATGTACATGTTTGAGAATAGCTTAGAAGTTAGGGTAAAGGGAGAAGAAATACGTAAATAAACTTACTCTCTAACCTCTAATTCTAGGAAATGATGTATGGCCATATTAAAGGGATAGTTCAACCGAAAATGAAAATTCTGTATTATATAAAGTCTATTATTACTATAAACATGTATTAAGATGCATGAAAAAAAGTTGGATGAACACATTTAGTTTGTAGATACTGCACTTTGCCTTTGCAATAGTGTTTTAGTTGTTTAAGGTCATCCAAAGGCAGAGTGCAGTATCTGCATTTTGGGGGTCAAAGATCACATCGGTGGTCATGGTTTTTATCTATAAAAAATTTCTTCCTAAGAAGGCAATACATGAATGCATTACCACTAATCTACCCACAACATGTTTGACTGGCTGGTGTAAAAACTTTAAAGCCATTTTTCTCAGTTTCAGTGTTTGTGTAGTTACTGCACTTAGCCTTTGTAGGGCAGTATAGAGGAGTGTATTATCTAAAGATATTCTGCATCACAACATTTTCTGATGTGTAGTTGTTGAAAGATGAACCCCAGAACATGTATCTCCATGCAACTATATGAGTCAACAAAGCATAATAGAGGTGTCATTATTTAATTATTATAAAAGTTCTCAAAGAATTGAGCACGTAGAGGTATAGATAAATGTATTATCTAAAGATGTTCTGCATCACAACATTTTCTGATGTGTAGTTGTTGAAATATGACCCCCAGAACATGCACCTCCATGCAACTATATGAGTCGACAAAGCATAATAGAGGTGTCATTATTTAATTATTATAAAAGTTCTCAAGAAAAACACAATGTAGAGGTATAGAGGAGTGTATTATCTAAAGATATTCTGCATCACAACATTTTCTGATGTGTAGTTGTTGAAATATGAACCCCAGAACATGCATCTCCATGCAACTATATGAGTCAACAAAGCATAATGGGGGTGTCATTATTTAATTATTATACAAGTTCTCAAAAAATTGAGCACGTAGAGGTATAGATAAATGTATTATCTACAGAAATTCTGCATCACAACATTTTCTGATGTGTAGTTGTTGAAATATGAACCCCAGAACATGTATCTCCATGCAACTATATGAGTCAACAAAGCATAATAGAGGTGTCATTATTTAATTATTATAAAAGTTCTCAAAGAATTGAGCACGTAGAGGTATAGATAAATGTATTATCTAAAGATGTTCTGCATCACAACATTTTCTGATGTGTAGTTGTTGAAATATGACCCCCAGAACATGCACCTCCATGCAACTATATGAGTCGACAAAGCATAATAGAGGTGTCATTATTTAATTATTATACAAGTTCTCAAAAAATTGAGCACGTAGAGGTATAGATAAATGTATTATCTAAAGATATTCTGCATCACAACATTTTCTGATGTGTAATTGTTGAAATATGAACCCCAGAACATGTGCCTTCATGCAACTATATGAGTCGACAAAGCATAATAGAGGTGTCATTATTTAATTATTATAAAAGTTCTCAAGAAAAACACTACGTGGATGTATAGAGAAGTGTATTCTAAAAACAAATTCTTCATTACAACATTTTCTGATGTGTAATTGTTGAAATATGACCCACAGAACATTAAACCTGCATTCACAACTATATGAGTCGACAAAGCATAATAGAGGTGTCATTATTTAATTGTTATAAAAGTTCTCAAGAAAAACACAACGTAGAGGTATAGAGAAGTGTCTTCAATAAATACATTTTGCATTACAACATTTTCTGATGTGTAATTGTTGAAATATGAACCCCAGAACATGTATCTCCATGCAACTATATGAGTCGACAAAGCATAATGGGGGTGTCATTATTTAATTATTATAAAAGTTCTCAAAGAATTGAGCACGTAGAGGTATAGATAAATGTATTATCTAAAGATGTTCTGCATCGCAACATTTTCTGATTTAAAAACTTATTTATTTTCTTTAGCATTTGAATAAGTAGTGTTTGCTTGGGTGTATGCAACATAAATGTTGATTTTAATGTTTTGATTTCTGTAAAGAACTTTGGGGCAACAGCTGTTGTTTAAAAATGTGCTACATAAATAAAATTGCTTGCTAGAAAAAGTCTTAGATCTTTGAGTTCAGCTCATGAAAAATGGCGGCAAAAACCAAAGTTGTTGTGTTTAAAATTTTGTTCACACACACACACACACGTAAATATATATGACTTAAGCAATTAGTTGCAATTAGGGACCAAGAACCAAATTTGCGAAGACTATTGTATAGATTAGTGTCATTGTTTTCCTGCTCTTAAAGGTCCCGTTCTTCGTGATCCCATTGTTCAAACTTTAGTTAGTGTGTAATGTTGCTGTTAGAGCATAAATAATACCTGTAAAATTATAAAGCTCAAAGTTCAATGCCAAGCGAGATATTTTATTTAACAGAAGTTCCCTTTCAAAGCCTACAGCGAACGGCCGGTTTGGACTACATCCTGGTACTTCCTTCTGTAATTACGTCAGTATAGAACAGTAGAACAGACTAACCCCCGCACACAAGAATACGCAAAAAAGGGGGCGCGGTCTTGTTGCTGTCCCACGTGGAGAAGAGGACGGTCGCGTGGAGAAAAGGAAGTGTAGCGTTGAGTGTGTTTATCGCCATGTCGTCGAGACACTGTTATTTTCATCCAGGAGTCAAATCACCTTTGTTTGGCTTTCCCAGGGACGCTGTAGAGATTATTGAATGCATACATCTCTCCGTTAAGAGGCGTGACCTTTCCAACGTGCGCTAAGCAGCTGTCGAATCACAACACAGGAACCGCTGGCACGTGCGCTAAGCTGCGGTCGAATCACAACACGGGAACCGCTGGCACAATCAGAACTCGTTACGTATTTCTGAAGGAGGGACTTCATAGAACAAGGAAATCACCAGCCGTTTTTAGGACAGTGAGAACAGCGGTATACAGATAAGTAAATTGTGTGAAAAATACTGTGTTTTTTTACACGCGAAACATGAACACGTTATATTGCACACTGTAAACACAATCAAAGCTTCAAAAAAAACACGAAGAACGGGACCTTTAAAGTCTATAGTAGCCCATAGAATTGTTCATAAATAAACCATTTTACCCCTCTTCCCCCCTCTTTCCCTCGAGTTCACGTCATGTCAAATGCATATCATGGTTTCAATTTCCACCAAACTAGACTTTTTTAATTCTAGACTGTTCATTGTATCTTGACAAAATTTGACTCAAATCATCATTAGATCACGAAGAAAAAAATACAAATAAAAAAATACTTCACGGAAGATCAAACCGTTCTCCAATTCTTCAACAAATTTCATGGCGAGCACAACAAAGAGCACCTAAGGCTGCATCTTCTTGGAAACAATAAATAGATCAAGTCATTCTTCAGTCTTACAAATAAACAAATTTATTTTAATCTAATACACTGTGCCACAGTCTATTGTACAAATATTTACGAATATGTACAATATTGCATAAAAAAACATGAAAACAATACATTAAATGGATATGATAAATGGTGTGCATATTAATAATTAAAACCCTGCCTGTTGTTCTCTATTAATCTTGTGTGCACTTCTTACCATTTTTTATAAATTTGGCAATAAAAAACCCAATAGTATCAGTGTTGGCGTTTTGTAGGAGGCTCTCAGGGGGATGTGCGAAACGAGCTCCTCTCCATGCTAATTCTGGGCGAAATCTCTGTAGTAGCCGTCGTTGGTCACATGACAGACCAGCTCCTTGCATCCCCTCTGATCCTAAATGAGGCACCTGGAAGAGGTGACAAACACAAGGTTTCAGTCACTCTAAAACTGCCTTTGCTCAACCATACAATCAATCCAACTAATCTTATCACTTTTAGAAAAAAGAGTAGTTCATTTCTAGACTAACTAGTTCCTAAGTGTAGCCTAGAAATCTAGACGCACCCTAGCAGCAGCAAATGTAATTTGCAGCCAGGGCGTCTAGCAACTCTTCGTTGGCTTGCGAGCTGGAAAAAACAAACTCTGGTCAGGCCAATAACATCGTGTATAGAGTCGGTGGACGGGCTTAACATTATGACGGCAGAGTTGCAGCGGATCCGCGTGCTACTCGTAAAAAAAGAAGCTGACGAACAGCGGGTCTTTTAAATCGGCTTTGGCCGCGACTCTGGAAGACTTGGAGTTAAGCTTTTCTTTGAGAAAAGAACAAACAATGGCACTGAAGTCATTCTTAAGAAAGGAAGATGCATTCGGAGTTTTACTGACCGTATACGGCAAAAGTCTATCTATCAACTAGCTCCGCTTCACCTTCTTCGTTGCTCTGTTTGGTTGTAGCGCTATCCTATTACGTGCAGAGAGAATTTGAAAGACAACAGTTTATCCCAGACTTTTCATAATGAAATCAGGGTGTGTTTAGATTTTCAAAAGCTTTTCCAGCATTTTCAAGCAGTGGGAGTCTGTGCTTTTCAAGGGTGGGAAACGGTGTATAATAAACTACAGTAATTAAACATTTACTTTAGCCTGGATGCCAGCCGAACTTAGCCCCGTCCACAACATTTGAGGTAGGGAAGTTCGATCTGGACTATGCTCGAACCAAAGCTGTTCCGACCAATCAAATTGTCAGGACGGGCTTTATACGATGATGGACAGTAACCACCATTAACCATCCACGTCACCAAAGAGCGCTTGGGTTGAATTCGTTTGAATCTGAGTATGATGCCGTCAGGCTAAAGTACTCGGTGTATCCTTAAATTATATTTACAACACCGGCAAAGATTGTTTACACTCATCTTCTTCTTCTACTTTTTCCAGCGTGTGTGCAGTTGAGTTCTGTTGACAACTATGCATTTTTTTGTGCATTAAACATTACAAAATATCACAGTATTAAAGCAGTACAGACAGACATGTGTTAGTGATGTGTCGTTCATGAACAATTCAGGTTTTTTTTAACTAATCTTTAATATGACTCAGAGAGCGATTAGTTCGTTTTGTGTTAACTGCGCATGCACTAGATGCCATCGGTTCTGTTCAGGATCGTCGGCATTCAGAAGAACGAATGCTGGTGAAAGAAAGACTCAAACCTGAAGACTCAAGAGGCAAACTAATCTTTCCAGGGAACAGAAGTGATTAAATGTGAAGTGACAAAAGAAAAAACGACTCGGATATTCTGCTGAAATTAACGAAATGACTTGAAAAAAAGATTTGTTAATTTTGCTGAACAAGATTCAAAGATTTGAGTCTGTAAACTGCCATGCGTCGCTCAACATACGTTACTTACTCCGTTACTCTGATTGGTTGTAGGTCTATCCAATTGAGTGCAGAGGAATTTCGGTGGAGACATGCCCCATAATCACAGCCCAATGGAGCAGTATCAGACTCATATTCTGACTAGAATCTGAGTGTGACAATCTCAGGCTACATTTACTTAGCAGAGTACACTATAGGGTCCCACTTTATAATAAGTGTCTTTAACTACTATGTACTACTATTTAAATTAATAATACGATACAATGCACTTATTGTGTACATACATGTTTTTACATTGTACTTATATTTTAAAAAATACCTGCAATTACAACTGTACTTCATTTCTGTAATTACATCAATAATTACAGTGTTGACCCTTCATTTACAGCTGAACCCACCCTTAAATCTACCCATACCTCCAAACCTGTCCCTAACCTTACCCATATCCCACCTCAATAACAGAACAAGTGTTAGCATTGTTTTGACTCAAGATGCACACCAGTACTTAATGTACTAACTGAGGCCTAATCCTGGCTTAATCTAAGCCCTGTCTGTGAAACCAGGCCAAAGACATTTAATATAAAGTGTGACACACTATAGTAAGGTAAATTGCTAAATGAATGGGGAGCCATAGCAAATATTTTGTCCATTTTTTGTGCAACAAAAGAAAACGATGTAGATTATGACAGTCTCAAGATTCAGAGATCCAGAATTGTTAGCCACTTGGGGTGCCTTTCTGCTTTAATGTCCTTTGCCTCATTTTGGATCCGGTAACGACACTTCATTGTTTCCTTTCTGTTTTTGAGAATATATCATATTTGTTCTGTTTTAGCTAGACTCAAAAGTTTTCTCTACTCAATTTGTTTTGACAGTTCTGGGTTATGAAATTTTTTTATCCATGTCTTTCATCCTTACCTGTGGTTCTAGTGTTAAACAGGGGAATGTCTTGAGAGCCCAGGAAACCTGCTCTTCATTCTCCGCAAGCGTCACAGTACAGGTGCTATACACCAAAACACCGCCCCGCTTTAACAAACGCACAGCCTGCAACACAAAAGTGTATCAACAACAGACAATATATAGTCTATTAGCTAGTGTTGTAGTCAAGACCACCTAAACCAAGACCAGCGTGTGCCGAGACTTTGTGGGGTTGAGACCAAGACAAGACCAAGACCAAGGCCAGACCAGCACTCCTTAAATTCATAAATGTCTTATATTAAATAAATAAATACAATTAGAATAGTAAGTCACTATAGCGCTGTTACCAATCAAATCACTGACAATAAAATTCATGGCACAGAAGTTGCATCTGAATTGGTACTATTAACCTGCATAAATAAAGTTCAGATTAATTTAACATTAACATTATTTAACAGTCACGGAATCATTTATTCAACTGATTTGTTCAAAGCAGCTGATTCATTTAATAAGGAAATGTTGCAGAATTAGCAAAGACACTTTAAAATGTGTCATTTAATATTAAAGCAGCACTAGGTAACTTTTCAACCTTTATAATATATTTTCAAGACTCTTGTGATGATACATCGACTTACAATAGGTTGAATGACACGTCTGCCATAGCCTGACGGGGTCTGTATCGTTTTTAATCGTACTTTTAAACTTCGGGTTTCGGGTAGTAACCCGAGAAAAAAAAAGAACTACAAAATTTGACTGCTTTACGGCATATACGTCACTTCCTTTATTTGTTTTGCCTCAAGCTATAATGCAAATCGATTTTTCAAATTTGAAGATTCATCTATAGTAGCTTGATATTATATTGACGATATATGGTTATTACCTACCACTCAAACATTGAAGTATCATATAGATTCTGTAAAACGGTAACCAATAGACTAGACTACTATAATGACGCTGGCTTGTAAACGTGAGCATCGCGATCATTTGGCGTTTGAAAAAAAAAAAATAAAACCCATGAAATTATATTCATATGACATGCTGAAACATATGCCACTGTACCTGGGATGAAGACATTTCACACGCGACGCAAGCAGAACACCTGAATGTAAACTCCTCCTGCAGTGTTCAGGGCTATCATAGTTGTCATGTCAACAAATGCACATGCGATGCATCCCCTGATGTAGGATGACAGAGTTTATGACAGTAGTAGAGGACAATACTGTTTCCCAACTGTAGGGGGACCCCGAGAGCAAAACCTACCTAGTGCTGCTTTAACTTCTTGCTTATTGAACGTTTGTATAAATCAGTATCATTTGCAATCACACTTATATTCATGAAAACAGCTTTCTTACATCATTGTTTAATTATATTCTATGTTATATTAAAAAACTAAATCTCAGAATTTTTTGGGCATTTATATTAATGTTGGGCATTTATGAGGCAACACAGTAAAAAAAAAAAAAAAATCACATTACAAAGAAGTTTTTGATTGCATTATTAAGCAGTAGTTTTTACATCAAATTACATTAATGATGTTAAATCAGACAATGCACCGGCAATTTAGTGATATCCTTGCAGTTGTGGTCTTGACTGGTCTTGAGATAAAACACCTGTAGGTAATAGATAGGTGCGTGGGAAAGAGGACTTTCAGACTTTATCACCTATGGGCATGAATGATGAAGCATTATTTAATTTGATGTTATAATAGTTTTTTTGTTATGACTTACAATTATTACAAACTAATATATACAGGGAGTGCAGAATTATTAGGCAAGTTGTATTTTTGAGGATTAATTTTACAACATTAATAATTAAACAACAACCATGTTGTCAATGAACACAAAAAAACTCATTAATATCAAAGCTGAATATTTTTGGAAGTAGTTTTTAGTTTTAGCTATTTTAGGGGGATATCTGTGTGTGCAGGTGACTATTACTGTGCATAATTATTAGGCAACTTAACAAAAAACAAATTTATACCCATTTCAATTATTTATTTTTACCAGTGAAACCAATATAACATCTCAACATTCACAAATATACATTTCTGACATTCAAAAACAAATCAGTGACCAATATAGCCACCTTTCTTTGCAAGGACACTCAAAAGCCTGCCATCCATGGATTCTGTCAGCGTTTTGATCTGTTCACCATCAACATTGCGTGCAGCAGCAACCACAGCCTCCCAGACTCTGTTCAGAGAGGTGTACTGTTTTCCCTCCTTGTAAATCGCACATTTGATGATGGACCACAGGTTCTCAATGGGGTTCAGATCAGGTGAACAAGGAGGCCATATCATTAGATTTTCTTCTTTTATACCCTTTCTTGCCAGCCACGCTGTGGAGTACTTGGACGCGTGTGATGGAGCATTGTCCTGCATGAAAATCATGTTTTTCTTGAAGGATGCAGACTTCTTCCTGTACCACTGCTTGAAGAAGGTGTCTTCCAGAAACTGGCAGTAGGACTGGGAGTTGAGCTTGACTCCATCCTCAACCCGAAAAGGCCCCACAAGCTCATCTTTGATGATACCAGCCCAAACCAGTACTCCACCTCCACCTTGCTGGCGTCTGAGTCGGACTGGAGCTCTCTGCCCTTTACCAATCCAGCCACGGGCCCATCCATCTGGCCCATCAAGACTCACTCTCATTTCATCAGTCCATAAAACCTTAGAAAAATCAGTCTTGAGATATTTATTGGCCCAGTCTTGACGTTTCAGCTTGTGTGTCTTGTTCAGTGGTGGTCGACTTTCTGCCTTTCTTACCTTGGCCATGTCTCTGAGTATTGCACACCTTGTGCTTTTGGGCACTCCAGTGATGTTGCAGCTCTGAAATATGGCCAAACTGGTGGCAAGTGGCATCTTGGCAGCTGCACGCTTGACTTTTCTCAGTTCACGGGCAGTTATTTTGCGCCTTGGTTTTTCCACACGCTTCTTGCGACCCTGTTGACTATTTTGAATGAAACGCTTGATTGTTCGATGATCACGCTTCAGAAGCTTGGCTATTTTAAGACTGCTGCATCCCTCTGCAATATATCTCACTATTTTTGACTTTCCTGAGCCTGTCAAGTCCTTCTTTTGACCCATTTTGCCAAAGGAAAGGAAGTTGCCTAATAATTATGCACACCTGATATAGGGTGTTGATGTCATTAGACCACACCTCTTCTCCTTACAGAGATGCACATCACCTAATATGCTTAATTGGTAGAAGGCTTTCCAGCCTATACAGCTTGGAGTAAGACAACATGCATAACGAGGATGATGTGGTCAAAATACTCATTTGCCTAATAATTCTGCACTCCCTGTATATTATATATATATATGATATTGGGGTGCTAATGATTTTGCTAATGATATATTCAGTCATTGAGCGTGATTACTAATCAATAGTTCGCTGCACTGATTGGTCATGATATCTTTTTAAATGTGATGGAGTTTGAGTAACATGATTTGTATATGCCTGATGAAGGTCATGAGACCGAAACATTGCCAATAAAAAGTTGAGACATCTTTTGCAAGTATCGATAGTGTGCAGGATTAAATTGAAATAAAGCTGAAATAAAATATAAATATTAGATGTTAAACGTAAAAACTAAAACGATAATTAGAAATATTGCCTTGGCAACTAACTGTAATAAAAAAAGTTGAAATTGAAGTACTTCCTTAATAAAATTAATAAAACTAAAACTAAAATTTGCATTTAATCATTTAGCAGACGCTTTTATCCAAAACGAAACAAATGATGAGAACAATAGAAGCAATGAGACCAACAAGAGGGCAACAGCATACAAGTGCTGTAACAAGTCTCAGTTAATCTAGCACAGTACATACAACAAGGTTTTTTTTTTTTTCAAAAGATTTCTCCAAAACAAATATAATGTAATTAATATAATATAATTAATATAATATAATATAATATAATATAATATAATATAATATAATATAATACAATATAATATAATATAATATAATATAATATAATATAATATAATATAATATATAAAGTGATTTCGTGCTATCAAGGCGTCGTTCACTTGCAGAACGCAAACTTCTGGAGGGCGTATAAGTCTGAACTAGTTTAGGCATATTGGTGCAGAGCCAGCGGTTGTCTTGTCTTGTAGGCAAAAATAAAAATAATTTACAGCTAAATAGAAATATTGAAAAACTATACATTTGAAAACATATTAAATGTTAACTAAAACAATTACTAAAAATTACTAAAACATTTTTTTAAAAGTATACTAAAAATATAATAAATATTAATAAAGAGTTTACTGTAATTTGAGTACACACAAAAAACACTGTGCTTTTGTAAAATAAAGAAAAAAAAATAGGATGCGCTTTCTGTCTCAGTTTCCGTATGTGGAGCGTGTGACAAAAATAAGCGTATACTACTACTTGTTGCAGTTTTTTTGTTTTGTATTGTTAATCTGTTAATTATTTAAATAAAACATATTTTATGTAGTCCTAATTATGTATATAATTATTGTCTTGTATTACCGTAGTGAGGAGTTTCCTCTGTAGAGGCTGGTAGGAGCAGACTTCTTTCAGACTCCAGCTGTAGGTCATGTTGGGCCTTTGACCAAGTCCACTGCACGGAGCGTCTAATAATATCCGGTCAAAACTCTCCTCAGGATATGGGGGACCATCAACAAATATACACAAAGTTGCAATTAGTAAGTCTACAAAAAAGTAAATATGCGTTATGTTCATCTGAAAATCTAACCTAAACTGAAATTAAACTACTTTATAAATAATACACTTGATGGTCAAATGTTTGGCATGATTAAGATTGTTTCAATGTTTCTGAAAGAAGTCTCTTATGCTCACCAAGACTGTATTTATTTGATCACAAATATAATAATAAGCAAATCAGCATATTAGGAAGATTTCTGAAGGATCATGTGACACTGAAGACTAATGTAATGATGCTGATAATTCAACTTTGATCAGTTGATCAACTTTGATATTTTGAAATATATTCAAATAGAAAATAGTTATTATAAATTGTCATAATATTCTTAATATTACTGTTTTTGTTGAATTTCAAATCATGGTCAAATATTTGATTTGATTAGTATATACTACAGTATTTGTTCATTATCCATTGACAAGGCTGTCAGTAGATCACATGAATAACCTTGCATGTTGCAAGAATTCATCATGTGTGAAACAGTGTTACGCTATTAGTAGAAAGAAAAAACTATGGAGGCTTACCTGCACTGTATTCCTGAGCGGGGTCAGAGCTCACTGCATTTATGCTGTTACAGCAATATGCTTTAATACAGTCCAACTTCAGCATCTTTGCATTCTGAATGATCTTTTCCATTTTGGATCGAATTTTGTCCAAAGCCACAACAGTACCCTGTGGTGAGAGACACAGCAAATATATGTGAGTTGGTGGTGACAATTTACAACAAGGACACATTTGTTAACATAAATTAATGCATTAGCTAAAATGAACTAACAACTTCACTGTTAGTTCATGTTAACTAATAATAACAAATGAAACCTTAATTAGTTAAGTGTGTTCATTTTCATCTATGACTACGTTTCCTTGTCAAAATGTAATGGTAAAATAAGGATTACAGAAAAAAGGTTGTCGTGATTACATTAAGTTATAAGTAATAAAAAAAAAGATATACCTTTTCATTTTAAGAGTTGTAGTATTTTTACAAATTATTATAGCTTTTTGTTTCTAGGACATTTAAAAACTGTCCTCACAGAATTGCTAAAACACACTTGCCTGGTTTCCCATAAGTGAAGCAATGTGTGTCGTCTTTCCTCCAGGGGCAGCACACATGTCAAGGATTCGCTCTCCAGGACGAGGTCCTAAAACATGCCCCACGACCACTGACGGCAGGTTCTGTATGAGAAAATGCAAACTTATCAATTCACAAAGACACCTCGATTTGTATGTATACAGTGAGGAAAATAAGTATTTGAACACCCTGCTATTTTGCAAGTTCTCCCACTTGGAAATCATGGAGGGGTCTGAAATTGTCATCGTAGGTGCATGTCCACTGTGAGAGACATAATCTAAAAAAAAGAAAAATCCAGAAATCACAATATATGATTGTTTAACTATATATTTGTATGATACAGCTGCAAATAAGTATTTGAACACCTGTCTATCAGCTAGAATTCTGACCCTCAAAGACCTGTTAGTCTGCCTTTAAAATGTCCGCATCCACTCCATTTATTATCCTAAATTAGATGCACCTGTTTGAGGTCATTAGCTGCATAAAGACACCTGTCCACCCCATACAATCAGTAAGAATCCAACTACTAACATGGCCAAGACCAAAGAGCTGTCCAAAGACACTAGAGACAAAATTGTACACCTCCACAAGGCCGGAAAGGGCTACAGGGAAATTGCCAAGCAGCTTGGTGAAAAAAGGTCCACTGTTGGAGCAATCATTAGAAAATGGAAGAAGCTAAACATGACTGTCAATCTCCCTCGGACTGGGGCTCCATGCAAGATCTCACCTCGTGGGGTCTCAATGATCCTAAGAAAGGTGAGAAATCAGCCCAGAACTACACGGGAGGAGCTGGTCAATGACCTGAAAAGAGCTGGGACCACCGTTTCCAAGGTTACTGTTGGTAATACACTAAGACCTCATGGTTTGAAATCATGCATGGCACGGAAGGTTCCCCTGCTAAAACCAGCACATGTCAAGGCCCGTCTTAAGTTGACCATTTGGATGATCCAGAGGAGTCATGGGAGAAAGTCATGTGGTCAGATGAGACCAAAATAGAACTTTTTGGTCATAATTCCACTAAACGTGTTTGGAGGAAGAAGAATGATGAGTACCATCCCAAGAACACCATCCCTACTGTGAAGCATGGGGGTGGTAGCATCATGCTTTGGGGGTGTTTTTCTGCACATGGGACAGGGCAACTGCACTGTCTTAAGGAGAGGATGACCGGGGCCATGTATTGCAAGATTTTGGGGAACAACCTCCTTCCCTCATTTAGAGCATTGAAGATGGGTCGAGGCTGGGTCTTCCAACATGACAATGACCCGAAGCACACAGCCAGGATAACCAAGGAGTGGCTCTGTAAGAAGCATATCAAGGTTCTGGCGTGGCCTAGCCAGTCTCCAGACCTAAACCCAATAGAGAATCTTTGGAGGGAGCTCAAACTCCGTGTTTCTCAGCTACAGGCCAGAAACCTGACTGATCTAGAGAAGATCTGTGTGGAGGAGTGGGCCAAAATCCCTCATGCAATGTGTGCAAACCTGGTGAAAAACTACAGGAAACGTTTGACCTCTGTAATTGCAAACAAAGGCTACTGTACCAAATATTAACATTGATTTTCTCAGGTGTTCAAATACTTATTTGCAGCTGTATCATACAAATAAATAGTTAAAATATCATACATTGTGATTTCTGGATTTTTTTTATTTTAGATTATGTCTCTCACAGTGGACATGCACCTACAATGACAATTTCAGACCCCTCCATGATTTCTAAGTGGGAAACTTGCAAAATAGCAGGGTGTTCAAATACTTATTTTCCTCACTGTACATGGCTGGAAGGTGTGATTTAAAACACACACAGACACACACATATATCGCTCTCACACAGAGATTGTGCTGCACAAATACAGAAACATTCAGGAAATGTAATTGAAGTACTAAAGTTAATAAAACTAAAATTTGCATTTAATCATTTAGCAGACGTTTTTGTCCAAGACAAATTACAAATGATGAGAACAATAGAAGCAATGAGACCAACAAGAGGGCAACAGCATACAAGTGCTGTAACTAGTCTCAGTTAATCTAGCACAGTACATACAACAAGGTTTTTTTTTTTTCAAAAGATTTCTCCAAAACAAATATAATATAATATAATATAATTAATAAATATAATATAATTAATATAATATAATATAATATAATTAATACAATATAATATAATATAATTAATATAATATAATTAATACAATATAATATAATTAATATAATATAATATAATATAATATAATATAATATAATATAATATAATATAATATAATATAATATAATATAATTAATGGGTCAATGACATGACATGTATTTTTTGTGTCCGAATTCATTATTTTCCTTAAAAAGAATTTTAATAAATACATGTCATATATCCAATTGATCTACAATATTTCCTATATAAGAAACCCTTTTCATTTTTTTTTTTTATTTAATTGACTTTTTGAGTTATGGTGTTTGAAAGATCAAAAATGTTAGGTGGTGCGACAAGCAGAAAACAAAACTGCAATAAAAAGGTTCATTTTCTCAGTTTTCTTAAATAGTTTGACATGATTTTACGTTAAATTCCTTATAAATGAGGGAAAATAGTGTATCAGTCCTCAAAACTATTCCATTACTCTTTTGTCCGAAAAATGTACTTCTCCAAATGTCAGGGAGGGCGACCATCCTAAAAACATTTTAAGCAATGTGACTTTAAGAAAAACATGTGACAGCATATGACATCACACAGAAGACCCCAGAGGACCCCTTTGATGCAGTAACAATGTTAGTCACCCTCCCATAAATATTAGATAATTTGACATTTTTGAGTAATGATGAGGCTGATTCAACTTATCATGTCAGGTGGTGCGACCAATATGTCAGGTGAAGGTGATGCAAAATAATTGCAAAATGAAGTAAGAAATGTAACTGTATACCGTTATATAATGTATACAAATAATTATTACAGTTAAAAACAAAACATAAAAAGTACTTATGGAAAATTGGGTGTTTGAACACATAGAAAAGTGTCTGTTTATATGAATTGGACTAAAAGGATACACATATAATCGCTCTCACACAGAGATTGTGCTGCAAAAACACAGAAACATTCAGGAGCACAGACTCTTGCCCTGCGACTTAAAATAGCTTAACTATTGTGAATCGCTGCTAAATTTACTTCTCAGCAACGAGGGTTTTTTAAAACTTGCAGCTTCACTTTTAGGTGAATGATGCTGCAAAGATGCAGGCAATTCACACATGCTTCTCTCTCACTCTCTCACACACACACAGTCGTGCTCAAATATCCCTTGCAGAATCTGCAACAATACATATGCAATACATTCACATACAACATATAGACAAAAGTACTGGGACACCTGACCATCACATCAACAGGGACAGGGAATGTAATAATGATATCATATGCTAAATACGGTACTTAAACATTAATATGATTAATATGGAGTCTACCTTTTGCAGCTACAGTGCATCCGGAAAGTATTCACAGCGCTTCACTTTTTCCACATTTTGTTGTTACAGCCTTATTCCTAAATGGATTAAATTTATTCTTTTCCTCAAAATTCTACAAACAATACCTCACAATACCAAACAAATAAGTTTGTTTGAAATCTTTGCAAATGTATAAAAAAATAAAAATAAATAAAAAATAAAAAAAAATCACATGTACATGTATTCACATCCTCTGCTCGTGCTCAATACTTTGTTGAAGCACCTTTGGCACCAATAACAGTCTCAAGTCTTTTTGAGTATGATGCTACACACTTGGCACACCTATTTTGGGGCAGTTTCTCCCATTCTTCTTTGCAGGACCTCTCAAGCTCCATCAGGTTGGATGGGGAGCATCGGTGCACAGCCATTCTCAGATCTCTCCAGAGATGTTCAATCGGATTCAAGTCTGGGCTCTGGCTGGGCCACTCAAGGACATTCACAGAGTTGTCCCGTAGCCACTCCTTTGTTATCTTGGCTGTGTGCTTAGGGTCGTTGTCCTGTTGGAAGATGAACTGTCACCCCAGTCTGAGGTCCAGAGCGCTCTAGAGCAGGTTTTCATCAAGGATGTCTCTATACATTTCTGCATTCATCTTTCCCTCGATCCTGACTAGTCTCCCAGTTCCCGCCGCTGAAAAACATCCCCACAGCATGATGCTGCCACCACCATGCTTCACTGTAGGGATGGTATTGGTCAGGTGATGAGCGGTTCCTGGTTTCCTCCAGACCAGTTCCTGGTTTCGCTTGTCATTCAGGCCAAAGAGTTCAATCTTTGTTTCATCAGACTAGAGAATTTTGTTTCTCATGGTCTAAAGGCCCATTTATACTTCTGCGTCGAGAGTACGCCGTAGTGTACGCCATAGGCTACGCGCG
This sequence comes from Gobio gobio, assembly GCF_949357685.1. Lineage (NCBI taxonomy): Eukaryota > Metazoa > Chordata > Actinopteri > Cypriniformes > Gobionidae > Gobio > Gobio gobio. The sequence goes on along the minus strand of NC_137098.1, from coordinate 14,058,077 downwards.
TAGCCGACGCCGTCGTGAGCATTTATACTTCTGCGCTGTTGTCTGCGTCAATGTGCAATTCCACATGCAGGAGCTAGTAGGCAGTGTCCTCGGGCATGTTGGTGTAATCAAGACAACAGCCGAAGAAGAAGCAGTTTGTTACTGTGCATTCATGTCGGAGTATCAGCAGCAGTGAGAGAGCGTCTTTTCTTGCAGCTTGAGTTGTTGTATCTAATACAAATTAAGCATCTCTAGTTGATTAGTAAAGTTAAATAAGGCGATCTGGCGCTGGAATGTGTTTGTGAAATCATGCAGAGCTCGTGGCCGCTGTTTTCAGCAGCTGTGGCTCGAGCAATCGATTGCTGTTGCGGAGACTTCATTCACGAAATATACCCTAATGTGTCCCTGTTCATGGTATACAATTACTGATTAACATCTTTGGTTTTAATGAGAAAATAAATAAACTATACTCAGCGGATCTATGTATTTATTTACTACCATAAAGAATCGCTGGACTGCAAAATATTGTGTTATAGCAGTCGTAAGGAACTATCATCCCATTTCTTGACACACACACACACACTCCTATCGCAGATTTTTTATTTATTTATTGACGTGAGGGAAGGGTTCTGGCAGACCAATCACAGCGCTTGCGGTCCGCGTAGAATTGACGCGTTGTTACATTTTTGGAGAGGTGCGCGTCAGGCTACGGCGTATCCAACGCGTCTATGCGTAGGGTACGCCGTACCCTCTGCGTGCACTCGACGCAGAAGTATAAATTGGCCTTGAGAGTCCTTCAGGTGCCTTTTGGCAAACTCCAGCCAGGCTGGCATGTGCCTTTTACTGAGGAGTGGCTTTCTCCTGGTCGCTTTACCATACAGGCCTGATTGGTGAAGTGCTGCAGAGATGGTTGTTCTTCTGGAAGATTCTCCTCTCTCCACAGAAAAACGCTCTGTCAGAGTGACCATCAGGTTCTTGGTCATCTCCCTGACTTTGGCCCTTTTCCCCCGATCGCTCAGTTTGGCTCTTCCAGCTCTAGGAAGAGTCCTGGTAGTTCCAAACTACTTCCATTTAAGGATGATGGAGGCCACTGTGCTCATTGGGACCTTCAATGCTGCATAACTTTTTCTGTACCCTTCCCCAGATCTTTGCCTCGATACAATCCTGTCTTGGAGGTCTACATACAATTCCTTGGACTTCATGACTTGGTTTTTGCTCTGACATGCACTGTTAACTGTGGAACCTTATATAGACAGGTGTGTGCCTTTCCAAATCATGTTAAGTAAACAGAATTTACCACAGGTGGACTCCAATCAAGCTGTAGAAACATCTCAAGGATGATCAGTGGAAACAGGATGCACCTGAGCTCAATTTTGAGTGTCATGGCAAAGTCTGTGAAAAAAGTGAAGCGCTGTGAATACTTTCCGGATGCACTGTATAACAGCTTCCACTCTTCTGGGAATACTTTTCACAAGATTTGAGTGTTTCTGTGGGAATTTTTGCCCATTCATTCGGTAGAGCAGGCACTGATGTTGGACGAGAAGGCCTGGCTTGTAATCTCCATTCCAGCTCAACCCAAAGGTGTTCAATGGGGTTGAGGTCAGGGCTTCCACACCAAACTCATCCAACCATGTCTTTATGGATCTTTCTTTGTGCACTGGAGAATTATGCTGTAATAGAAAATGGCCTACCCCAAACTTTTCCCACAAAGTTGGAAGCATAGCATTGTCCAAAATGTATTGGTATGCTGAAGCATTATTATTTACTATACTTTTGTCCATATAGTGTATACTGTATATTATTTGTTAACAATGGTAATGGCTACTAGGAACTGTAGTTATCTGAGACGCAGAAACATTAAGGTTACCTGGAGAAAGACCTCATCTGTAAGAACACCATCAAAGGAAGGACTTTGATAGAGAGGCTCTGTCATTCTAATCGCAACTCCCCTGAGTGACAGAGACACACATCCATGCATGTTAAAGTGAATTGGCTTTCAACAGGGTAAAAAAAGAGAACTTGACTCACTTGACAGGTCCATCTGAGCAGAATAATTCTGAGCGATCCACCTCAGAAATCCCATTGCCCAGAAATACCTTCTTGCCCTTGAACTCTTTGGCTCCACGTGTGCACTTTCCCTCAACATCAGAGAACACAGACACCATGTCGCCCACTTTCATGTCTGAAAAACATAAAGACACACAAATGGATGAATTGCATGAAATAAAGTCACAATTGTGAGTTAAAGTCAGAATCTGACTCACAAATCTGACTTTATATCATGCAATACTGTTTTTATATCTCACAATTCTGACTTTATAACTCGCAATTGTGCGTTTATTTCAGAATTGCAAGATGTAAACTCCTAATTATCTTTTAAAATGTTCTATTCTGTGGCAGAAACAAGCTTCCATAGCAAAGTGACGTGTATGTGTTGCTCACACTTTGGCGTGCTGAGGATGCCAGGCGTGAATACGTGAGCACCTCGAAGAACAGCATTGCCACACTGAGCGCCAACTATAACTTCAGAGGTCAGCAATTCCACATGCCTGCAGAACAGAATGCCTTCTGTGTGAATAGCCCCTTAATTCCCCCCCCCCAAAAAATGAAAATAATGTAATTTATTACTTACCCTCATGCCGTTCCACACCTGTTCCTCTTCGGAACACAAATTAAGATATTTGTGTTGAAATCCAAAGGCTCAGTGAGGCCTGCATAGCCAGCAATGTGATGGCCTATTTGAAGCTTCGGAGCGTTATGAATCAGCATATAGAATCAGCGGTTCGGAGTCACGTGATTTCAGCAGTTTGGCACGTGATCCGAATCATGATTCGACACGCTGATTCATAACGCTCCGAAGCTTCATGTTGTGCAGTGTTTTGAAATCGGTTATCACGGTTATCACTATAGAAGTCGTTATTTCGTTTTTTTGGCGCACCAAAAATATTCTCATCACTTTATAATATTAATATTGAACCACTGTACTCGCATGAACTGATTTAAATATGTTTTTAGTACATTAATGAATCTTAAAGAGAGAGAAATGTCATTGCTGACTATGCAGGCCTCACTGAGCCATCGGATTTAAACAAAAATATCTTAATTTGTGTTCCGAAGATGAACGGAGGTCTTACAGATGTGGAACGGCATGAGTGAACTAACCCTTTAAGCTTCTCTCATCATCATGTTAGACCTTAAACACAATTACAATTTTAAAAACAATAAGCACGATTATACAAGCATTTTCTAATATTCCACTACATTCTCAGCATACCTAGGGCCGTGGACTGGAAGCAGTAGAACATCTGGAAGCTGTGGGTAATTGTAAACAGCTGGAGCTATTTTCTGCTGCAAAAAGACATGACATTGACATTGAGATCATTAAAAAAAGGTGCCGAAAATCATTCAGAATAAAAATATATTTAAATATACATTTTAATCAACGCTTCACACAAGACTCATGCTTTTAGTTACACTAATTGATTCACAGCACCATATAGTGACAACCAAAAAAAAAAAAATCGAATTACTTTTAAGCAACCAAAGTGATTTTTAGTGGATGTATATATGTATATATGATTTTTGATGCAAACAAAAAAAATATAAAATGTTTATAATATAGGTATAATTTTTACTTATAGTATAGGGCTTTTCTTTTCTTTTTTAGCTGTGATAGTATCTCACTATTCTGACTTTTTCTTCACAATTGCAATTTTATATCTTGCAATCCATACTGTTTTCATAAAAATTTTGAAAAGTGATCCTCATAATTCTGAGCTTACATCTCGCAATTCTGTTTTGTTTTTATTTTTACCACAAAATAACAAAAAAAAAAAGTAAATTGTGACTTTATATCTTACAATTCAGACTTCTGAGAATTGCGAGTTTATATCTAGCAATTCTGAGTGTTTCTTCTCTCAGAATTGATTTTAAAAGACGCAATTACCTTTTTTTATTCCGTGGCGGAAACAAGCTTCCATAGTAAGACAACATCTGTATGCATAGCCGGCCCAAGGCCCAAGGCATAAGCGAACTAAGCGGCTGCTTAGGGCCCCTTGGCTACCAGGGGCCCCCCAAGAGCACATTAAATTACTTTTTGCTGTATGTTATTTTATGTTTATTGAAATCGCAAAATGGCCTTAAACAATTACTAAATAAACTGCAAAATGTTAAGTTTTCTAATATATGCACGGATTGATTCTGACAGCACTGCAGTCCAAAGTGCGAGAAAATCGGATGGATTTAGTAAACACGGACTGTAGTAAACAAACACGGACGTTCAAATGATTGCGTAACGCGCGAAAACAACATGATAGGGAGTAAATGCAGAATTAAAATTCTTGGATGATCTAAACATTTACAGTTTGACTGGTCATTTTGACACGCTTTCTTGTGATGAGAACTGTGAATGATTGCATTGATCATCTGAAGTGCACGCGCTGCCGGAACGGCACTCTTCAAAGTGAAAGCGCAAACATCATTTAAATCACCAGATCACATTTAGTTTTACTAGCATGATTATTCAAAGCATTTTAGATGGTTTATTCTATATGTATAGTGCATTAATAGCAGGAGAGGCGGGACATAGCGAACACCGGGAGAGATGCTGCCTGCATTGAAAGTTTTGTGACTAATTAGTGATTAGATTCAGTGACATTATTACATTAAACAACTATATATAATGTTGAATATAATGTATAATAATGCAATGGGGAAATATTTGTTGGGTCCTGACAATAATAGGTTACACTAATAATATTATTATTTTCATAATAATAATAAAAAAGGACAAAATTAAAAAACACTCTTGATTTTGGCTACATATCGGGATACATATCGTATCACGAGTTCAGTATCGAGATACATATCGAATCGTGACACGAGTGTATCGTTACACCCCTAGTGCGAATATCTCTGACGTTCTGAACGCATGTCTTGGAGTAGGCTACAGCATAGCTTCCAGTTTCTCAGTAGATGTTTTTCTGCGAGTGCTATATCGTCCCCTTGGAATTATAAGTTGTGTAGCCTACATTTTGGATGTTTTTATTTAGAAAATAAAAAGGTTCTTTCTACACAGTCGAATGGAATGCAAAAAATAACATTTTATTTCCGCCAAAATAAAAGCTCTGTTTAATAGTTGAAAGAAATCAACATTTCTTGTTTTTAAAAGAAGTCTCTTCTGCTAATCAAGGCTGCATTCATTTGATCAAAAAACAGTAATATTGTGAAATATTATTATAATGTGAAACAGCTGTTTTCTATGTGAATATATAGTAAAGTGTAATGTATTTCTGTGATCAAAGCTGAATTTATCATCATCAATGATCACAAATCATTCTCATATGAGGATATGATGCTCAAGACACATTTATGATTATCAGTTTTTATATTACAATATTTTTAGGATTCTTTGAAAGCTTTCTATTTAAGAGAAATGCTGTCCTTTTTAACCGTCTAAGAATCCTGGGGAAAGTGAGCATATTCAGCATAAGAGACTAGGCTACTTAAAAAAAAAAAAGGGGGGGGGGGGGGGGGGGGGAGTACATATCCCAGTCTGAACTGTAGTACTGTAAGGCTTTGAATATTAACACCTGACCACTCTTGTGGGTTTGCTACTGTCACAATTAAAAACTGTGTAAGGGTAAAAACATGACAGGCAGACATGATGTAAGCAACACAGCGACAACTTCTAACATTGATACTGGGTGTGTGAATTATCAAGATTTGGCAATAGTCAATCGTATTGGTGGCACAGAGGGGCCCCCAAATAAAATTCTGCTTAGGGCCCCATAAGGGCTTGGGCCGGCCCTGTCTGTATGCACATACAAACACACACCTGTGCTAAATGTTGCTCCAATCTATGCTGAATCTCCTGTAGTGGGTGCAGGTGTGTGCTGGCTCTCAGACAGGTGAACAAGGGTGGATGAGACAGACAGGACAGCAGAGCTTCAAACACCTCATCTTTATCATGCTCAGACACCATCTAAAAACAAACACACAAGAAAAGATATGAGAACAGACATGCCACTGTCTTTTTAAATGTCATATTGTAAACTTTGTCTGTCGTGAGAAGGCAGAACATTTCGATAACACTTTATTTGTGACACGTTACATGTACTTAGTATAGCAATAATAGTAAATTATGCATAATTGCAAGCAACTAACACTAACTCTACAGTAAGTACATGTATAGTTGTTAATTAATATTACTCTGTACTCGTTTGTGTAATTACACTTTAACAACATCACCTTAAAATAAAGTATAACCAACATTTCCATATAATTAATTTGGAAGAAAAAAACAACATGTTTTAACATGGGTTTGACTTAAAGTGCCAACCTCTTTCCTTGTATAAACATTGCTAAGATGTTCTCGCACTTCTGGCTTCATGGAAAGCTGAGGGAAAACTGACATCGTGTCTCATGTGAGGAAACATAAAAAAGACATTAGTATTAAGTTAGTTGTAAAACAAGTAAATCAGTCCTAGAGTCTTTCACATTGCCATGGAATAACAAGTTAAACCAGTATACGCGTTCCTGTGTTCAAAAACAACTAAGTTAGAAAGAAATCAACAGGAAACAAGAGTCTCTCGAGCAGTAAATAAAGACCACGTGCGAACTATTTTTGCGTTATTTCAAAGCAACACATTTGTCATTTGTGCATGTTTCTTAAACAAACGGACATAAGCGCGTATACGTTTGAGCTCTTACCGGCTAATTTTAACCAGAAGTAAACAGAATTATTTTAGTTCTTCTTCTTTTTATTTTAGCGCATTCGCGGCGAATGCACTTACCGCCATCTACTGTTTCCTTGGCAAAACCGCTAGGGGGTGAAGATAAAGATATCAGGCTTCTTCTCACATTGATTCGATCAATCCTAATTACCATAAACCTGCAATAAAAAAAATCTTCTATTAAAAAAAAAAATGATGCAAATCGAACAAACTGTCCGGACACCAGTCTAATTATTCTAAGATTTTGGCAGAATAAACTATTTTATAATATTTAATTAGTTTAAATAATATTGAGATGTATATATATATAATTCTGGAGTTAACCGAGTTTTATTGCTTCTCCAGGTCTAAGGGACTTTTGGATTTTAAATATGTGTCTTGAGTATATCTAGTAAAATTAATTGTATTGCTTCTAGTCTAAGGGACTTTTGTATGTGTGTGTTTATGTATGTATGCACATATATATATATATACACATACACACACAAATAATTTAACTAGATATTCTCAGACTTGGAGAAGCAATAAAACTCAGTTAACTCCAGAATGATTGCATCTAAACACTGCACCGTGCTTGCAAATGCATAACAGAAACCTGAGAGGAACAGATTTGCTTTTGTCATTTGCTGTGCTTCACAAAGTTAAATACAGTCTTGCACCTGTTTTTTCCCTAAACTTTTAGTTTGCTTCAAATCAAAGTTTATGTTCTCAGCTGATGTGAAAATGCTTAATGCATCTGCGCATGAAAATTGGCTGAACAGTAACATTGTTCAGCATCATTTATTCTTCAGAATAATTGTCTAAAGAGAATTATTAAGCATCAGCACTGCAAAAGGCACAATTATGACTGTAATCAATTGATTACATCAAGTCCATGACAGTTATAAAAATAAAAAAAACAAGAAAATGCACATCAAAATGTTTTAATAAGAGAGATTTATTCAAAATACTTAATATTATCAGATGTAAAAATTCAGTTAGGCAATGAAATCAAATGAGATCAAATGCATCTAAATACATCAACATGTTCACATTGTTTACTGATTAAACAAAAACAAGACTGTCTTAGAGGTCTGAGATAACTTACCTGTGTGCGACTAGCTAAATGTAACTACATAGTTACACTCGGTTGTAAAAACCTTAGACATGGACAAAACCAAAACATGATCCATGAGAGCCCTATACTTACAGAATACTTTCACCAATTAACAGTAAGGTGTGCAGAATAAAGTGGAATTTGTTCCAGTTGGCATACACCTAAAAACAAAACACCGGCATTCTAATGTAAAAAAAAAAAAAAAAACATTTAAACACCTCAAAACAAAAGTGATTTTGACAGCCCAAACCATGAGGATTTAAGTATTAAGTGACATGACTTTATCTGTGATTCTGTATCATAACCCATTCAAAATATGAGGTCTAGTGAGTTGTGTAGAGTGAACACTTAATTTCCATATGCACGTACAGCAAGAGCAGAGTTAAAGTTGGGTTCTCAATGGGACTCCAGGTAAACAGGACAGCACGGGATTTCTCTAGCCTAAAAGGGGGGTTTTAAAACGGATGCAGGATGTGTGGGGTTTTTTTTTAATCGTCCTTGTCTTTGGCTCCATGCTTAAGAATACGGGTGAACTCCACGTAGTTGAAGTTGCTCTTTTTATCGATTGGCGCTTCTCTGAAGAGCTCATCGACTTCTTCATCTGTGAACCGATCGCCCATAGTGGTCAGAAGTTCTCTCAGATAGTCCTCCGGAATGAAGCCTGTGGGGAGAAAGAATCAAATGATCCTCTTAGTCCAGAGACAATCTTGTGATTTTCTTTCCTCAGTGTTTTAATATTTTGGTTATGCAGTTATGAAGAGAAAGAGTATAACTCTTCAGACTGGAAAAGATTTTTAATAGCATATAAAATGTCCATCAATTTGAAGTACATTTAACACAAACAAACAAATAATCTTACCCCTGGTTTCAAAGACAAGGCTTAAACTAGTCCCAGACTAAAATTCATGTTTTAACTGAAAGCAACTTGCACTGACATATCTTAAAATATGTCAGTACCATTGTTTTGTTTCAAGATGCACACCAGTAATGTTTTTCTTCTTCTTCTATGGCATGTTTATAAAAGCTACTTAAAAATGTCCTAATTGAACTAAGGCCTAATCCTGGCTTAAAGGTGCAGTGTGTAGTATTTATGAGGATCTATTGACAGAAATGCAATATAATATACATAACGGTGTTTTCAGTGGTGTATAAAGACCTTATATAATGAACCGTAATGTTTTTATTACCTTAGAATGAGCCATTTCTATCTACATACACTGCGGGTCCCCTTACAGGGAAGTCGCCATTTTTCCACAGAAGCCCTAAACGGACAAACTGCTCTACAGAGCGCTAGCTACTCTCTGCGGTCTCGACGACGACATCTTTGTCCTGTGTCAGCCACTGTAGCTTCTCTATGTGCTTCGAAAGGGAGGAGTGGGCGGTGGACGCTTCCAATTCACAACATCACCGCTAGATGCTGCTAAAATTTACACAGTGCACCTTTAATCTAAGCTCTGTCTGTGAAACCAGGCCTTAATGTGATGCATATTTAGCCACGTTTCCAAGGAAGGAACTTTGCCCAGGAACTAGGGACTTTGGGGTGGTACTCTGTTGCCCCTTTTCCACCAGAATGAACCGGGTGCTAGTTCAGAGCTATACTAGTTCAGAGTTGGTTCGACTGACAAGCCTTCTAAGAACCGGTTTGCCTTTCCACGGGCTAGAGCCACCACAGAGTCAGGTCTTACGTCACTGTATACGTCTCATCTTTCTCAGCAACGCTAGCGAGGCAGCGGGAAAAACAAACACACCAAGCTTGTTCGAGATGCATCAGCGCTGCGCAGACCGATCAGCGCATGATATCAAAGTAACGCAAGAGCGATTCAAAAGCATAAGGAGTCGTATGCTCTCGTTATAGTTGTTGTCATACGGTGATCGGTCTGCACAGCGCCGATGCATCGCGAACAAGCCTTCCATCAACAATGGCGAATGTTGCGTCACCATTGATGCACATGGCAACAATCCTACATTGGCATCAAAACACAGCAAATCCAACTCATTCGTGCAGCTCGCCGTAATTTGTATAGACGGAGATTACAATCGAGCAGCTATTAGCTCAATTAGCTGCCATTTCAAAAATGGCAGATCTCAAGTTTGTGTTCATCTTGTTGGTCATGGTAACCCTGCCCCCAGCCCCTGACACAAGCGGTTCTTACTTCTAGACCAGCAATGTTTTGGTGCTACTTAAGAACCACTTTTCCTGGTTCATAGCTGGTGCTTTGGGTGTGGAACCGGAGTCTAAATAAAGTTCTGGATAAAGATTTCCCCCTCAAAATGGCCCTGCTCACGAGGTACTGAACATGCTGATTGGTTGAGCTCGACGACGAGGTTTATTTGTGGAGGACGAAATCCAGTGGGCTCTGGAAAGTCGCGTGCGGTCCTACGACAAACTGTTCCGGGTAATTTTGGTGGAAACGGGGCTTTTGTCAGTCGTACATAAATGAAACCGGTAAGATTTCTACAATAGTACTTAAAAACTGAATGCGTTTTCACAGAATATCCAAGTTTATACATTTATCATCAATAAATCCAATTTGTTTCAATCTCATACATTAACTATTTTGTTTAACATTTGTTCCACAGCAAGTCGTATTTTAACCACTTTCATACTTTTTAACTCAATAAATGTAATTTGTTTTTAAAATGAACAGATTTATGTTGATTCTTGACATTCAAATGATGATTTTAATAAATAGTTAATAATGAACCATGAGTTTTTGCAGTTTTGTGCAGAAAGTCATTTAATTTATTTATGACTAACAAATATGCATCACATGAAGTTTATTAGTTTATGTTTAAACTGTATATTCCAAATGCATGGTCATTTAATATTCAATTCAAATGCATACATCTTAAATATTTTTGAGTGTAGGAGCCAGCTCTATTATATTTAGCAATTCGTTTTAAAGAGATTGAGTAGTGGTGAGCACAGTTTTAGCCTAAATTGTGACGAGACAATCTTTTCACCTGTTCCTTCCTCGTCAAAGCAGGCAAATGCATTGCGAATGACTTCCTCTGGGTCTGTGCCGTTAAGCTTCTCTCCAAACATAGTGAGGAACATAGTGAAGTTTATAGGCCCGGGAGCTTCGGTCATCATGGTCTCCAAATAATCATCTGTTGGGTTCTTCCCTGAAAAACAGTGAAAAACAGACTTATTCTATTAGGCTGTGAAACCACTCAGTCTACCTTTACTTTTTTGGCCTTTTAGATACAACATTTATGCCGGACAGGTACATTTATGAGCATAAACACACACAAACACGCATATAATTATATAAGCTTTTGGTTATATTGTGCAGCCATACGAGCAGTTTGTAATGTTACATTAAGTAGTTTTATTTTATATTGGTGTAATGACTAAAGTGTGGTTTCCATGTCAACGTTTAAACGCCATTTAATAGTGCTCCAAAGAGGAGATGGTATGGTTTCGATAATTACAAAAAAAGAATTCAATACAAATGACAGTTATCCAACAAAAACTTATAGTAAACAGTGAATGAAAACCTTACATCTCCTGGCATCATCCACAGTTCCACAGTTCAAATTACATCATTTAGTAGGAGCACTATATTTAACCATCTATTCATATGCAAAATGTTCTTTAGCCATCTGGTGTCACTATATTTACATAAACAAATTAAATTGAATGGCTCATCCAGTTGGCTTTTAAAAATTCTCTCTGAATATTTACTTGAATATTCCTAATAGATCCTATCAGATGCCTGTAAAACAGTCCTTGTTTCGTTGTTTTTATTTCTTCAGTTGCCAATAATTTGTTTCTTTATTCTTTATTATTGACTTAAATACTAGATAAAAACGTGCTTGAAGTGTAGACGCTGTTGTTTAAATGTATTCATTAATTATTAATAGCATGGTTATTTTCCACTGTGGTTTCAGACTTGGTATCAATCGTTTTTATTGGCATTGGTATCAACAAATTAAATATTAGTGTCATGACAACACAAGATAAGGTTGCATACACAACACCATGATAACGACATCCACAAATCCGATTCGCAAACATTAACACCTACACCAAAATGCAGTAAAGGTTTAGTTCACTCAAATTAAAATTATGCCATAATTTACTCGCCCTCAAGCCATCCTAGGTGTATGACTTTATTCTTTCAGACGAACACAATCAGAGTTATCCTGAATAAGACAATATATCCATATTTTTCTTACAAAAGCCCATTGCTTAAGGAGGCATTTATTAACCGTATGGACATATGGATTACTTTTATGATGGATGGATGTAGGGCTGGGCGATATATATCGTGAGATTGTTATGCGCATCTCATCAGTAAAGCCGGTTAATTGATTAGTAGTAAATCGGCTTCACCTGCTTTCAGATGGAGCGGCATTTACTACAAAGAGCCGTAGTTAACTGACAAGCTGAGCCATATCGCATTAATATCGTGGACGTATCGCCAGCGATAATTAATGCGATATGGCTCAGCTTGTCAGTTAACTACGGCTCTTTGTACACAGCAAAAACTCCAGTGTTAAATTAACACTCCTGGGAGTGTATATGAGTCCACTCAAGAGTGTTGAAGGTAATGAGATAATTAAGTGATTAATTTAGTGATGATTGATCATTATTGAAGACACCTGATGATAACAAGCAGAATCTCTGAAGGAGAAAATCTCAAATTGTAAGCCACCGTTATGGGGATGGGTGTTTGCTTTAGTTGGGCTCTTGATCCTTATGTTATTAACTTTAGATTTTGTCTGGCTGCTGTATCTGAGTTATAATTACCAGAAGAACAAAGACAAAAAGTGATCTGTTGGTTATATTATAACAATCATCATTTGCACTATGTTTTTGATTTATGTTGTCGATTTACAGCATATCTGTGATTCTGCATAAATATTCAAAGTATTAGATATAATATAAAGGATTTCTTAAAAGTTGTTTAAAAAAAAAAGTCTTTCTTTTAGGCACACACAGATGTCAAGATTCAGTCTATGCATCTCAACAATGGTGACGAGCAGAATATTAAATTAGGAAAAGAAAATTACATAGACAATTCAGATCATAATTTATTCATACCGCAATGCATGATGGGAGCCATTAATGAGTTGTGATTGGTGGTAGCCACTGCAACATGCTTTATTATTGTCACCATTGTTGAGACTCACAGGCTGATTATTGATGTCTGTGTTTCTAAATAAATTAATTTGAAAGTCATTTGATCAGAACAATGTTAATTAAATATTTTGGCTTAAAAGAAAAAAGGATAACTACATACTGTAAAATCACAAAGCTGCTGCTAACAAGTTAAACCAAACTATCTCAAAAAGTTTCATTTTTCTGATCACAGCATGATTTTGTCAAAACATAGCCAACACTATCAGATCACACTTTTCTTTGTTAATTTGACTGTTATAAATCAATAACAGCAGACAAACAAAATCTAAAGTTAATAATTTAAGGGTCAAGACGCCAACTAATGCACACACCCATCCCCATAACGGTGGCTTACAATTTATGATTTTCTCCTTCAGTGATTCTGCTTGTTAACATCAGGTGTCTTCAATAATGCTCAATCATCACTAAATTAATCACTTAATTGTCTCATTAACTTCTCTAACTTCTTTCTTAATTTAACACTGGAGTTTTAGCTTTGTAGTAAATGCCGCTCCATCTGAAAGCAGGTGAAGGCGATTTACTACTAATCAATTAACCGGCTTTACTGATGAGAAGCGCATAACAATCTCACGATATATATCGCCCAGCCCTAGATGGATGGATGCACTTTTGGAGTTTAAAAAACTCAGGCACTATTCAATGCCATTACAAAGATTGGACGATATCCAATAAAATATCCATATTTTTCTTCCACAGAACTCAACTCTGTAGTGAACATGCATTCGGCCGTTGTGGGAAGCCAGGGATTATAGTTTAAATATTGATATTTTTCTTACAAAAACGCATCGCTTCGCTTAAGGATGCATTTATTAACCCCCTGGAGTCATATGGATAACTTTTATGATGGATAGATGCACCTTTTGGAGCTTCAAAAACTATTCACTGCCATCACAAAGTTGGGAAGAGCCAGGATATTAGTTCATTTAAATCCAATTGTAACCTAGGATGACTTGAGGGCGAGTAAATTATGGGATAATTTTGAGTGAACCGTTCCGTTTTGTAATCTGGATCAGTCCTAAAACATTAATTAAAAGGATGTGCTATCCACATATCTCCCCAACATATTTAATCTTCCAAATGTATAAGGTTCCTCTCATATTTACATTCTGGATATGATATATGATTAAACCAAAAACAATGAAACGGTTAATGAAATGCAAAACCAAAGCAAGAATTTTAAACCTTCAGGGGACTTTTAAGAGCATAGATAGTCCTCCATGCTAGTAAAATCTTACCAAGAGAAGCAAGCATATCATGAAGATCCTCCTTATCGACAAAGCCGTCACGGTTCTGGTCGATCATGTTGAATGCTTCCTTAAATTCCTGAATCTGTGACTGATCGAACATAGCAAAGACATTGGACGTCGCACGCTGAGGGCGTTTCTTGGTTATCTTTGCCTTGGCACGTTTGCTCGACATTTTGGCTGTATTTGGCTTTACCTACAAGCTTTAAAAAAAGACAAGACATATTAACCTTTTGCAAAAAGAATTGTGCATTTAAAAAAAAAAGTACATACACCAAGCTAAATTAAAAGACAGTGATGCAATACAATGTTTTAGAGGCTCTGTAAGACCAAACATGCCTTTTACTGATCTACAAACAATATGCCTTACATATGCCTATTGGAAACATGAAAACACTATAAGATGGTATCTTTTAAAATGCCTTTCATATTTTTGGCGTGCTGAGGCAAGTCCACTGCATTACATAACCCACTTTAGACTTTGCTTATACTGGGACCTTAAGCTAAAATTTAAGAAATATATAAAAACAAAACAGGTACAATAGCTGCTTAAGCAGCTTTATTTCACAGGACAGCGAAAACAACGTCGCATTAAAGACTGCGGGAGGAGGCCGGCGTCTTCTGTATCATCATCATCATCATAGCCTACATTTCTGACCCATTTGATTTATTTATAGCACATTTAGTTACCGGATACAGATCCACGATTTACAGTATTCCTCAAAACAATTTTAGCCTTATTTCTATGACAAGGTCAAACTAACCATAAAATGGAGACAGGAAGAAAGTAAATGCACATTGGCAATAGGCTACGTATTTGCTAATGTTAAGCCAGCTTATACTACAAGTGGAAAACATTTTAGGCAAAATGTTTAGAGATGTTTAATCGGAAAATTAAGCAATCCGAGCACACGGTGGCTCGTTTAATATCCCTGCCCGTATAGGTTTTATCGAGCATTATGGAAAGGTATAGAATTTTAAGATTAAACCTTATAAACAATCATTGCGAACAGTCACTACAGATCAAATAATTAAAAAGAAAGAAAAATAAGCGTCTCACCGAAGAAACGAGATCGACAGCTGCTTAGTTTCAACCACCGCCCAAACTTCCGGATTTCAGTGTCGCTTCCGCAACTTCCGCAAGCCCCGACCAGACCAACACAACACTGCAAGGGTGTCACGGGTGAACGATAAAGACTCACAAATTCTGCGGTAGCATGCAATAAACCGTTAGGAAATTATTTTAACGCGGTCTATACGACATTTAGACTTTTATCATGAGACTAAATTCTTTAATGAAGTATCATAAACAACATGTTCTTCCCGCCCGTCTTCAGCGTTAGTTTCTCCAGACACGCCCCAGACACGTAATCGTTCTCAAACATGACCATATACGGTCTGAAATCCTTTTTTTCCCCTGTTCAGCGCGAGTAGACGTAATATTTATTAAATTGTTTTACTAAGTTTTTTGGTCTGATGTTAGAGACATACACATTTGCTTATCACAGAAGAACCTAATTGTGATTTACAAAAAAAAAAAAAAAAACGTGGAAAAGTTGAGAGAAAATCAGTGTAAAAATCGAAGAATAAATAAACAATAACAACTAAATAAACAAATTAATTTGATTAAAATATAAATAAAGATTTAAATAAATACATTTTGATCTAAGTGAATAATAATAAAAAACATTTGATTAAAATAATATCTGTAAAATATAAATATAAAAATAAATAAAGTTTTATTTAAATAATAGGACAACAGTAGCCTACAGTACTACGGCGAAAATATTTAACACTTGTTCCACAGTATAAAATGGGTAAAATATGTAACCTTTCAAATTTTAGGATGGGGGTCCCTCGCATAAGGATGATCAAATTTTGGGGTCCGTGGCATCTGAACGATTTAAATCCACTGCTCTAAATGAAAGCACTACCTTTCCCAAAATTATCGTAAGTATAAAATGTAACTATTTTTCGAGGCGGCGATTTCGCATGAATGTGATTTGTTCGGAAACATACGAATTTTACAACAACAAAAAAAAAACGTAAGCATGAAGGCCATTTCCTAAACTTAACCGACAGCTGGTGCATAAGCAAACCATACAAAAAACGATACTCTCAGTGTTGAAGAAAGTTACTTTGAAAAGTAATGCATTAAAATACTGTAGTCCATAATTTTTCCTCTTTGTCGCCATCTCTGTTCGAAATCTGCAATTGCAGTTATTCGCGGGATTATCAACTTTACGTGATTTTTGCCTCGGCACGGCACAGCGCGGAGGAATCCAATGCTCTCTTTCATAGGTTCACTCGACGCTGGGTCACTTTATGATGTAATGGGAATGCCCTCTGGGTGTGCCGATTGTCTGAAGCCCTTATAGAATCACGGCAATTGATTGGCTGATGGTGCGCGCGCCGCCCCCTTTGACGTTGTCACTCCTATACTGGCGTGCACACGCCATCTGCTCCTCAGATTTCTCTGCCTTCACGAAGCGCTCATTTCATGCCCTTCGGTTTCGGTTTTTCTGGCCCAAAATTTCTGGATTTCAGTCGATTTTCACCTTCAGCACTTCAGCGACCGCGGATAGTGGAACATTGTTCTCCTTGTGGTGAAGTGCAATGGAATTCCGACGCTCCCCACCGCCGTGCACTCGCTTCATCGCGATCGACGATCCCCACAGTAAGTGCGTTAAATGTCTGGGGTTTTCTCACGCACGCGACGCGGTTCAGGGTTTCCCTAGTTGCAAATACTGCGATAACCTCCTTCTCAAAACCCTCCGCTCGAGGCTCGCGGTTTTTGAGAGGGAGTCATCCGTTTTCCCCCGTCGCGCTCCCGAGGCCGCGCAGGCCTCTCTTGGATCCGCGACCTGGGGTTCGGATGTAGAGCTCGAGGATGTGGAGTGCGAGCAGACGGGCCTCGCCCTTTCTCCCCCGAGCACGTGTGCGGGACTCCGCCTGTGGAATATTCACATGATTATCTTTGTCCCAGCCCAGAGGCACGCAACGCGGTCTCCTTCGGACTGGATGATATCATCTTCACTGCAGCATCCGACTCCGAGGATTTCGGGCCTGCTAATACTGACGACGCTCTCCCGCCTAGCGGCCAGGAAGCGCGGCCATCAGTGGCATATGATGAGCTCGTGGATGTATTCTCGCACGCTACACAGAAGCTCGCCATCGAGTGGCCGGATGAACCCCGCGAAGCTCAATCTTCTCGGTTGGATGAGAGATTCCTCAGCGGCCCTAATTCTAGGCCTCCGCGGAGGAAGCTACCATTCTTTACCGATCTGCACAGTGAGATTTCCAGATCCTGGAAGCAGCCGTTCTCAGCCCGCCTAACTAACGTGGCAGCCGCTGATTTCACCAACCTCATGGGTTTTGAGGAACAGGGCTATTCCGCCATTCCCGCGGTTGAAGACACACTGGCCACTCACCTCGCGCCATCTTCAGCTCCTTCGTGGAAGTCCCGCCCCCTTCTTCCCACCAAGCCGTGTAGGACTACGGACGGCAGCTGGTCAAGCTGGCATGGCCCTTCATACTATGGCCATTCTCCAGGCCTATCAGGCGGATGTACTGAAGGAAATGGACGAGGGCACTGGTTTGACACCGGAAGCAGTAAAGGAGCTACGCAAAGCCACGGATTTGGCGTTACAGGCTACTAAACACACAGCTCGCGCTGTGGGACGTTCTATGGCGGGCGCGGTGGCGGCAGAGCGCCACCTATGGCTCAACCTTACCGAGATCCGCGATAAGGAAAAGGTTTTCCTGATGGACGCTCCGATTTCTCAGTCCGGATTGTTTGGGGAGGCGGTCAACAGAAGTTCAGATCTGCAAAATCACAGTCTGCCGCTTTCAAGCAGTTCATGCCGAGGAGAGCGAGGGACGCTCCTTCCCCCTCCCCCTCTCAGTCTACAGATCGCCCCTCTTACAGAAGGGAGTTTACCACCAGGAGGAGCGACCAGAGTCATCCCCCACCCACCACGGTCTGGGGAGCTCGCGGTCGTCCATTTCCCCACCAACGACCTCACAGACGCATCGACCCAAAGCGGCCCAGCAAACCCGCTGCTTTGGCCACTTCGAGTTGCTCCTGACCCTCTGGTCAGAAAAAGGGGAGCTGCAGTTCACGACCGGGATTTTGCCAGGGATATCAGCCTGGGTCCTCCGCACGATTCAGTCAGGCTACACGCTTCAGTTCTGCAACCCTCCTCGCTTCGACGGGGTCGCTAAAACGGTAGTGAACAACGCCTCAGAGGCTTCTGTGCTACAACAAGAGCGTACTTCTCTCCTCCAAAAAGGGGCAATAGAGGAAGTTCCGGTAACAGAGGAGAAATGTGGCCTCTTCAACCGTTATTTCCTTGTTCCGAAGAAGGACGGCGGTCTGCGTCCCATCCTGGACCTCCGCCGCCTGAATTTCGCCATCTACAAAGGGAAGTTCAAGATGCTAACGCTCAAGACTATCTTGTCTCAGATACGTGCGGAGGACTGGTTTGTTACAATAGACCTGAGAGATGCTTACTTCCACATTCAGGTTGTCAGACGACACAGGAAGTTTCTCAGGTTCGCCTTCAAAGGGAAGGCTTATCAATACAAAGTCCTTCCCTTCGGTCTTGTCCTGGCACCAAGGACGTTCACGAAGTGTATGGATGCCGCTCTGGCCCCGCTGAGGCTCCAGGGCATCCGTATTCTCAATTACCTGGACGACTGGCTCATTCTGGCCCACTCCAGGGAGTTAGCCTCTCATCACAGGGATGTTGTTCTTCGACACGTTCAATCTCTTGGCTTGAGAGTGAACACCGACAAGAGCGTTCTTACTCTGGCTCAGCAAACCACCTTCTTAGGTGTTCATCTGGATTCCGTTCCGATGCAGGTCCGTTTGGCTCCTGCTCGGATTTCCAGTATCACAACATGCTTGGTCCGCTTCAGGCTAGGCCATCATGTTTCTGTAGGTACATGTCGCAGGCTCCTGGGTCTCATGGCCGCAGCTTCCCCGGTACTTCCCCTGGGACTGCTCCATATGAGGCCCCTTCCTTTGGTGGATTAAACGCTCAGGGGCTTGGTCAACAGGATCGGCCCTTCGCCTACTGAAGGTGTCACGCGGCTGCTTTCGTGCCCTATCAATGTGGCGGGATCCTCTCTTCCTTCAGAAAGGGGTCAAGATGGGGGCTGTTTTCCATCGCCAAATGGTTACGACGGACGCCTCTCTTACCGGCTGGGGTGCGGTATTCGAGGGCAGACCAGCAAAGATCTGGGAAGGGGAAGTTCTCTCCTGGCACATAAATTGCCTAGAGTTGAGAGCGGTATCCCTGGCCCTTCAGCACTTTCTCCCCTCACTCAGGTGGCACCATGTCATTGTCAGGACCAACAATATGGCAGTGGTGTCTCATGTGAATCGCCAAGGAGAATCGCCAGGATCACGATCACGGACCCTGGACAGGCATGCGCGCCGCCTCCTCCTGTGGTCTCAGGGCAAGTTTTTGTCCCTGAGAGCAGTCCATGTACCCGGAGTCTTAAACCTCGAACCTTGAACCTTGAACCTTGAATCTTGAACCTCGCTGCAGATTACCTGTCGAGACAGAAGCTCCAGTCGGGGGAAAGGATGCTGAACCCTCAAACTGTGTCACAGATTTGAGAGATGTTCGAAAAAGCGGAAGTGGACCTCTTTGCTTCGAAGGAGTCGTCCCAGTGTCGGCTCTGGTTTTCTCTGAGCTCTCCAGCCCGGTTGGGAATAGACGCGTTCACGCATCCATGGCCCAATCTTAAACTCTATGCGTTCCCGCCCATCAAACTGATTCCGGTGGTTCTGTACAGAGTGAGAGAGAGTGGAGTCAGCCTCCTGCTGGTGGCTCCGCGCTGGTCATCCCAGACTTGGTTTTCGGAGATGGTTCTCCTCCTGGACTCCTCCCCATGGGAGATACCGATCAGGGAGGATTTGCTTCAGGGCAGGATTTGGCATCCTCACCCGGAGATTTGGAAGTTGTGGGTATGGCCCATCAAGGGCCAACGACGCTAAACACTGGTCTTTCTGTGGACATTCAGGAGACCATTGCGAATGCTAGAGCCCCCTCCACTAGGAGGCTCTATTCCTCCAAATGGAGGGTCTTTGAGCCGTGGTGCTCGTCCCATGCAGTAAATCCAGCTAACTGCCCGGTCGGTTCAGTTCTGGACTTTTTGCAGGAGAAGTTTGCTGCTGCTAGAGCAGCGGCTACCACCCTTCGGGTCTATGTCGCAGCTATCGCTGCCTATAGGGAGTCTGACGAAGTCCCTCTATGCAAACATAGACTGGTTTCATCTTTCATGCGAGGGGTTAGGCGCCTGAGACCAGCACGCTCCCCTGGTATTCCCTCTTGGGACCTCTCAGTGGTCCTCGAAGGGTTAACATTGGCTCCATTTGAGCCCTTGGAGTCAGCTTCAGAGCGAATTCTGACTCTCAAGGTTACTCTTTTGTTGGCACTGTCCTCTTTGAAACGAGTGGGCGATCTTCAGGCCCTTTCTGTTAACGGGACCTGTATGGATTTTGCTCCTGGCCTAGTCAAGGTTACCTTAAGACCTAGGCCGGGTTATGTGCCCAAAGTTTTGTCCACATCATTTCGCTCTCAGGTTATTACTCTTCACTCCTTTCACCCCCCTCCTTTTGACTCGGAGGAAGATGAGAAACTTAATTTGCTCTGTTCCAGTTGTCCAGGGCTTTGAAGTGTTATGTGGACCGTTCTGACGGTTGGAGGAAATCTAACCAGCTCTTGGTATGCTTTGGTACTGGCCGCCGCGGGCTTGCCGCTTCGAAGCAGAGGATTTCCCATTGGGTGACAGAGGCTATCTCCCTAGCTTATTAGGTGCGTGGTTTACCTTCACCTCTTGATATTAGAGCGCATTCTACCAGAGGTGTGGCTTCCTCTCAAGCACTTTTTAGGGGAGCTCTTTTGGAGGATATTTGTGTAGCGGCTGGTTGGTTCTCTCGGCACACTTTTGTGAGATTCTATAGTTTTGATCTCGACATGGCTCCGGGTTCGCATGTCCTGTCTGCTTAACCTAGTCATGCAGGTTATCTGGTGTTCTTTGAGCCAGATACGGCAGCGCTTTAGCTTGGCGTGTTTGGTATATCGTTCCCATTACGTCATAAAGTGACGCAGCGTCGAGTGAACCTATGAAAGAGAACGTCTCAGGTAACCTATGTTCTCTGAGTAGGGAACGAGACGCTGCGTACGCTGCCAAGCTCCTCGCGCTGCCGACAGGCCTTCCTTTTCGGCAGAGAAATCTGAGGAGCAGATGGCGCGCGCCCCAGTATAGGAGTGACAACGTCAAAGGGGGAGGCGCGCGCGCCATCAGCCAATCAATTGGCGTGATTCTATAAGGGCTTCAGACAATCGGCACACCCAGAGGGCGTTTCCATTACGTCATAAAGTGACGCAGCGTCTCGTTCCCTACTCAGAGAACATAGGTTACGCAAGTAACCTGAGACGTTTTGAGGAGACTGTGCGGTTGTCAGTCACCGCGGCGGTGTGGATACTGTCATTCAGAATCACAGATTATACTTTTTGAATGTATGACCAACATAATTTTCACCGGAAAATGTCATCAAGTAAGTAGATAACATCCACTTTTGTTCTGACCAACTAAGGGGGAAAAAAGCATTACTTAGTTACTTATTGCATTACTTACTTTTTAAGAAAAGTAATGCGTTACATTACTTTGCGTTACTTTACTCACCTGGGCTGAACTTGTTTTTTTTGTGATGTATGTAAATGATGTATGTATGTAAATTCAAATGTAAAGACCCTTTCACACCAAAAGTGAAATAATAAGCCTCAGGCTGAAGGAAATGCAAATTCACACATGCAAAGTAGAGGGTGCAGCTCAAACAAACCTGTCAGCTCTGCTGCCATTCTGGATAATGGAAGAATATGCAGGAGATAAAAACTAAAAATCTAAAGTCATTTTTGCTTATGGTTTAACTGAATCATCGAAGGTCAGCAGCAAGACATTGGTCAGTAAAGTGAGATTAAATCCATAATTTCTGTTTTATCTAACATTTAATTATTGGAGGTTTGCATAATATTCTGATTTTGTATTTGACTGATTTTATTCATTTTGAGGAATACTGAATCTTTTTTTTGTGCAAGTGAAATGAGTAAATGCAGGCTCACATTTAGTCTAGAACTACAATAACCATCATGAAACACAAAGCCTCTGCACTTACAATTTGTCTCAACATTGGGACAAGAGAGCTATCAGTCAATATGGGAAAACAAAGTAACTTGCGTTACTTATTTGAAAAAGTAACTGAGATATTTTGTTGTAAATTTGAAAAGTAATGTGTTACTTTACTAGTTACTTGAAAAAGTAATCTGATTACATAACTCGTTACTTGTAATGAGTTACCCCCAACACTGCATACGCTACTTTGCCAAAACGTATACGAAATGGCATGACGGCCCTGTCCCAGATGGCACACTTCATATGCACTTACGGTCTTGTGGACTTAAAATGGCTAATGCATGCGTGTGGGAAGGCCGCGAGGGTGTTTAGGGTGCCATTTGGGACAGGGCGTGTATCGTATCGGTAGGTGGTTTGTAGTGTTGCCACAGTTACTTTGAAAAAGTAATCTGATTACTGATTACTCCTTTAAAAAGTAACTTAGTTACTTTACAGATTACTTGATTTTAAAAGTAACTAACTTAGATTACAAGTTACTTTATTAGTTACATTCAGCAGTTGCCGACAACACCCCTGCCGCCTCAACATAGAAATGACAACCGTTTTTGCCAACACTCACTTTATTGGAAGTGCATTTTTAACAGTAACGTCAACAATGTATCTCCTGACATTTTAAGTTGAAATTAAAAAATATTTCCTGGGAAAAAAAAAAACATGTTTTAATAAAAAAAGTCTTTCTTGACTTCACTTAATATAAATACTCTCCCCGAGATGCAAGAAGAAAGCAAAAATATATATTTTTACTAAGGAAAATGACTAAAATAGTAACTCACAGTGACTTGGATAAATTACTTTATTCTGATTACTGGTTTGGAAATAGGAACACGTTAGATTACTCGTTACTGGAAAAAAGTAGTCAGATTAGAGTAACGCGATACTGGCATCACTGGTGGTTTGATGGTTGTGGTCTGCTATTGGTGGATCTCATATGAGTGGAGGGAGGGGAAGTTATTTTGATTTAAGATTATGACGCACATGAATCAAAAACAAAAACTATGTGCATGGATTCATTATTTATATATTAATTAAACCTACAATAATAACCACTTTTATGTTCCACAGGAAAAGTCATACGAGTTTGTAGCAAAGAAGAAGAAGAGACTCACCTGGATGAAGTAGGCCTGGGAATTAATTCAGACCTGGGAATGTGTGATTTCTGCCATGCAGCCTAAATTATATAAATATATTTTTTGGATGCTACATCCAAAATTCACTTTAAAATCACTTAAAAGATCTGAGTAGGCACATGCTCCCTTAGCTCCTATGGCATGACTACCATTCATAATCAGGATAACTAGCATTGTATTCTAATGTATGGCCACAAGAGAGCGTACTTGTGCTGTAGTGTTAGCGCATGTACTCGGTGCCACACTTTTAAGAAGTCATTAAGACATTTTTACTGCCAAACATGATTTTTCCAGTAGTCGAACATTAGTTAGGCCTATTAGCCTATACATGCAAGAAACCATTCAAAATTATGATCTATGAAAGAATATCCCTATAAAAGAATAATTGAATAGAGTGCAACACAGGGTTGAACATTATAACAATGGAATATAGTGTGATTTATTGTATGACAAAAGCAAAGTATGATATCATGTTGAAAGGCTTGTAGTTCGACTGCATAGACGCAGTGCAGCAGCTGTGTTTAAACCATGCCACAATCCCAGGGTCAGCCAAACGTGTGTTCTTCCATACACTATTACAAAGCTTATTTATTGAGGGACGAAAATAGGCTACACAAGCATACTCATGACAACAACAGAGTGTCATAAACAGGCAGTTGGCCTGAACACGCACACACTTTTTCCAGGACGAGTATTCTCTTTTGGTTTGATTGGCATCAATATAACTGGAACTTCATGCATTCCCAGCTAACAGGGAAGCTTTCTCAGAACGTTCTCTCAAAGTTTTGAACAAACGTCCTTCTAGTAACATTATCTTTCAGAAATGGACGTTTGTCTAACATTTTTAAGTGTTAGCAACTAGTTTCAGAATGTTCAGATAACATTCAAAAGTAATGTTCCTATATATTTTTAAAAAATGTGTTCCCAGAAGTGAGCTACTTGACAAAACCTTGGGATATCCTCATTAGTAAAAATGGTATTAAAATATAGTAATTTAGTTAAAATATGTAAAAAAAATTATAATAATAATTTAAGAAATGTAAAATGTTTGGCCGAATATTTTCTGGGGTGTCGTGTGTAAGAGTTATGTTCTAGTATTCATAAATAGCTGTATATAAAAACAATAGAATTGAATGTTCCTATTTAGAGGGCTAAGTACATTTTGTGTGTGTGTGTATGTGCGTGCGTGTGTTTGCGTGCGTGTGTGTGTTCATGTTTTTCTATCCCGGAGACTTCAACCTGAATGCTCACTGACTCATGGGGACTCATGAGGAAACAAGCTTATAAATCATACAGAATTTGTTTTTTTGAAAATGTAAAAGTGCAGAAATTTTAGTTTGATGGGTAGGTTCAGAGTTATGGTTAGTGTAAGATGATAGAATATACAGTTGGTACAGTAATAAAAACCATTATGTCTATGGAGAGTCACCACAAAGATAGTAAACCAGACATGTGTTTGATCCTGGTAAGCCCACATGGCGACAAAATGTCCCTGCAAAGATAGTAATACCAGACATTTTTGACCATGTGGGCACATTATTTTAGTCCCCACAAGGAAAATCTAAAAATGCAGAAAGTTTTCTGTGAGGGCTGTGTTTAGGGGTAGGGTTAGGGGATATAATATACAGTCTGTACACAATTATAATCATTATGTCTATATGGAAAGTCCCCATAAATCATGGACACCCAACGTGCGTGAGTGTTATTTCAATGTTTTTTTTCTGTAGTCTGGCACCATTTATGCATATCTGTTAGACCTGCATGAGACATTGCAGCATGGTTGCCACAGGGTCCCCTCCCTCCCTTTCTATTTATTTATGTCTCTCTATTTCACACACACACACACACACACACACACACACACACACACACACACACACACACACACACACACACACACACACACACACACACACACACACACACACACACACACACACACACACACACACACACACACACACACACACACACACACACACACACACACGTAGTGTTTTCATCTTTTATGGGGACTTTCCATAGGCGTAATGGTTTTTATACCGTACATACCGTATATTCTATCCCCCTACACTGCCCCTGCCCCTAAACCTAACCCTCACAGGAGACATTCTGCAATTTTACATTTTCAAAAAAAATCACTTAGTCTGATTTATAAGATGTTTTCCTCATGGGGACCTAAAAATGTCCCCACAAGGATGAGGATTTCGGATATTGCTATCTTTGTGGGGACATTTTGTCCCCATAACGTGATGATTACCAGTCCACACACACACACACACACACACACACACACACACACACACACACACACACACACACACACACACACACACACACACACACACACACACACACACACACACACACACACACACACACACACACACACACACACACAAGTTGTTGGTATGTGTTGCATGTGACGGAGGATAACAATAGCATGGCTATTGTTAGTGCAAACCACAGCTGAGATGAAGGCCTTTGAAAGGAAGAGAATTGTAAGGTCAGAGGCTTAGGAAGGTAATCTAACCATTTCTAAAATTCTATACCGGAAAAATCTAGTTTGCTTGTGTAATATGAATACATACAGGGGGCCCAATAAGCAGAGACGCATTAACGCACGTCTTCCATGGGCTGAAGCCTAGGGGCCTACACAGGGGAGGGGCCAACTGGCTGCACGAAAATTATATTTTTCAAATAATTATTTGTATATGGGCATTGACAGCAGTGACAAGCACATTCTAAGCAAACACACACCCGTACATTTTCAGGACTCACATTTTCGGCGATGCCCTGGAACCGGTCTGCACAACTAGTTTTCTGTAACGTTATACAGTTCGAGAGAGCCGCTCTGTGCTGAACACGGCTTCAGTATCTTACAAATGCGTGGTTATAATCTGCGTGTCAGAAGGATCAGATCCAGGCACTGTGTTCCTCTTTAAAGTCTCAATTTTAGGAGATTTTAAATCTGTGGATGGAAAATATATCTTGTAATAATAAACTAAACTTCTATGATTTAATTAAATAAAGGTGAGCACTGCATGTTTCCAAGTAAAAAGGTGGTGCTGTTGCACGTTCTACATAGGCTACTCGCTCTTTCGGAGCAGTTTGCAATCCCTGAAAAGTCTACATTTATGCCAAATGATTGTTTTGATCTACTGCTGATGAATAATGAATACTTTGTTTAATTTATAGTGTTTATATCATACATGTAAAGTCGCATTTCGGCCAGGAAAGTTTTGATGGCTTTTTCTTTTCACATTACCTCCGTATAATGCCTGTTGCTACATATTGTTGCTAGTGTTGTAACGCTGTTTAGAGTGAATTTGCAAATTTACCTATAGGCTATTTGACCCATATTTTTACGCAGTGTTGCAAATGTTAACCGGTGTATCGACAAAATAAATTACAACATAAAAAAATGGTCTGGAATCTAAAATAACTTTTTATCTGGAGTAGGGGGGCCTACCGTAATGCTGTAGCCCAGGGGCCTCAGGTTATCATAAGGCGGCTCTGCCAATAAGCATCTAGGGTGCTTTCACACTTGGTTTGATTGCTTGGTCCAAAACTTCAGTTCAGTTCCTCTCCCCTCTACCTTTGCCAGCAGGTCTCTGAGATCATCGGTACTTGCTTAAAGGGACAGTTCACCCAAAAATGAAAATTAGCCCATGATTTACTCACCCTCAAGTCATCCTAGGTGTATATGACATTCTTCTTTCAGACGAATACAATCGGAGTTATATTTAAAAAGTCCAGGCTAATCCAAGCTTTATAATGTCGGCCGAAAGTTTACTTGATAAAGTTTTAAATATGGATATTTTTCTTACACAAATGCGTCGATTCGCTTCAGAAGGCCTTTATTAACACCCCGGAGCCACGTGGAGCACATTATTTGACGGACAGATGCACTTTTTATGGACTTCAAAAACAGAGCAACTATAAATCAAATTCTAATGCTTGGATTAGCCTGGACTTTTGTAATATAACTCCGATTTTATTTGTCTGAAAGAAGAATGTCATATACACCAGGGTGAACTATCCCTTTAAGTAACAAGATTGCTAATGTAATGGGAAAACATCAGTGATCACGAGGTCTGAATCCATGGCTGCGTCCGAAACCTGGAAAATGCTGCCTTCGGAGGACACATTTCAAGGTAGGAAGGCATCAAGGCACGTCCGAATCTAATGTTAGCTTCACTTCCTGGCTCCAGAGAGACCATCATCTGATCGAGTTTTGAAGGCAGCACAAATGTATCCTTCGCTGCCTTTGATATCCCACAATCCTATGCGTTCTATTCTGTGACAGTTGAGCTAGAAAAAAAGATGGCCTCCGAAAGTTGCGTTTGCTGGTCTGTGACATTTTTGACCAACATTTTCCACTTCTGATGTCATTTCTAGCGAGAAATTACTGATATAGTAATTAAATATTATTTTAGTTTTCACTAAAGTTCTCTCTGTTTTGCTGTAGATCATTAAACGGTTACACTGCCTAAGAAGTCTGTCCGAAAATTAGTTTTGTGAGGTGCCTTCTTAATGCACAAACGCTGCCTTACAAGTCATTGTCTGATAAGGCAGCGAGGCAACAAATCAGCTGCCTAGGTTTTTCGGACGCAGCCCATATAGAATCATAACTCATTGGCTTATGACGGTAAAGTGACACCCATGCTGGATTACCTGCAGGTGCATCTTGAGACAGGAGGGAGTTCTTCGACGTCCAAAGTTTCTGTAGTCACTATAGCGGTGGAACATATGCCTGTAACAGTCTTTTGTCTGTCATTTTATGTGTGGGCGCAGGCTTTGGCACTTTCAGCCAAATCATATTCCTGTTTGGGATCTGTCAATGGTTTTAGAGGTGCTCTCTCATCTGTATCAGATAAGGCTTTCTCTTGAAATGGCCCCACTTTTGGCTTCATTTAAGAGAGTTGGTGACCAGCATGAACTTTGCTCCAAGGCTATTTGACCCTACATCCTTTAGACTCAAGTTATTACTTTACAGACCATCTGACCATCTCTCCTCCCCCGTTTGAGTCAGAGGAACAGTTGTTACACACAGTTGCATAATCTCTCTCCGGTCAGGGCTTTGAAGGCTCATGTTGACCACGCAAGTCAACAAGTCTGATCAATTTGTGCGTGCTTTGGTGGTCGCAGCAGAGTTATTGCATTGGCTGGTTAGAAAGGGAAACTGAAAATGCATGGTGCGAACCCATGGCTGTAGTTCATCACAACTAGTGTGAAGTCTTAATTTTGACCATATATTGTTTTATGTAAATCCTAACAAATGTATTTTTTGTGACATGTTTTGTATGTAAACGATGTTGTGCCATCATTCCTTAAATAAAAGTCACTTGGTTATTATTTAATGTAAAAAACGAAATAAATCATACATTTTCAAGTGTTAGCCAACTAATATGACGTCCGTAGCTATACTAACAATAGGCCTACAACTCGTCAACATTCGTCAACGTTAAGCCACAGAACGTGCATGAGCGTAAAATGCACCGATACTCCTGGGCACTATGGCTATATATAACAGCCCCTGTCGCCCTAAAAGGTCGTGAGAGTCGCCTGGACATTCCTGCCATTGCCAATATTATTTTTGTTGTGTGGACAGCAGCCCCCGTTCTCAGCGCCGTGCCAGTTTGCGTCTTTGCTTGGATTTGGATCTTGGTAGAGTATTCCTGACGTGCTGCTCTCCTATACGGCTCTGAGCTTTTTGCAGACCTTTGACAAGGTGAGATGATCCGCCGCATGAACGCATGAGGTTTGTCAGGTGAAATAGATTTGTCAGTTTTTGTTCTTGTGAACTAGCCTAAACAACGATAATAAATCCGTACTAGCATAGGGAATATACTGAGGTTAGCTGTCAAAACAAAAAATTCGAATGCTATCGAAAATATTTATTTAACAAAGGCTGACCTTTTGTGGGTCATGTTGTCACACGGTGGCAGTGGGAACCGGATGCTTTCTTGAATTGTTTGAAATATTAAATAAGGGGGAAAAATCTACCACAACATAGCTATTTAGAATGAGGTAAAGTTAGCCTAAAGACCGTCTTTTTTTATTACATTGCAATATCATTGTGTGACATTAAATACCAATGTCCAGAGAACACTTGCAGTCACTATTTCATATGTAGTTGACTTGCTTACCAGTGTGGTTTTATTGTATTCACTTATTTACCCAGCAGTTTAGATAAAAAAAACATTATTATTTCACTCATTATGGTAAATGAAGCTGATGTTAGTAGCTATTTATGGTTTAGAAATGATTTAGAAGTCTTAACTTGGTATGCTATATATGTAGGGAGATTTCAGGGTTATTGGGACACTTTTTGCCATTGAGATGACTTGGAAAAAGTGTCCCAATCACCCTGAATTCACAGTATATTTGAATTCACTGTCTAAGATAGCAAAGTCACATCTTATTGTCGTCGTCCAAAAAAAAAAAAGGACACAAAAACAAAAACCCATCTAACTGATTTTTAAGGACCTTTTTCACAGACTGATGCGTTTTAACAGTCATTAACATTGTAAATCCTGCTATGTTTTTATTTTTTCATTTTTCATTTATAACACTATACTTTATATTACATTACCTTTGCATCAAACTGCAAGAAACTGTGTTAATGCTGCTGTGTGGGTGTTTATAATACACCAGCTGTGGGAGTGACTGCAAAATGTCCATATTTCTCTCTTCTGACTGACGTTATGTCTATTTTTTACTATTTTTGAAAGTTGTTGTTTTGTTGTTATTTGAGCAAATGGGAACAGAAAAAAATATATATTTAATGTAGTCTCTCATTCACCACTATAGACATTTACCCAACTATGACGATTTCTGAGAAACCTGTAAATGTGAAAAGGGTCAATTAAAAAAAGTCATCTACAAATTGGCATTAAACCAAATTTTGTGGAAACTGATTGTGAAGTTAAAGCACTGATAAATCTTTCTTGTGAAATTAATTCTGATAAATCACTGGGTGTAATATTCATATTTAATGTGTTGATAGAAAGTTTGAATCTTCTGACTAAAAGAGCTTCAGATCTGAAGTATCTGAGCTAAAGAGGACACAATGTCGGGATCGATACCGTTCTACCAGAAACACCACCGCCATTACGATCGTGGCTACCGTAGTCGGGAGACGGAGTCTGCTATCAGCCAGTACCAGCAGAAATCTAGTAGTTATTCTTCCCAAAGCAGCAAAAGCACCAAGGGGTAAGAGAGCATGGCAAGATCTATCATGCCAACAGTAGTCTAAATCCTTCCCAGTCCCATAACTTTAACTCATTCTATAGCAGCCAGCTCTTCCTTCATTCCCAGTCCCATAACTTTAACTCATTCTAGCAGCCAGCTCTTCCTTGTGCCCATATAATACTTTTCTTAAGGTGTGGTCACGTTTACCGTTGCTCAGTGAAAATTTTGTGGGTAAAATCCAGTCATTTCAATAGGGATCCACATGTTAAAGTTCCCTTTGCAGATTTTGCTCATGTTCAAGTTGGTCACGCAAATTCTTGATGTTGACCAACAGAAAGCTGCTTGTTTTGAAAGTGATTTTTGTGTGAGCTGTTCATGATAAAGTTGCTGTTGACAATGTATTTTTTGCCTGCAAAATTTTACCGCAATTTCGCTAATGTGACCGCAGCTTTATCCTTCAAATGAAGACAAATATTCCCCACTACTGTTGCCCCTCTTGTTTTGTGTAAGCTCTGCTAATCAGTATTTCCCAGTCAACCTAAAACCCTTAAAAAATGCCATTTAAAAGTGTATTATGCTTGCAGTATGCTTGTTGCTGACACTTGTAATCTTCTTCGGTCGACTATCATATTCAAGGAATATATACTTTAGCATTTCTTTACAGAATAGTGTCCTTGGAGTAGGTTCTGCTGTGCTTGTGTAAAACAAATCACGATCTAAATGAATTTTGGTTGAGTTAATGATGGACAGTCTTAACATTTATCTAAGACTTAGTTTTGGTTCCTAGATAGAGCGCTTCTTGATTCAAAACTTTCTTTGAGTCTTTTTAAGCCTTTCTGTGGTTTGGATCCATGCCTATATTTTGTTTGATTTACTCCAGGTCATGTGACTGTTGGCTCATTTTTGTCTAGGCAAGTGCTTACTGGGTCACTCTGAATGTCAGAATGTAAGGTTATCTTCTGTCTTGTCTGGGACTAATGTACTGTAACTGTACCCTCAAGAATCTTACAGCAATTTGCACAAATTGAAATCTTTCAAGGCTCAGTCATGATTTGATTGGTTTCTTGGTTTCTTGATCTCGGTTTCATGCCGTAATATAAATAACATTCGTGACATAATTTGGCACTTCATTTGGTGTTCTTGACGTCATGGTGTATTTATAGAGGCTACAGAAGCAGATGTTGATTATGTGTGTCATGTGCATTATGCATTTACATCATTTTCTGACTCCTTGTATGTACTGTATGTGTGTGTGATTTAGAGTTCATGTTGGTGGTCCCTCGGTCCAAGAAGTCAAAAGGGTGACCAAGCTTTTACAGTAGTTGCTCCTAAATTTTGGAACAGTCTTCCACTCTATATTCGGCAGGCTCCATCTGGTTTTTAGCTCTCAGTTGAAAATGTATCGTTAACACTCTGCTTCTAAAACAATTGTGAAGCACTTTGGCCAACAACGTTGTTTTTAAATGTGCTATATAAAAAAAAGTTGAAACATTGAAAGTCAAAGAGAAGAAAACTTGGTTACACTTTATTTTAAGATGATATATTTGCATAGTACTTACTGGTAATGTAATGGTAATATTACTTACATGTACTCGCTATAGCGTTATGGTTAGGTTTGTATTTATGAATAATTCACTTTTATTACTATATTAAGTACATGTAGTGACGTGTAACTATGTCACCTTAAAATAAAGTGTTACCAAAAACTTTCCTTTTAATTTATAGTGTTTTTTTATTTACACACAATGAGAAGGAGCCCACAATGCAACCTGTCAATGGATTCTATCCAAAGGATAACAAATAATACCTAATGCAGAAGAAACCATCTATTTTTCAGAGTTGTAAAAACAATAGTCTTCCTACAGTTTTTTTTTCCGTAATTGTTCTGGTAGCCTACTATTTAGTGTGTATATTTGCAAAGTGGAAACTGAATATAGAATACTTAGAATACTTAGATACAAATGTATTTATTTGTTTGTTTTTTACATCTTTCACGATGTAAGTATATAAGTATAGGCTAAGTGTACTTTTTCACAAAGGGATAAGCACACAGCCTTTGTTTTTAACCGGAATAGATCCCTCTTTTATGAGCTGTGCTTTAGAGGATTTTAAGCAGGATTTGAAGTGTCACTGGATGGCAGGCTGGCACATATGCTCTTAGGCCTCCCGTTTCAACCCCATTACTCATGCTATCCAATGTTATACATGCTCCCAATTGTCTAAACTAAAATCTTTCCCATGCTGGGAGAATGTCGTTTTTGTGGATCACTGTAGCTGTCCTAAGTTCCCCCCACCCACTCTCTTCTGAACCCTTGAATGTCTATTTATATACACCCACTCATGAGAGGCATGGATAAGATAGTGATATGTGAATGATATATGAAGGGTATATGTCATCCAAAGCAGTGGTTCTCAAACAGGGGGCTGGGGCCCAAGAGGGTGCCTCAACAAACTTAAAGGGTGGCTACACATATGGACTGACCCGTGGGGCAGTGCTGCATATGGAAGATCTCCTGTCTAACCAGGGAGGAGCTACTACCGATGCAGAGACGGGGCAGAGCAGACTGCCCAGGGAAAGTAGGAAACTCACCTGAAGAGCAAGTAGGCACTCCTATAGATGGGAATGGCGCTGCAAGCGAGACACCAAGCCAGCCTTCAATTACCTGATTGTACCCAACACACGGGAAGAAACCAGCTCCACTGTGAGATTGTAAAATCTTGCAAATGTGTTAGGGGTCGACCAGCCCGCAGCTCTGCAAATGTCTGCCAGAGAGGCGCCGTGCGGCAACACCCAAGAGGAGGCAACGCCCTGAGTATTCTCTCACTTCGAGGGGGCACGACTCACCTTGGGACTGATACGCCAGGGTGATGGCATCCACTATCCAGTGGGTCCACGTAAACACACAATGCACGAACAGGACACAGCAACGCAAAGGCTGGGTCTGCCTCCTCCGGGGGTAGAGCTTGCAAGTTCACCAACTGGTCCCTAAAGGGAATGGTGGGAACTTTGGGCACGTATACAGGCCGGGGTCTGCAGGAGCACTGTCTTTAGAGACAGGGTTTTAAGCTCAACTGACTCCAGTGGCTTGAAGGGAGCCCTCTGAAGACACGACAAAGAGGTCCCAGGAGGTGATAAGGTGCAGTCTCTGAGGATTTAACCTGGCGCCTCTCAGGAACCTGATGACCAGGTTGTGCATTCCCAGTGACCTGCAATCAACAGAAACGTGATGTGCTGTGATGGCGGCAACATGCATCTTCAAGGTGGAAGGGGACAGCCTCCACTCCAAGCCCTCTTGAAGGAAGGAAAGCACAGAGCCGATCTGGCATTTCCGGGGATTTTCCCCCGTCGGGAAGAACACCACTCAGCGGACGGACTCTATTTCAAAGCATAAGCGAGTCTGGTAGAGGGGGCTCTGGTAGAGGGGCTTGAGTGATAGTGTCTACCACCACCGATAGTGTCGTAACTCCCCACTTTCTATAAATATATTGCGATATATCATTACCTTGAATTCTTTTGACCACAATGACTGTGGTGTGAAAAATCTGATATTGTGACAGCCCTACTCTGTTGTGATAGATGCCCTTTTTTACATTTGAGCCCCTGTCCTTGAGAAACTCTCTTCACGTCCCTGCTTTAAAGATTTTAAGCACACTACAAGTGCACTTTCAATAAAATTTAAGGAGACTTATTTTTTTCACATGGGTTGAATATCTTGTATATCCTGGGAATATTTCACATTAATGAAATAATGTTTTGTGTTGAATCACTTAGTAGAGAGAAAAGTAGAATTCTTCAGATTTTTCGTGGAGATTGGACCATTGAAAAACATTCCACTATTGAAAGGCAGTGAATGTGTACGTTCATAGACTTGTAAGAGTGAGTGTAGGTGGTGGTGGTGGGGGGGGGGGGGTCTATTACTTTACATACTTTTCACCGTTGATTAAGTTTTTTTGGTGCTTTGATGCACATCAGGTCCTGTTGTAAGACCACTGAGGCAATTAACCTCCTTCCCACTTACTCCCTTAACAATCTTTCCACTCACTCCCTTAACAGTCTTTCTTCACGACACCACACCCCTTCCAAAAATCATAATAGTGTGTGAAAGAAGTACTGGATACTAACCGTTATGTGTGTATGTTGCCCTTTCTGCATTATTGTAGCATTAGAGCTGCCACATACACATCTCTAGAAGAGGGGGGGATTAGCCCTCTGCCCAAGAGAGCCAAGCCAACCTACCTTGCCATGGACAAGGAGAACCAGATCATCGGTTATGTGGTGCCCATCTTCAGGGGCAGGTAAAAAAATAATCTGGGTTTTATTAGTGTTGTTGGAACAAACACATGATGCAGGTGTTCTATACTTAATGTTTTCCTTTGTTAGCATGCATTGGGGTTAATAGCAGTCACTGCAATAATATGCACATGCCTTCAAACAAGTTCAATTTACCTACACTCACAAAAAGACTTCACATATGATTTTACAGTCAGATGCCATTGAAGAAAGGTTTCATGGTTCTTTAACCCTTGTGAAAATGAAGAACACTTTAGCATATTAAAAGGAGTAGCTACTAATGACGGATATTATATACTTTTAAGTGTAAACTGAATGTAAGGTTTTCAGATACTTAATTGCATAATTGCAATTAAATGAAAATGTATAGTTTAAATTGATATTAAATGCAATTAGCTGAACTTTAGAGTGCTTTTGTTGACCCTATATTTGTAATTTTGTAATTACTTCTATTGTTTTTGAAATATTAAAATGTACTGACAAGCATTTATTGTAAACTAAAATATGCTTTAATGTCAGTAAAAAAAGTATTTCATGTATTTAAATATAGTTGTAATTTCACCTTTGTAATGATAAAGGAGCACATTTAGTACATTTAAAATATATTAAGTGTACGTACTATTGAATAACACACTACATTTATGTATGTTAGTCAACACATAAAAATATGTGTACTTCTTTACAGCAGGACGAAAGATTATTAAAACATGACTTAAATGCACTTTCAAGAAAAACTTTTAATTTTACATTATTACAAAATTAAGGAATGTACTTAAGTGTTTTAAACAGTTATGAAAGTATACTCTCTTTAAGTACACTTAAGTGACCTTTTATTTAATTAATATATATATATATACATTTTATACTTTTAAGGTTTGTAGTGCATTACAAGTGCACATTCATTCTTATAACAGTGCTCTTCTTTTTCGCAAGGTAAAGCCTTTCATGGAACCTATCTTTTAACATTGAGCACTCATTTAATTTGCGGGGAACCATTCAGCTAACTTCAGCCAAAATGGTTCTTGGTAACAAAAGTTGTTTCAAAGAACCATTGATGCAATTTTATATTTAAGGGTGTATATTGGAAGTTCTCTTAAAGAACACAGATAAAGTGGCATTACATTTTTGTGTATATGTGATAGAATATCTGTTGTATTGTGCTGCTTTGTTTGTTTGTGAATGTGTTACTACATGATTTCCCCCTCAGTCATGAGTTTCAAAGTGGTCTATCAGACACTGAGGAAGCACGTCGTGCTAAAGAGAGTGCTGGCTATCTGGCACGCCGTGACCTCTTCTCTAGCGGCGTGGAGTCGGAGCGCACCGAATACAAGTCCCGCAGAACCGTCATGAGGGAGTCCGCTGAGCGCATCTCTCTAAGCAAGAGGGTCAGTGGAGATCCTAGTCTTGTTCCTAAACACATAACTCATGATTACGGTTGTGATTAGAGATTAAAAAATCCTTCTCTTGATAACCATTCTAAATGAATGACTTTTTGTCAAGTAACACTTCTCACTTAAATTTATAATAACTACAAATTGTTGAACTGAGCTGCACCACAAGTCTTACAGCTCTATTGCTTAGTTCCATTGTGAAAAAGAAGTAGACTTTAGCATATACCTTTAAAACTTACTTTTTACTTATTATGGAAAAATATACTTTAAAGAATATACTTAAGCGCAAATTTAATGTGATGTTATTGGACACCTAATTGCATGTTAATTGCATTTAGATGAAAATGTATTATAGTTTAAAATATCAAATGCAGTAAGTTACACATTAGGGTGCTTTTTTGACTCAAGGTCTTAACTATATCTTAATATGTAATTTCATAAATACCTAAAATGTACTGCCGAATATACTGACAAGCATTTATTGTAAGCTAAAATATACTTTAATGACCCTTATATGCCATGTATTTAAATTAAAATTTGTGTTTACACATTTGTGTTATTAAAGTTGCAATTTGTTACATTTAAAATATATTAACTTTAAATGTAATATCGAATAACACTACATTTAAAATTATAATAAAATACTTTACATGTGCATTAGTATGTTTGTAAACACATTCTAAACTTCTTTAAAGTGTGACAAAAGATTATTTAAATATGATGATTTAAAAGTATACTTAAGTGTGTTCAGAAACAGTCTACTATTAAAGTGTACTCGATTTAAGTGCGCTTAAGTGGCCTTTTTCAGTAATATATTATCTGCAAATAAAATTATTTTAATTACTGTATACTTTTACGATTCGAAGTACACCACAAGTGCAAATTCAATACAATTAAGTACACTTCTTTTTCACAAGGGTAGGCAAGCATCACTATTTGAACAATCACCTAACCCACATATTAAACTTCAGTCGATAAATCGTTCTGCACAGTTTGTACCATGGACTTGCAATGGTAACTCAAACTGTACGTCTAACGAATGACAAAACATCTCATATTGACATAAATTGAAAATGCTATAGCAAACTGAATACCATAAGAAATCCACTAGCAACCAGCTGAAGCAATCCTAGTTTAGAAAGCACCAAACATTTTATTCAGAAAATGTAAAAACGTACTTTCCCTTTCAGTCGGTCACTACGACGTACGTCGGTAATACCGACGAATTGGGATCACTTCAGAGAGCCCCTATCAGCTTCGAGAACTTAAGAACAGGCCAATGAACAATTGGCGTGCGAGATTTGCATCTCGCGCTCCGCCCCGCGCCGCGGGTATAAACAGGAAGCGAGAGCATCGCACTGACGTCATTCACTTCGGAGCCGAACCGGCGTTTGAAGAGTACGGACTGCTTTCCTGATTATTCAGCGAGAGAATACTACAGAGAGAACAGAGAAGAAGATCGTGTGTTGGTGTGACGGCACTTTCCAGCGGGACCGCAAACTCAGCTGCAAGGAACAACTGCTGTTATCACAGCAAACAAAACTGTTGGTATTGGTGGGCGTTCCATTTTTGAGTGCAAACACAGGCTGCACTATCCCCTGTGTGTTGCCGCGGTTTCCCTGGGTGCTTCAGCACTCTCTAAAAGAGCGTTTCCTCACAAAAAGAGCAACACGGGTGTGACTGCGTCTTTTTCAAGATGTCATTCCACCCGTGCGTTTCTGGATGCGGTCGTTCCCTCTCGCCCGCTGACGGCCACACTCACTGCATCACGTGCCTGGGCTTACAGCACGCTGAGGCAGCGTTTGTGAATAGCTCGTGTTCTCACTGCGGGAACATGACTATTGCGGTGCTTAGATCAAGACTCACCTACCTCCGGGAAGGCGGAGTCCCCCTCCCCATACCTCGATCTAGAGCTATCCCTAACCAGGATAGACCTACTTCGACGGATGACCGGGGTGATCTGAGGATAACGTTCAGGACAAACCCGCCTAGTGTCCCTACGCAGGTCCCTGAACCCTCACAAGTACCGCTGCCGGTGGCGCCACCGGAAGAGATCGCTGGTCCCGCCCACGGGCGCCCAGTCATCTCTTTCGGAGCGCCCGCGGACAAGCAGATGTCGATCGCAGCATCGGAGGGGGAGTTCCAGTCCTCGGAGGATGAGGACTCAGCTGTACTGCCTCCCTCTGGGAGAGTGGCAACGGTTGAGTCGGACCCCGAGTTGACGGCTATGCTTTCCCGGGCCGCCGAAAAGGTCGGGCTTGTGTGGAACCCTCCACCACGTCCCGAACCTTCTAGGTTGGATGATTGGTTTCTGGGGGGGGGTCGCGCTGGTTCTCAGCATCCCGCCCCAGTGCCATTCTTCCCGGAGGTGCATGAGGAGCTTTCCAGGTCGTGGACGACACCCTTCAGTGCCAGAAACAGACCTGGAGGCTCCTCCCTCCTCACTACCCTTGACGGTGGACAGGCCAAGGGTTAGGAGAGGATCCCGCCAGTCGAACGCGCCGTCGCGATGCAGCTGCGTCCGGCGACCGCCTCCGAGTGGCGTGGTGATCCTCGTCTCCCGTCCAAAGCTTGTGGGCTTTCGTCCAGTCTGACTGCGAAGGCCTATAGATCCTGCGGACAGGCCGCGTCTGCCTTGCATGCCATGGCGTTGCTCCAGGTGCACCAGGCCCAGGCACTCATGGACATGCACGAGGGTAGGTCTGACCCAGAGCTCCTCCGGGAGCTCCGGGCGGCGACGGACCTCGCCCTCCGGGCGACGAAAGTTACCGCCCGTTCCGTGGGTCAGGCGATGTCCACCTTAGTGGTCCAGGAACGGCATCTCTGGCTCAACCTGGCCGACATGAGGGAGACTGACAAGAACCGGTTCCTGGACTCCCCCATATCGTCGGCCGGGTTGTTCGGCGACGCAGTCGAGAATTTCGCCCAGCAATTCTCGGCCGCCCAGAAGCAGACGGAGGCCATCAAACATATCCTGCACCGGCGGCCCGCTGCTGCCTCCACCCAGCCGCCGGCTGCAGCACCTCCGCCTGCCCGTCGCCGAGGACGTCCTCCTGCGGCCGCCCCCGCTCCCGCCCCAGCCCAGCAGCAGCCTTCCACCGGCCGTGGGCGTGGAGCCGGTCGCGGGAAGAACGTCCAGCCCGCTCAGGCGTCCCCCGAAGTTCAGGGGTGTCCACTTCACATCTATACCGAAGGAGGGCGCCCCGGTGCTTCAGGCGGAGATCGCGGTCCTATTGGCGAAGGACGCGATAGAGCCGGTCCCTCCAGCCGATATGAAGTCCGGGTTCTACAGCCCGTACTTCATTGTACCCAAGAAAGGTGGCGGGTTACGACCGATCCTGGACCTGCGTTACCTGAACCGCTCCCTCCACAGGATGCCGTTCCGAATGTTAACCCAGAAACGCATCTTCAGATGCATCCGTCCCCAGGATTGGTTTGCAGCGATCGACCTGAAGGACGCGTACTTTCATGTCTCGATTCTCCCTCGACACAGACCGTTTCTACGCTTTGCTTTCGACGGATGGGCATACCAGTACAAAGTCCTGCCCTTCGGGCTGTCCCTGTCGCCCCGTGTCTTCACGAAAGTCGCGGAGGCGGCCATTGCTCCCATGAGAGAGCGTGGTGTTCGCATCCTCAACTATCTCGACGACTGGCTGATTCTTGACCAGTTGTGCGAACACAGGGACATGGTGCTCCGGCACCTCAGCCAGTTGGGTCTTCGGGTCAACTGGGAGAAGAGCAAACTCTGTCCCGTACAGAGGATCTCTTTTCTCGGGATGGATATCGACTCGGTCGCCATGACTGCGCGCCTCACAGAGGTGCGTGTCCAGTCGGTGCTGAGCTGCTTGAGTACGCTCAAACGCAGTACAGCGGTTCCACTGAAACATTTTCAGAGGCTCCTGGGGCATATGGCAGCAGCAGCCGCAGTAACGCCGCTAGGGCTGCTCCATATGAGACCGCTTCAGCACTGGCTACACGACCGAGTCCCGAGATGGGCGTGGCACAGCGGGTCCCTCCGTGTCCAAGTGACGCCGAGATGCCGCCAAACCCTCACCCCGTGGTCGGACCCTTCATTTCTACGGGCAGGAGTGCCTCTAGAACAAGTGTCCAGGCATCATGTTGTCTCCACGGATGCCTCACCCACGGGTTGGGGTGCCACGAACAACGGGCTTGCAGTATCGGGTCTGTGGACGGGGCCCCAACTGCAATGGCATATCAATTGCCTAGAGTTGCTGGCAGTTCGTCTTGCTCTCAGCCGCCTCAAAGGGTCGCTCAAAGACAAACACGTTCTGGTCCGGACGGACAGCACGACGGCCGTTGCGTACATCAACAAACAAGGTGGTCTACGCTCCCGCCGTTTGTCCCAACTCGCCCGCCATCTCCTCCTGTGGAGTCAGAAGCATCTGAAGTCCCTTCTTGCTATTCACATTCCGGGCCTGCTCAACCGTTCGGCCGATGAGCTGTCGCGGTTGCCAGTGCTTCCCGGAGAGTGGCGACTCCACCCCCAGGTGGTCCAGCTGATTTGGAGTCACTTTGGGGCCGCACAGATCGATCTGTTTGCCGCCCACGACACGACCCACTGCCAGTTGTTTTATTCCCTGTCCGAGGGGACCCTCGGCACGGATGCACTGGCACACAGCTGGCCCCGGGCTCTGCGCAAATATGCGTTTCCCCCAGTGAGCCTTCTTGCACAGACACTGTGCAAGGTCAGGGAGGACGAGGAGCATCTCCTCTTGGTAGCTCCGTACTGGCCCAACAGGACGTGGTTCCCGGAACTAGTGCTCCTCGCGACAGCACCTCCTTGGCCCATTCCTCTGAGGCAGGACCTTCTGTCTCAGAGACGGGGCACCCTATGGCACCCGCGTCCAGACCTCTGGAAACTCCATGTCTGGTCCCTGGACGGGACGCAGAGGTTCTAGGTGACCTACCGCAAGCGGTAGTCGACACCATCGCTTCCGCCAGAGCCCCCTCTACGAGACGGCTATATGCGTTGAAGTGGAACCTGTTCGTCGACTGGTGCTCTTCTCGCCGAGAAGACCCCCGGAAATGTTCGATCGGATCTGTGCTATCTTTTCTTCAAGACAGGTTGGAGAGAAGGCTGTCTCCCTCCACCCTCAAGGTATATGTTGCCGCTATCGCTGCAAGCCATGACCTCGTTAATGGTGAGTCCTTAGGCAAGCATGATCTGATCGTCAGGTTCCTGAGGGGAGCGAGGAGACTAAATCCTCCTCGCCCTTCCTCTATACCCTCTTGGGACTTGACTCTGGTGCTGACCGCACTGCAGAGGGCGCCCTTCGAGCCTTTACAGTCAGTAGAGCTTAAGATCTTGTCTCTAAAGACAATCCTCCTGATTGCATTGGCCTCAGTTAAGAGGGTAGGGGACCTGCAGGCATTTTCGGTCGACGAATCGTGCCTGGAGTTCGGGCCGGGTGATTCTCAGGTGACCCTGAGACCCCGGCCTGGATATGTGCCCAAGGTTCCCACTACTCCCTTCCGGGACCAAGTGGTGAGCCTGCAAGCGCTGTCTTCGGAGGAGGCAGACCCAGCCCTAGCTTTTCTCTGTCCCGTCCGTGCTCTCCGGATTTACGTGGACAGAACACAAAGCTTCAGGACCTCAGAGCAGCTCTTCGTCTGTTACGGAGGACAGCAGAAGGGAAAGGCTGTCTCCAAGCAGAGGATGGCCCACTGGATAGTGGATGCCATCGTCTTG
This sequence comes from Gobio gobio, assembly GCF_949357685.1. Lineage (NCBI taxonomy): Eukaryota > Metazoa > Chordata > Actinopteri > Cypriniformes > Gobionidae > Gobio > Gobio gobio. The sequence goes on along the minus strand of NC_137098.1, from coordinate 14,015,951 downwards.
GCGTATGAATCCCAAGACGTGCCCTGCCCGCTCGGGGTTAGAGCTCACTCCACCAGGGGTGTAGCTTCTTCCTGGGCGCTGGCTCGTGGCGCCTCGCTGACAGACATTTGTAGAGCTGCGGGCTGGGCGACACCCAACACGTTCGCTAGGTTTTATAGCCTGCGTGTAGAGCCGGTGGCTTCTCGTGTGCTCGCTTCCCATAGTCAGCTTCACTGAAGTGCCCGTTCTAGTGTCGGCTTGCTGCGCCATTCCCTTCCCCTGGAACGGATACGTGCGCTTATTTTCTCCAGTCGAGTTCCCCAGGATTGGCGAACCCTGTTGAGTCCTCCGCACCCCTCGGCAGTCGGATGTTGCGGAGCGTCCGACGCCAGGTCTGGCACTCGTATGCATTGGTGGAACTTGTGTCAGGCTGGGTTCCGTATGTCATGACTCCTACGGCGGTCCCATACGTGTATTCTCCACGGTTCAGCTCCCTACGGCGAGCTCGTGTCTTTCCCTTGGCAGAGTTCCTCTGCCGTCTCAGTACGGTGTCGTCTCCCGCCTGCTTTAGGCCGGGGCCACCCCTGGGACTTTCGTATGTTGAGCTGCCCACGGCCAGCCCATACGTCTCTTTCCACATGGTAACTCCCTCTGGGCATGATGTGGCTTCCGCAGCGTCCTTCGGGCACGCTTTCCCAGCGTTATCCAATCAAGTCTGCTGAATGGGTCTTGCGGAACAGCAGTATGACTCTTCTGGCGTGAATCTCCCCGCCCGCTTCAGAACGGGGTCTGAGGGGCTCTCGCTGGGCGCTGGTAGTGGTAGTAACTGTGGCGCTTTCCATAGGGATCCCAATTCGTCGGTATTACCGACGTACGTCGTAGTGACCGACTGAAAGGGAACGTCTCGGTTACGTATGGTAACCCTCGTTCCCTGAAGGAGGGAACGGAGACGTACGTCCCGTCGTCACAGTTCCTTCCATCACTGTTGGCCGGGTCACTGGTTCGGCTCCTCAGTGAAAAACGTCAGTGCGATGCTCTCGCTTCCTGTTTATACCCGCGGTGCGGGGCGGAGCGCGAGATGCAAATCTCGCACGCCAATTGTTCATTGGCCTGTTCTTAAGTTCTCGAAGCTGATAGGGGCTCTCTGAAGTGATCCCAATTCGTCGGTATTAACGACGTACGTCTCCGTTCCCTCCTTCAGGGAACGAGGGTTACCATACGTAACCGAGACGTTATAAGTGCCGCAACATTTTATGTTTTTAAACTTGTACAACAACAAACTCATACATTTGCAAACTGATTTTGCCCATGTTACTAAACCTGAAGTTGAAATTACACACAATGAAAGGTGGAAATTTAATTTTCTTAGCCAATTGTGCAACAGTAGATTTTATTGCAGGCTTTGAGGAACACTATTAAACCCCTGTATATGTTCCCTATTTTTAGATAGGAAAAATAGCAAGAAAGTATCAAGACACAAACTTTATTTAGTTCTGATCCTGGTGCCAATGAACCATGCCACCGTGGTGCCAGATTTCAAGGGTTGTAATGTTTTATGTGAATGTGTGGTGTGCGTTAATCTGTGCCGGTCTGTGTTAAAGTGACTATGAAACAACTGTTGTCGACAAGTGATGTGCTGATAGCTGAGGGAAGCCTCAAGGAGATTATGATTACACTGACATGACTGGACAAATAGAAGCAATGACTGCAAGGAGGCATTTGATCCTAATGCCTGTTCTTCTCTTTTAAACAGCCTGCACGAATCCTGGTGAAGAACAAATGATATATTCTCCATACATTTTGTGTAAATAGTATGTGAATCTGTTATAAATAGAAGATGCCTCATTAGAAAAGTTCCACATTAAAGGGGTCTTGTTATGCCCTTTCACAAAGTGTTGATTTTGTTTTTGGGGTGTACTAGAATATGCTTTCATTTATGATTGTTCAAAAAACACATTATTTTTCACATGTCTTACATTATTACAGCACCTCTTTCACCAGTCTGGCTCGAAAACGCCATTTTCGATGAAGCCCCTCCCTCTGAAATACAAAATGTGCTGTGATTGGTTATCTGGCCCATGATTGTTGTGATTGGCACCTCTTAGCACATTCGGGAAATGTTACGCCCCTTACCATAACCGCAAGCTCCATTCAGATGTAAATATTAAGGATGCCGTCAATTTCAAACCAATTCAAGCATCAGACTTAATAATGTTAACAAGCAAGAGGATTGTGCTGAAAGGATTTCATGTATAGACTTTGCAAGGGTTGCAATTTTCCTAAGGGATGGTGAACAGCCTTACAAACGCGAAAGCTTACAAAAGCTACAGTAAACACTATATCAACACTAATGTTGGCTAGTAGATGAGTGTATGCAAAGCTGTGGCCTTTGTTTACATCATAGCAACAACATAAATCTTATAACTGAAACTGTTAATAGAATGCAACTACAAATAATCAGACTCAATTTGTGAACCACAAACAACAGATTGTCCCGACACTGGGAACTGCTCCATTTCAGGATAATTTTTTTTGCATAGCCTGCATTACTCTCTTAAGTTCTGGAATCTGTTCTCCATAAAATGTGCAGCACACAGATAAATGTTTGGGTTATAATGTTCAGGAACAATGTTTAAAATAAATTTTAGCCACTCTAAGTTCGTCAGCCTTAGGAAGGTCAAGCAAATGATTTTTGGAAACGGGGCGGACAGCGTCTCTTACATAGCGACAACACTGTCTTCTCTAATGCAGCTCAACCAGGCCTATTTAAATGAGAAACATTGTGACTTCACAAGATCTGGAAATCTTGGCTCGGGCAGAAATGCAGGGCTTTAGCGCTTTTTACGATGGAGATTGTTTCAAAGTAGCTTCACAGTGGTAATAGGAAAATAATGCAACAGAATTTGATTTGGCTGTACAGCCGCTCTGGAGAAAACAGTGGTGTCATCCAGCTCAGTTCAAATATCATATAGTGTCAATGCGGGCGTGTTGTAGTTATTGGAAAGTGGATTCTGTTAAATAAAATATCTCCCTTTGGAGTGGACTTTGAGCTTCAGCATTGGTGGGAAGTCATAGGTACAGTGCATCTGGTATTAACAGCGCTTTACTTTTTCCACAATTGGTTATGGTACAGCCTTATTCCGAAATGGATTAAATTCATTATTTTCCTCAATTCTACAAACAATACCCCATAATGACAACATGAAAGAAGTTTGCACTTCTTTTGGCACCAATTACAGCCTCAAGTCTTTTTGAGTATGATGCTACAAGCTTGGCACACCTATTTTTGGGCAGTTTCTCCCATTCTTCTTTGCAGGACCTCTCAAGCTTCATCTAGTTGGATGTGGAGCGTCGGTGCACAGCCATTTTCAGATCTCTTCAGAGATGTTCAATCAGGTTCAAGTATGGGCTCTTGGCTGGGCCATTCAAGGACATTCACAGAGTTGTCCCGTAGCCACTCCTTTGTTATCTTGGCTGTGTGCTTAGGGTCGTTGTCCTGTTGGAAGATGAACCGTTGCCCCAGTCTGAGGTCCAGAGTGCTCTGGAGCAGGTTTTCATCAAGGATGTCGCTGTCCATTGCTGCATTCATCTTTCCCTCGATCCTGACTAGTCTCCCAATTCCTGCCACTGAAAAACATCCCCACAGCATGATGCTGCCACCACCATGCTTCACTGCAGGGATGATATTGGTCAGGTGAAGACTGGTGCCTGGTTTCCTCCAGACATGATGCTTGTCATTCAGGCCAAAGAGTTCAATCAGACCAAAGAATTTTGTTTCTCATGGTCTGAGAGTCCTTCAGGTGCCTTTTGGCAAACTCCAGACGGGCTGTCATGTGCCTTTTACTGAGGAGTGGCTTCTGTCTGACCACTCTACCATACAGGCCTGATTGGAGGAGTGGTGCAGAGATGGTTGTTCTTCTGGAAGGTTCTTCTCTCTCCACAGAGAAACGCTGGAGCTCTGTCAGAGTGACCATCGGGTTCTTGGTCACCTCCCTGACTAAGGCCCTTCTCCCCTGAACGCTCAGTTTGGCCAGGTGGCCAGCTCTAGGAAGAGTCCTGGTGGTTCTAAACTTCTTCCATTTACGGATGATGGAGGCCACTGTGCTCATTGGGACCTTGAATGCTGCAGAAATTTTTCTGTAACCTTCCCCAGATCTGTGCCTCAATACAATCTTGTCTCGGAGATCTACAGACAATTCCTTGTACTTCATAGCTTGGTTTGTGCTCTAATATGCACTGTTAACTGTGGAACCTTATATAGACAGGTGTGTGCCTTTTCAAATCAAGTCCAATCGACTGAATTTACCACAGGTGGACTCTAAAGTTGTATTAACATATCAAGGATGATCAATGGAAACTCAATTTTGAGTGTCATGGCAAAGGCTGTAAATACTTATGTACATGCTATTTTTTTCGTTTTTTAATTTAAATAAATTTGCAAATATTTCAAATAAACTTCTTTCAAGCTGTCATAATGGGGTATTGTTTGTAGAGGTTTGATGAAAATAATGAAATTAATCTATTTTGCAATAAGGCTGTAACAAAATGTGGAAAAAGTGAAGCGCTGTGAATATTTTCCGGATGCACTGTATGTTATTTCCGTAATAAGTGCACTTTTTAAAAGTATAAAAAAGTGCACTTCTATTTCAAAAGGAATAGTTATGACAGGAGCTGAAATATTTAACTTTGCACAAAGAAGTTTAGCAACGATTGTATCTAATCACACATACAATAACATGTTTAACACATTTAATTCTCATGGTTATATTTTCAGAAAAGTGTATTTTAATGTTTATTCCTTTGCAAGTCCTTGCCTTTTTATTTAATGAAGTGAATTACTGTATAATTTTTTGTTTGTTTGTTTTAACAAATCAAGGGGATTAATTGAAATCTTCTCACCTTGAATGCAGAATATTCCATTAGGCAGTTTATGAAATAGTGATGTGTTTGGTCATAAATGCATTACATTTAGTTTTTTTAGTATGCTCATAATGCATTTATGACCAAAGAACGTCACCACCTTCTAAACAATATGGCTGCATGCCCTCAGATCCATGAGAACGAAGAGTACCATAAGCGTCTGAACGAAGACAGCCTGATGCATACGCCCGAGTTTGTGACCACACCACGTTCCCACACTGTTTGGGAAAAACAGTGTGTGAGGCTGCACTGTACCATCTCAGGATGGCCTGAACCACGTGTCGTGTGGTGAGTTAGTATGCACAAACAAGCATGCACTTTTAATGATGATTGCTTTATGTCAAGAATAATATGTGACATAATATGTGTTTTATTTTAGTATAATTGAGATCCATTAGTTTTTATTAATATCTTATTTTTATATTTTCTGTTTTAATTTTAATTTTAGTTAGTAGCCTACAGAATGTGTTTTTGTCATTGTTTTTTTATTCAATTTTATTTCAATTCAAGTGTTTTTTTTTCTCCAAGTAATGCATTTTTTTATGGTTTTAAATTTAATTCAGTTGACTAATGATCCTGTGCAATGAAAGATACAACAGATGGACCCCGTGCGTGGCCTTGTGTACCATAGAATTCATTGCGCGCCGGTGACGAAATTGCCAGATTACACTTTTAATGGAATCGAATATGGCCTTTGAATTGGGACATAGCAATAGTTTTCATTGCTAATTTTTCATGCCATGTCTTTAATAAATCCTGACAGTAGTTTTTTTTAATGCCAAAATTTGGTTTGCGCTGGCGCAAGCTGTTAGTAAATCTGGCCCATTTTCTTTACTTTGCATAGTTTATGCTAATGAATTCGATATGCCATGTTGGCATCTGCATAATTTGGCTATATAGCTTCTACCAAAAATCTCAGAGTTTGTTAAGACGGACTGCCTTTGTCAACAAAATATGAAAAGTTTATTTTGCTATGCATAATAGTATGGTTAATAGCATGTTATTTGTAATTTCTTTCCTTATGAACAGATCAGTGAGGGTGAGCTTGGTCTTCAGCCTCCACTTTCCAGTCAAAAAGCTCTGATGCACTGCATTATCCTGCTGTATTTCAATCCATCCTTTTCCTCCCTCAGGTACAAGAACAATGTTAGCATTGATCCTATGTCCAAGCCAGGGAAGTACAAATTGGAGAGCACCTATAATGTCCACTCCCTGGAGATTAACAGGTGATCGGATTTCAAAGTGCACAGTCAAAGTGATTTGCAATGGTTGTGTGTGTAACACATCTGTCTCTTAATTCCAGGTGTGATTTTGATGACACTGCACAATATCGAGTGTCAGCCATGAACAGCAAGGGCGAGAACTCTGCTTTTGCTTCTGTTGTTGTCAAAAGTAGGTCTGAAATAAATCATCCTAAACTCTTTTTAATACCGTCCTAGAGAACACTAAAGAGTGATTGCAGCTACATCCTGTGTTACCTAAGCTTTTGCAAAGCAATTCTGAATTAGTAGTAGTCTATTAAAAATAGCTATACAGCAAATTACTTTCTACTCTGTTTTCAATACTTACCTTTAGTTTTTGTAATTTACAGCTAATAAATTGCTCCATTTTGAAATAACAATATCACCCATTAGAATCCTGTTATTCTCTTGTTCATTAAGCATTAAGCATTATCTTCTGAAAAATTGTGTTGCCACACTCTAAAAACAAATGTTTTGGCTAATTAAAAAGTAAACCTTTTGAGTTATGCACTGTAAACCTTAACACTCAAAATAATTAATTGGTTTGAGTAGGACAAACTTAAATTAAACAAATTAGCTCATTCAAATGACCTTTTATGAGTATTTAGCACTTTCTTTTTGTTTCAAGTTCACAGAACTGATATATTTTAAGTATACTGAACAGTTTCATTGTTTTGAGTTTTATGAAATTATTTATTTTAATTTAGAAGAACTTAAGGTTAACTGAAACTGGGCTGGAATTTCTGTTTTCCCAGCATGCTTTGCCTATGACAATCGAAAAGGGAGAGCTAAAATTGTTAGTTATATAATGTTTTTTTTGTGCAAGATTATTGTTAAGTGGGAGATTTAGTAGTGCTTAATGTTTTGTTATGCTAATTTCGAAGAGTTTCTTTTAATGTGGGTTTTTGTCGAGTTACCATCATGGTGACAAGTTGTGCATGTGGCTTGATTTGAGAGGAAGTATAGCAAGTGCTTTATATTGCCGCACTCATTCTACTATTGTTAGCAAATTAGCAAGTTAGCATTTTCTGAATTAGCTTTTTATTGCTAGCTAAGTTTATATTAATAAAAGTGTCCACATTGAGGTTACATGAAAATTTTATGTTAAATGTATGAATTAGTGTTCTCAAACATTTCAAGTTACGAACAATTTAAAATAACTTATTTAAACGTTGAATTTCTTAACTTAAACATTTCGAGGCAAATGATTGCCTCAGATTTTTTGATGTGGGTTTACAGTGTGGTTATGATCACTTTTAATGAAATTATGTTCAACCAACAAACTACATTAAGTTAGTAATTTGTAGCACTAACACACATTTTAAGTTGATTGCTCATAAAAAGTTTAAGTTGTTCCAACTAACTGAAGCATAATTTAATTAAATGGAGCGGTGGCCCTGAAACCAGTTGATCTTCTCTGTTTAAATTCAAATTAACAGCTAGCATAGCACATTCCAAATTGTAAAATGTGTTTCATGCTGTAGCTTGCTAAATGTTTCAAATAGATAATTCCCAGTTGTTTGATAAAACAGAAAAAAATTCTTGTCTTTTGTGTGATATGATGTTTAGGATTCAAAGGAGAATTTGACGAGTCCGTGCCATCTCCCAGACTCCGTAAGTATTTCAGAATAAAATCAGATACAAGCTTTCTCTTCTTTCACAGATAATGTAAATGTGCTTTGCTTAAGTGTGTAATGCTGTCAGCATGAGCTAAAGTTTTTTTATGCTAGCTGGCTAATGGCTATTTTGTCTCCAATTCACTGGGTGCAGAAAGCAGAAAGTACGGCTTTGAAGGTAACCTTGGTGAAGGTTTTTCTGTAATATTCTTGTGGTGTTTTAGTTTCGTCTGGTTTCCCTGATCATCTTAAGTGCATGATCGTCCCATCTCATTGTTTTACTTCTCTATCTTTGTTTATTTGATGAGCATATTTAATGATTGTATTGATAACATTCATGATTGCTTTGAGTTAGACACAAAATGATATTTTGAAAACTGATAAATTGATATTATCCAAATATTAAAAGAGGTCATGAATTGAGAAATGAAATTTTCCTTGATTTCTTTTGACATATAAGAGGTCATAGTACTATAAAAATATCCTGTAAGTTTCAGAACTCAAATCTTTCTTGTTAGTCCAAAAACAGCTTTTATTGAAACTAAGCTCCCAAAACGACTAGTTTCGGATTTAGTCATAGTGGGACGTAATAGTGCTACAAAATCCGCCTCTGCAGAAAAAGATCAACGTCTACTTCTATATCATTGCCTCTTTTGCGCTGCCCACCCATTCGCTTTACTTTACTTTACTGAAAATGATGAACAAAGAATATAAGAACAACAGTGCGACAAACGATGGTACAGAATTAGTTTACTCAAAACACCACTAGTTATCCTGTATATAACTGTGGTAACTCCAAATAATTAAAGTTAATTTGCCACAACCAAGATTAAAAAGCATATGTAATACACATAAATGTTTCACAGTTGGCAAATAATTCAACAATGTAATGAGATAAAAACCTTTTTTGTGGTGTCTTCGTTTCAACAATACTTCATCACTAATAAGATTAATAATTACCAGTATCACTGGTCTTTGAGGTTGAGTGATATTTGTCTTCAGATTCTGGATCAGACTCTGGCTCAAACAAGTGTGGCGAACAGTTTTCAAAACAATTCCACACATGTAGTGGGGGTGTTGAAAATCATTTTAAAATGCAAAACTGTTATCCAATCATAGCCGTTGTCTTGTATATGGCACATCTATCAAAATGGAGCGTTTCAAAGAGAAGGTAAAAAACAGGATAGAAAATAGCTTATTACATCTGAATTAGGATGTTTTTTGATGTAAAAATAAGTGGACCTCATAGAACATTTAAAATAAAATGTAGTTCATGACCCCTTTAAATGTTTGTTTCTATCCCTATAAATTAAAACTTTTTTTTACATTATCTTTACATTCAAACTTTACAACGAAGCCAACATTACATTACTTGATATACTCAAGTCCACAAAAACCCCAACAAAACAGACTATCAAAGAAATATTAAATGCAACTTGCTTATGATTATCAAAGAAAATAATTGAATCCCATAAAACAACAACAATAAAACAAAAGCATGTTGACCGTAATGCACATGTAAATCTGGCAATTGTACACACACATCCGGTGCAATGCGGCGCCAAGCACGACGCAAGTGTTTTTTGCTAGTTTCAGCCTGACGCAGTTATCATTTTCACGACCTGCGCCACATTGTTTAAATAGCAAATGCACTCACGCCCATCTGTTCGCCCATGGTCGCCCATGTGCTGGTCTGAAAACGAGGTGTGTTCAGGCGCATTGTTGGCGCGTTGATATTTTGAAAGGAAGAATTGTGCTCACATCCAATGAAACTTTTACAGGTGCCAGATTCAATAAAGAATAAATCAAAGTCAACAAAAATCTGCACACTGTTAATGCTGCTCCCAAAGATTTGAAGATAATGAAGACTCATTAAGAGACTAGGTACAACCCTTTTGGACCATGTACCTGGCGCGGCGACTGTTTTTTTCGTCGTTAAACTAGCAAAAGTGGATTCGACACGCCCTAAGTGCACCTACGCCATGCCCTTTGACTTTAATTATAAGTGCATTACTGTAAAGATGTTTTTGTTTGCTGTATTTAACAATATTTCTTCAACGCATATTGGCAATAAAGAAAAAAAGAAATGCAAAATATAATCTGTTTGAAGAGTTGTTCTACTGTATGTGTAGTCAGTGAGAACATATCTTATATAAACATCTTGTGTTCCTTCTTTCCGTTTCGAGTTCCTGTGTGTTTGTATGTCTTCATGCATTCAGCATTTTTAATGCAAATATCTTTCTATACTCATTAACATTCACTCTTCCCTTGTTGTGTCTTGTGTATTTTATGAATTTAGTGTCAACCCAATAGTTCACTAAATGATGCCTGCTGTCAGTCTTCTTTCAGTTCTTGAAATTGTATTCATGTGAAAACCTTTCAAACCCTTCCCAGGGTAATACATAATTGTACACATTGTACAATATGAATTGTATGTGTGTTTCATTAAACAAATGTGTGTATATGTGTATATGCTGAATCCTGGAGCCAATCCATCAACATTGAATTTTTTATAGAATTGAATATGTTTGTGTACTGCAGCACCTTGTCTGGAGTATGGTGTGAAATTCGAGACACACATTGTGGAGAAGTTTGGTGTGTCTTTTGGACGTGAGGGTGAGACGTTGAGTTTGGGCTGCTCTGTTATCATCTACCCTTCACTGCAACGCTTCCAGCCTGAGATAGAGTGGTACAGAGATGGTAAGTCTGTGAAAAAATAATAATAAGCCCTGATAAGATCTTTTGCAAAATTGATGTGATCATATATTATTGCTAATATTGGCTGATCATATCTAATATTTACTTCTTGCAGATTTGGTCTTTACAATTATCAGTCAAAAGTTTGGAATAATTAGGACTTTTTTTTTCAATGTTTGTGAACGGTGCTCCCAAAAGCTGCATTTATTTGATCAAAAATATAATTATAACAGCAATATTGTAAATATTATTACAATTTAAAATAAATGTTTCATTTTTAAAATATATTTTAAAATGTAATTTATTCCTGTGATACAATGGTGAATTTTCAGCATCATTACTTCAGTCTTCAGTGTCACATGATCCTTCAGAAATCATTCTAATATGCTGATTTGTTGCTCAGTTATTATAAATTATTATTGGTGCTCAATTATTAATAATGGTTCTTATTATTATCAAAGTTGCTTAATAATTTTGTAGAAACCGTGATAGGAATCTTTTTTAACATTATAAATGTCTTTACTGTCACTTTTGATCAATTTAATGTGTCATTGCTGAATAAAAGTATTACCTTTTTTAATCTGACTTATACCCTAAACTTTTTACTGGTTGTGTATCACAGTTTTCACAAAAATATTAAGCAGCCCTACTCTTTTCAACATTGATAATAATAAGAAATGTTTCATTGAGCATCAAATTAGCATATTAGAATGATTTCTGAAGAATCATGTGACACTGAAGACTGGAGTAATGATGCTGAAAAATCAGCTTTGCATCACAGGAATAAATTACATTTTGAAATATATTTTGTAATAACATTTCACAATAGTACAGTTTTTAAAAAAATAAATAAATGCAGCCTTGGTGAACATAAAAGGCTTAATTATTCCAAACCTTTGATCAGTAGTGTACAATTTCATAAATGTATTTTCAGCATACCAAGCAGTGCTTACTATTGCTACCTTGTGATGCATAATGCATGTGTGTGTTTTAGATAAACAGCTGGTGCCATCAAAATGGGTTCAGACGCACTGGAGCGGCGACAGAGCTACACTCACTCTCACACACCTCAACAAGGAGGATGAGGGGCTGTACACACTTCGTGTCATAACCAAGTCTGGCTTTGAGACACATTCTGCGTATGTCTTTGTCAGAGGTGAGGACTAATACAGTGAACTATTTCTAATTCAGCCTGCAACATTATTACTAGCCACTTTATTCATGCTGACAATACAGTAACTATGTGATAAATGAAGAGCATTTAGGGTCCACTAAAAACTGTTACTACAAATAGAATATGAGTTTCGTTTAAACCACTTAATATAGACACACACACATCAATACCTACACTATATTGCCAAACGTTTTGGGACGCCTACCTTTACATGCACATGGACTTTAATGACATCCCATTCTTAATCCGTAGGGTTTAATATGAGTTGGCCCACCCTTTGCAGCTATAACAGCTTCAACTCTTCTGGGAAGGCTTTCCACAAGATTTAGGAGTGTGTTTATGGGAATTTTTGACCCATAATTCATCCCAAAGGTGCTCTATCGGGTTGAGGTCAGGACTCTGTGCAGGCCATTCAAGTTCCTCCACACCAAACTCACTCATCCATGTCTTTATGGACCTTGCTTGTCATGTTGAAACAGGGAGTATGACATTTTCCAAAATGTCTTGGTATGCTGAAACATTAAGAGTTACTTTCACTGGAACTAAGGGGCCAGGCCAACCCCTGAAAAACAACCCCACAACATAATCCCCCCCCTCCACCAAACTTTACACGTGGAGCAATGCAGTCAGGCAAGTACCGTTCTCCTGGCAACCGCCAAACCCAGACCCGGATTACCAGACAAAGAAGTGTGATTCGTCACTCCAGAGAACGCGTCTCCACTGCTCTAGAGTCCAGTGGTGGCGTACTTTACACCACTGCATCCGACGCTTTGCATTGCACTTGGTGATGTAAGGCTTGGATGCAGCTGCTCGGCCATGGAAACCCATTCCATGAAGCTCTCTACGCACTGTTCTTGAGCTAATCTGAAGGCCACACGAAGTTTGAAGGTCTATAGCTATTGACTCTGCAGAAAGTTGGTGAATTCAATGATTTGGAGGGGTGCCCCAATACTTTTGGCAATATAGTGTTCGGTATGAACTTGGAAAAGTTACAAGTAACAAAACAAGTGCAAATTTCACCCTTGAATTGTTTGAAGCATTTACTGGTATTGTAGAAATCCACTGATCAATTTGATTCGATTCTTCTCAACAAGCAAAATTATTTAAAAATGTAATATATTTTGTATTGCAGATTTTGTACATTTCTTTTGCATTCTTTTTAAAATATATTTTATCAACCTGACTATCTGGGGTTTAGTTGTTTTTGTTTCAAAATAGTCTAAATGATTAGAGATTACAGTAATATCACAATTAGTTTCATGCTAAGTGTTTTACAAGAAAAAGAGCATTAGACAAAATCTTTTGGCTTGTACTGTGTGAGTTTTGCATGTCTATCTGAGCCACCCTTCACAGCTCATGTTTCATTCTAAATTTATCCTTGTCGCCCCGTGTCTATGCTGTCATGACATTCAAATGAAGGAGTTGTGAGACTGTCTGGACGAGTGAAGTTCTCAACACTTCCTAACTGTAGTTGCAATACTCTTTTTGATTTTAATTAAACAGGTAGAACTTAACTACAAATGTATATGCAATTTCATAATTACTGTCATTTTTTCAAGTTGCAATTTAGTACATTTCAAATATATTAACTTTAAATGTAATATCGAATAACACACTAAAGTTAAATTATAATCAAGAGATATAGTTTGTTAGTCTTCACATAAAAATAAGTGTACTTTAAAGCAAGTCAAGTCACCTTTATTTATATAGCGCTTTTTACGATGGAGATTGTTTCAACGTAGCTTCACAGTGGTAACAGGAAAATAATGCAACAGAATTTGTTTCGCTGTACAGCCGCTCTGGAGAAAACAGTGATGTCATCTAGCTCAGTTCAATTATCATATAGTGTCAATGCGGGCGGATCAGTAATATAGTTGAATATTCAGTGTCCCCAACTAAGTAAGCCAAAAGCCAAAGGCGAAAGAGGCGACGGTGGCAAGGAAATACAACTCCATCAGGTGACATAATGAAGAAAAAAACCTTGGGAGAAACCAGGCTCAGTCCAGTTCTCCTCTGGCCAATGAACAAACAGTGTGTGATTATGATTCACTGGTAACATTACAAGTGTCGATGAGGTCTTTACAGGGAGAGTCTAGTTGACAAAATCTCTTCTGACACTTCAGGGATGCGTTGTGGTCGTGTCTAGGCGCAGGTCCACCATCTGATCTGGATACGGCCCAGATCCGGCTGACTACAGTAAACCTCGGGATAAACAGAGAGACTAATATTAGCGTAGATGTCATTCTTCTTATTATGTAAACGAGTACATCAGGTGTTATGGGAAGTGTTCCCGGTTCCGGCTGACCTAGCTATTGCTGCCTAAAACAATCATTTAACTGATTTGAATAATAGAAATTGATAATGTTCTATGTGTATGCCATGGTAAAGAGATGTGTTTTGGCTAGATTTAAACTGACAGAGTGCTGTAAGACAACAGATGATTCAAACATTACGATTTAAAATATACTTTAAAGTAAAACTTTTCATTTGTCTATTAAAAAGTGCACTTTTAAAAAGTGTGTTAAGAAACAGTCAAGAAAGTGTACTACCTTTTTCATATTATATTATATTATCTGCAACTACAGTTTTTTGAAAATATACTACAAGTGCACATTCAAGTGCACTTCTTTTTCACAAGAGATGGCATGATGTGACATTGTGAAATTGAACTAATAGTAAATGTTTAAACGAGTCATTCAGACTTTATTTTATTTGTGTTTGCTAGATGCTGATGGTGAGGTTGCGGGTGCTCCTGGTGCTCCTTTAGATGTATTCTGTCAGGATGCCAATAAGGATTATGTCATCGTTACCTGGAAACAGCCTGCTGTGGACGGCGGAAGTGCCATTTTGGGTTACTTTGTTGATAGGTCACTACAAAACACCACATACAATCATACAAAAACCTCTAAAGTTGACCGAATGCAGATGTTAGCCATACACATTTCTTATGTATAATATAAATCAGGGGTTCTCAACTAGTTCAGTTCCAACTTTTATCAAACACACCTGAACAACCTAGTGTACCCTAAATACTTTGATCAAGGTTTGAGCTAAACTCTGCAGGAAAGTGGATCTCTAGGGAGTTGAGAACCCCTGTAAATAGACATCAAATACGCCAGAACCAAACACTGAGGGGCTATTTACATGACACCGTTTTCAACTAAAAACTGAAAAATGTTTAAGCCTTTCATTTACACGACAACAGCGTTTTGGGGGCCTGAAAACGCAAACCTTTGAATGATACCCTTATTGTCTCCATGTAAACTACAAAAATGCAATTTTGTGAAAACGGTGACATCATGCGCATGCATATTACGTGTTCAGTCTAAAGGGCGAGAAGCACCTTTACAAAGTGTCTTTGCAATGTCTTTACAAAGTGACATCGCCAACTACTGGCCTGACAGCAGAATACAGCCTTTTTAATCATTTCCGCAAATATGTGTAAATGGGGATAGTTTTGACAATGTAAGCAAAAAATCGTTGTCGTGTAAACATACTCAAAATCTCAAACCACTGAAAAATCTAGCTGAAACCTCCAAACATGGAGTTTTAGCTGGATTCTCTATCAGAATTTTCCAAAATTATGATTTTGAACTTGTTGAGTGTCGTACAAGTTAAAGTCAGTTATTACACAAATGCAAAACACTCACAACTGTATCTATAAAGTTTTCAATAGTTACAACTAGTTTGTTCTGGTTGTTATGGAAGTTTGTTTCTGCCACAGAATACAAATTTAAAATGGTAATTTTAAAGTCTATTTCTCACAATTCTACTTTTAAAAAGTCAAGAAGTGAGATAAAAAGTCACAATTACCTTTTTAATTGCGAGTTTATATGCAGTCAGAACTTAACTGAGAGTCATGATATATAAACTCATAATTGCAAGAAAAAAGTCAGAATTGTGAGAGAAAATGTCGCTATTTAAATTTTTTATGCTGTGGTGGATACAATCTTCCATAGGATCTAGAGCATTTCTTGACTGTTTTGTTATTGCTTGTATACAAACAGCCCTGCTCTCTAATATTTTTGTAACATCGGATTGTATTACATTTTATTTCCCTTTATGCCTTTTTTCCTCTGCAGGTGTGAAGTTGGCACTACACACTGGTCACAATGTAACGACACTCCTGTTAAGTTTGCACGTTTCCCTGTAACTGGTCTTGTGGAAGGACGAAGCTATGTGTTCCGTGTCCGTGCTGTGAATAAGGCTGGTATGAGCCATCCATCCCGTGTCTCTGAACCAGTAGCCGCTATGGACCCTGCAGACCGCACAAGAAAAGGTAACCAGACTGACACGGCAAATACAAAAAAACAAAACGAAAACAAAACAAGCTGTACAATGTGCTTTCTTTCTCTAGGTGCCTCTGCTCCTTGGACTGGACAAATAATTGTAACTGAGGAGGAGCCTGTGGGTAAGAAACTTCAAATTAAAATGATCTTATTTCTTAGGGTTCCAACTATCATTAAACCTTTGAATTTATGTAATCCTAGAGAGGTTTTTTTCTCCACAATTGAGCTATTATGGCTTACTTAGTGTATCATTATCGAGAACATTTCTCATAATGGCTCCCTATATACTAATAATGAGATACTTTCCTATGATGGCTTAGTATCTCATAATAATAAGAAACTTTGGCATCATTATGAGTTAATGTTATAATGTTAAGAAAAAAATATCATAATTATTATATCTCGTAATAAGAGGCTCTCTCATAATAATGACTTAACATCTCATAATAATAAGAAACGTTCTCATAATGACTTATATTACTCATAATTATGATAAAGTTTCTCATTATTGTGAGATACTGTTATATATGTAGAAAAAAAAAATGTATTGCCGGTGTGACAACCATGTCGGACCGTTTATCAGCTCAGAGCCTGGGATAAATAATAGACAGTGCAGTGCCAGCTCGGAACAGGTACTCTCACTGGTCACCATCATGTGACACCCATACAACACAGCGCTGGGAGATCCAGTGAGATCGCATCATTGCAATATCTAGTGAGAAGCATTAAAATTCAGCGCAGACTACTCTGTTATAAACCATAGCTATCACATCAAACAGCACATGGAAACCAGGAGCCATGGTATTATTGTTCGTGCAAACTTTTAGGAGTGAAATTCAAGCATTTTTTTAAGGACTTTCAAGTGCTTCACACAACTTTTTCTAGCATTTCAGTGCTCTAAATATTATCCAATTTAAATGTTATTTTTAATACCAAAACATGATTTGCTCATCCTCCAAAGTCTGTCTCCATTTGTAAAACTAAAAGTTTCAAGATATAGGAAGTCTAACACTAGGTAGCAAACAAACACTTTAATTTAAATAATAAAAAAATCTCTATAACCAGTAGATGATGGCTCTTGGTAGATGGTAGATGGATGATCTCTTATTTACTTATTAGCTATTTCCACTCCCTAATAGTCTGGAGCCCTGTTAATATGACTTAGTATCTCATAGATAAACTTTCTCATATTAACAACTCAACATCTCATAATAATAAGAAACTTTCTTATAATAATAAGTCTTGCGCAACATTCTCTAAAGGTGACGAAAAAACCCTATTTAGGTTACGACTTCCATCACGTTTACTGAATGCTTTCAAAACATATTTGTGTGAATCAATGTACACTGGGCTGCTTTGCAAATGAGGGTCAGTAAAACACAGAATTTGCACAAAAGTTGCTTCTCAAAGATAGATCAAATACCAACTGTTTGTCCAACTTCATATTCAGAACATGTAAGTACATTATATTTTGTGAATGTACGCAAATCGCCTTTGTGAATGTGCTTGTTAGCACGCTGGTGGTTAATGTGGCTAAAGTTACCATTGCCTCTGACTATATTCACAGAGAAAGCAGCCCAGTGTACATAGAGTCTCACAAACATGTTCTGTAAACGTGATGGAAGGACCTAAATAGGACCCAAAAAAAAGTTCTCGTTTGGTCCCCTAAAGGTCCTGCAAACGTTATGGGAATGTAATGTAGAAGGAACGTCCTGGAGTAATGGTCCCCTAGACATTCCCAGAACGTCCTGAATGTTCGGTGAAGTTCTGCCAAATAACGTCCTCCAACCCTTTATAGAACTCCACATCATTCCCGTCTCGGAACGTTCTAGGAACGTTACCAGGCGACGTCCTTGACACCAGCAGGGACATTCTGAGAACATTCTGGGAACATTAAATTTCCAAATAAAATATGGTCCCCTAAATGTTCCGAGAACGTCCTGAATGTTCTGTGAAGGTCCACCAAATAATGTCCCTGAATCCTTTAAAGAACTCCACATCATGACCGCCTCGGAATGTTCTAGGAACGTTACCAGGCGGCATCCTTGACACCAGTGGGGACGTTCAGGGAACGTAACATTTCTAGCGAGGTCATTATTATGTTTCTCATTGACATGTTAAGACTTTAAAATGTATGACAGAAAATTTCTCATTATTATGATGTTTAATCATTATCTCTAATGTTAAGTTAGTATTATGGCATAAAGAATCATATTTTTACTCAGTTGTGTTGGAAACTTCCATATGGAATCTCTATAAAATTATTTAAAAAAATCCTTATACAGCGATCTCAAACAACTGGAAATGCATCTGGTCAAATACTGTACCTGTATTTTTGACATGTCCTTGGCCTGTCCATTGTATTCTCTTTGACCATCCTGTAGTTTATTACCTAAAACTGATCAATGAACCTATTACCATTATAATATGATTATATTTTATCTTCAACTCATTTAGAGGGAGTGGTTCCAGGCAGACCTTGTGACCTCACAGTCATTGAAGCCACTAAAAACTATGTGGTGTTGAGCTGGAAGCCCCCAGGCGATAAAGGCCATGAAGGGGTCATGTATTATGTAGAGAAGGTCAGTGTACAAAACTGAATCTAACTGCATAATCACTGCCAGTGGCATTTGATAATGCTTTAGTGATGTTTATGGTAATAGACCTTGTGTATTACAGTATGTTGTATTTTTTGTTTGTTTTAATAATACTATCTCTGTGTGTGTAGTGTGTGTCTGGCACAGACAGCTGGCAGCGAGTGAACACTGAAATCCCTGTGAAATCTCCACGTTTTGCTCTTTTTGATCTGGCTGAGGGCAAGTCTTACTGCTTCCGTGTTCGTTGTTGCAACTCAGCTGGTGTTGGCGAACCGTCAGATCCGACTGAAGCCACCACGGTTGGTGACAAGCTGGGTATGATATATACAAAATCAGCCTCTTTACAAAGTAAAAGATCAAGGAAAATGTGATGTTTTTTTATGAGTACACCCTTAAAAATAAAGGTCCTTTATTGGCATTTGTGGTTCCATGAAGAACCTTTAACATACATAGATATGTTCCATTGCACAAAAGATTCTTTAGAGTGGGAAAAGGTTCTTTAGATTATAAAAAAATGGTTATTTTAAAAAATTTTCACTGAAAGTTTCTTTATAGACCCCAAAATGTCATTACTGCGAAAATCTGCTTCTGGAACATTTATATTTAAGAGTGTATGGACTCTTTAAAATACTATAATGTTATGTTAACATTTTAATATGCGGCTTTCTAGAATACTTGATTCTGACTGGTGTATCATTGCATTCTTCGCTCTGATATTTCCTATTTTGCTTATCTGGATAACCGATAACCACTGTATTTTATCCCTTTCTACATATTTGTATTGTTTGAATTTGTTTGTTCGTCTTGGTTAAAAGCCGTTTGCTAGGAAGCCTTGAGTTTCTTTTAAGTGAGCTAAGAAAACCCAACTCAATATTTGTATCCAATTATTAATGGTAGCCTTAACTTCTGGATATTCCATTCACTCATTATTTACCATGCATTTGTACATTTTTATTTTATTTTATTTCCAAAGTAATTACAGCGTGCAGATAAATGTTGGCTGAACTTGAACATAATATAAAATCTATCATAGCGTAAAAAATGTGTAATGGTGTAATCAACTTTTTTGTCACCTGCCGCCAGATATCCCATCAGCCCCTGGCCGTGTGGTGCCTACCCGCAATACAGACACATCTGTGGTGGTTTCATGGGAAGGGTCACGTGAAGCTAAAGAGCTTGTGGGCTACTACATTGAGAACAGCATTGTGGGGAGCAATACGTGGGAGCCAAGCAACAACAAACCAGTTAAAGGCACAAGGTATAACGACACATACAGTATAATTAATAATTCATCAAATTACACACAGAGTCTTGTTGTGCTAAATATCACAGCTGTAATTTGGCCACATACATAGGCAGAGTACACAGGTAATCGCAGCCTAATATTCACTACAACAGCATGATTTCAAAAGCAATATTGCTTTTATACAACTTATATAACAAGTAATTTATATTGAATAACACTGATGTCACGGAACTAGCTGACTGTGTTGTCACCTCTCGTCGGCTGCGTCTCGGGTAAGATGATGTAAACTTATAACAGCCATCTGTCTGTACTGTCTTGACTTTGTTCGCTTTCATCACTTTCACTTTCTCGTGCACTGACTCATTGACTAAGCTGAACAGCCAATCAGAGTTCTCTCTCGGCATCTGACTTGAGCCACCAAAAAACTAAGCCGACCAGCGCTAAAAAAAAACGGCCCGACATTGCCCGACAGCCGACCATTGGCTTGGTGTGTTCCGGCCTTTACATTTCAGACACAAATTAGTCAGTTTCTAGGTTTTTCTTCTCGAAAATATTTCCAAAAGAAGACAAAAAATGATAACTGTAACAATATCATTCTAAATGTAAAAGAATAGCAGAGTCCACACCACCACAACGATAAAGATAATGGCACAGAGAAACTATTGTAATATGAGGCAGGAACGGTGATGGTATGGAGAAGCATATCTAAATGCAAGGGGTTTTATTAAACAAACAAGCAAACATAGACTGAAACCAGAAAACAAAGGAACACTGAGAACCTGGGAATACAGGGACCAAGATCTACAAACTTACAGCAAACAAAGACTGAAAAAGAACAAGGAAAACACAAGGGCTATATAAACAGAGGAGCTGATAAGATCCCCCCCACCCTCCCAGCTGATGAGCTATTAAAAACATTGACAGCCAATCAGAAGCCATCGTGCTTTAAAGAGCTTGAGCATTTAAAGCGGCAGACGACAACAACTGCAGCGCATGCTAATAATAAATAGAACACTTTTGTGCATTGGAGTGGACGCTAATATAGTTATCGTTATTTTGTTATCTTTATACTTATCTTTCTTGGTGTGAACTGGCCATAAAGCTGGCTAGCCAATGAGATTAGCATATTTGGTAACATGCCCAGAGCCCCTGCTGTTTTATATAAAACATGTTCATCTAGTTGGAGCTGACGAACAAGCTATTTTGCTAATTGGTGGTGATAAGCAGAGAAGTTAAAGTATCTTAGTTTGTACTCTTGTATTTGGATTTGTTTGATAACTATAACAAATACAAAAATCTGAACACATGTAAATACTGTTTGACTTTCTTTCTTCTCTGTGATAAAAGGAAAGTTGTGCAGAGTTTTGTGTACTCTGGTAACTGGGATATTTCTGCTTTTCTATAAGCGCCACCTACTGTCCCAGAGGGAAATTTTATTATTTCAGCCGTTTTTTAAGCATTGGTCTGAACTATACATTGTTTTAAAGAAAAACAATCAGCGTGTCTCTGCTTCCTTCCACTATAAAAAAAAGCCACATAAACAGTTGTTGATTATTACATAATTTGGAGCAGTAGTGATCCTGAGGTGGAGCTGCAGTATCAAGGTCCCACCCAGGGTCGGCGCTGGAGTATACTGTCCCCTCAGTCAAGAGGAATGTGAAAATGGATTTTAATGATGAAACCGAATAGACTGTTGAAAAAAAATCACAATTACCAAGTGCACAGCCTCTTCCTGCCTCTAATTTGCATGCTTGAACGCCACTGGCTGTCATAGAACAATCAGGCTTCAGTATTTCTAGGAGAAAGGTGTTTTCCCATAGCGCCATCTTCTTGGTAATGTCTCGTTCCCTTATCTCAGAAAACCAAGGTTATGTTTAGTAACCAGGGACTTTTTTTCTATATGGAAAATATTCTATATTTTCTATATTTTTTCTAACCAGGGACTTTTATATCTATATACCCCCCTTCTTCAGTGCCCCTGTTCTTGCAGACTCAATCGCAAGAACAGCTGTCAATTATGACGTTACACCCTGTTTTTATAGCATCAAATAACTAACTAAAACCAAACTTATTAGAAAAGTGTCAGCGTCATGAGAACTACCTAAAATGACCAAAACCATCTTTGGATAAAAATTATTTGAAGTGTAATTGGATTTTTTTAGTTTGGCTCGCGTCCCATTCAATTACATAGAGAGGGCAGGGTTTATGACATATTTACAGCAGCCAGCCACCAGGGGGCGATCAAATGATTTGTCTTCACTTTTCAGGATGTGTGCTGCTCACTTGGACGGACAAATCACATGTAAAAATCGGGCTGATTTTTCATGACAAATGTTTATATTGGAGTGAACATGCTATTTGGTTTAAGGGTTTGTAAATCAACAAGTATGAACAACAGTACTATTTATGTTTGTCTTAGTGAGCCCCACTAATAAATACCATAATTGTTTGCATGAGATTTTAATTGTTTTAACATATCTGTCCATATGTGTTTATGCAGGTTTGTCTGTCATGGCTTGACCACAGGCGAGAGTTACGTTTTCCGAGTGAGAGCAGTCAATGCTGCGGGAATCAGTGAATTCTCACAAGAATCAGAAGCCATTGAAGTTAAAGCTGCTATTGGTGAGTCATCTGTGAACTTCTATTGATATGACTTGGATATTATTAAGATCTTTGAAACATGTTTTCACTTTAAATTCCAACTTTCACTTTAAATTCTGACCACTGTACTTGACTTACGCATTTCACACGTCCTAAATGGCACTTCAGTGTCAAGGCCTCCACCACCAAACTCCAGCTCCGTTCCCTGCATTTCTCCCAGTAGACGGGGTCAGGACTTGTAGACCTCCTCTAGTTTGGGTCACAACTGATCCAATGTAGTGGTGACTACAAACCAGCTCACCCTCGTACACCCCTGCCCACTCCCTCAGTCTTTTCACACCTGTCCCTTCTGCATGTCTTTCACATTTTCTAAGTTCATGCACCTTAACAACCACAAGACTTTGTGTTGAGAGTCATGTTCACTTATCCTTTATGAAACACACATTTATTACGCACACCTTTTTTTCTAATAACAGTTTCTAAAAACAGTATTTTATGGCACAATACCCCTTGCAGAATCAGTAAAAATGTGAATAATTTGAGCAAAATAAGAGGGATCATACAAAATGCATGTTCTTTTTTATGTAGTACTGTCCTGAAAAAATATATTTTACATAAAAGATGTTTACATATAGTCCACAAGACAAAAAATATCTGAATTTATTAAAATCACCCTGTTCAAAAGTTTATGTATGCTTGATTCTTAGTACTGTGTGTCGTTACCTGGATGATCCACGGCTGTTTTTTTTTTTGTGATGGTTGTTCATGAGTCCCTTGTTTGTCCTGAGTAGTTAATCTGGCCAATGTTCCTCAGGAAAATTGTTCAGGTTCTGCAAATTCTTCAGTTTCTGCAAATTCTTCAGTTTTCCAGCATCTTTTGCATAGTTGAACCCTTTCCAGCTGTGACTGTATGATTTTGAGATCCATCTAAATTGTACTTAATTTGTCTTTCGGGAAATATGCAAGTATCTTCTGTTGCTTCCAAAGGGCAGCACTAAATGAAAAAAAAAAAACTATATTTAAACAAAATAAGAAACATTTGGACATCTTCATCCTGTTCAAAAGTCTTGTGGACTATATGTAAACATATTTTATGTAAAATATCTTATTCTAGACTGTACTAAATAAAAAATATTTTAAAGTTATTTAATTTAAATTATTCACATTTTCACAGTTTCTGCAAGGGGTGTGTAAACTTTTGAGCAGCACTGAATATGAACAAAACAACAGTATGCATTATATATGAATTTACAATTATTTAATATTGGCCAATAACAGAGTAAAGTTTTTTACTTTTAAAAAAGTATTAGGTTGTTTCCTGCTCTTCCTACTTTTAGTTAATTAGTTAATTAATTATTAATATTAATGCTAAATATAAAAGTATAAAATATACTGTATACTTACTTGTTAATTGACTAGTTTGTAGCATCCTGTGTCTTTCATTGAGTTTCTTGTGCCTTGATGTTAGACTAGTGTGATGTCTTTATTCATAAAGGTTCAGCACAAAGTCAGCACAAAACCCCTCTGTGACATTCAAATGCATAAACTACACTAAATAACTGCATCCTCCCTCCCAAATTATCTTTCTAAGCTTTTTTTCATCCTTGTTCATGTATTCTAAATGCTTGCTCATGTATTAATCACTTCTATTGTTGCTTGTTTTCATCGCCACCAAAACAAAGTTGATTTTCTCTTGCATGCAAACAGATTTCTGCTTTAGTTTTATACTGAACTTGAATAGCTAGATTAAAGGAAATAAATGTGAAGCATTTTGAATGTGATAGTGTTTGATTTTTATTTATGTCTGCTTTCTCTTGCTGTTTTCTCTGCTAACTCCTTTAGGGGGCGGTATTCTTCATGGTGTGTGTCTGGAGTCGGGGGGTAATGGGGTCGGACTAACCCAGCACAGCACTTGTGGAGTGGGCAGGCATGTGGCGCCTCACTCCTCTGCTGACACGCCTCTAACATGCCTAGCTAATGTTAGTGCAAGGGTTGAGGGAGGGGGTCAAAACACTGGCCACAAAGGGCATCCAATTGCATTAAATGAAGGAAAACAGGGCGAGAGTCAGGGGGCACCAGAACCTGCTCGTGGGCAGGATACCGAAACGTCTAAACAGGTTGCAAACTCTAGCATTGAATTGGTAATGCCCAACCACATCCAAAAGGAGTCGGCAATAGAATTTCCTGAAATTCGTAAGTCCTCAGTAAACTCTTCTACGGAACAAGAGAAAGCAGGAGAACGAGAGAGAGGACGAAGAGGCTCAGGTGAGAAGAGAGAGAGAAAGCCAACTCTTTGGAACGTCGTCCATCAGCATCCCTCCTCAGTGTTGGCCTGTCTCCATTTTCACCTTTCCTGTTTTTTCATTCATTTTTAATTCATTTCTTTGCATTTTGCATCTTGATTTTTCCACACTATCTTTTTTTAACTCTTATTTAGCTTATTGTCATTTATAAGGTTCACTCATTAATAATTTATGCGCTTATTATTTTCAATTTGTCATATTGACCCTTGTGAAAGAAGTAGTATACTTTAGCATATAAAAGAGCACTTATTTTGAAATAATATACTTTAAAACAATATACTTAAAACTGCAGTCTGTAACTTTTTTTTGTTTAAAAATGATCCAAAATCAATTGTTCAAAACTTTCTCCTTAGCTTAGCCCGATTCACAACAGTAAGCTTGTAATAATGTGTTATAATTTGAGTGATACTGGTGGATTTCCACAGGAAATTCAAGCATGTCTTTGCGTCATTACGTCACGTCTGTATACATAAAGAAGGAGTCCGGCTAGTAGGCTATCGCATGTGAGGATGCTGCAGGTGGCAGATCATTTATAGCCTTTTCTCACAGCAGCTGGAATAATTAAATTTATCATTTTGATGCCGGATTGCATATAACTGCAATTGCTGGTTTCAAACAGAATGGCGACAAAGAGGCAAAACTTATGGACTGCAGCTTTAAGTGTGAACTGAATGTAGCATTCGGACACTTGCATGTTGATTGCAAATAACACATGCAAATGAAAATACATTATAGTTTAAATCTATATTAAATGCATTTAGCTTAACTTGTGTTTTTTGACCCACTTAATACAAATATGGTTAAAGTGAATGTACTGACTTAAATTATACTTATACACAACTGTAATGATGAATTTCCAAATTAGTACATTTAAAATATATTAACTTTAAATGTAATATTGAATAACACACTGTAATTAAAATGATAAACAATTATTTTAGTTTGTTAGTGAACACATGAAAATAAGTGTATTTTAAAGCACGACAAAATATTAAAACATTGATTTAAAATACTTTAAAGTAAACCTTTTCACATTATGACAAAGTACACCTTTTAAAAGTGTACTAAAAAAAAGTGTACTTAAAAGTGTTAAGAAAACGTCATGAAAGTGTACATTCTTTAAGTACACTTAAGTGGCCTTTTATTTTATTAATATTATATTATCTGCAAGTACAGTTTTTTACAGTACACTACAAGTGCACATTCAATATAATTAAGCACACTTCTTTTTCACAAGGGGACATAAGACCTCTTTCATTAAATTGGCATATTGCAGTTGTTTGAACAGTCTTATAGTCACGCTGTGGTTATACAGAATATAAACATGCAGGAAAGACTGCCGCAATTGACTGGTCAGTCAACTCCATTGGAAAATCCAGTTAAAACCAGTTTCTAATGGTTTCTGGTTCAGTCTGTTTTTTTTCTAATGGGGTATCTTCTCAGAGAACTTTTATATATGGTAAGTCTTCTCCGCTACAGCCTTTTTAAGCCCTTAAATAACATCACTATCCTCACAAATGCATCCAGGGATCCTCTTTGGATTGTTTTATGCCACCAGCCACAACTGGCAATATGTTGGACACCCTCCCTACTACACGATACACTCCTTGGGCTCACCAACTTGCAATGTCATAGTGCCAGTCTGTATTGAATATATGCCTGGTTTGGATATTTTGCTCCCTTCTGGTTCACGCTCATATCATTAGTTTCCTTTATACTGTAAAAGTGCTTCACTGCTAACTGTAATATTTTGTCATGCCAGCTTCACCCGCTCCACCCTATGGCATCAATGTGTTGGAATGTGTGCGGGATGCAATGGTACTAGCCTGGAAACAACCCACTTTCATCGGTGGTGCTGACATCACTGGTTACTTTGTTGATTACCGTGAGGTCATCGATGGAGTCCCGGGAAAATGGCATGAGGCGAACATTAGGTCTATCAGTGACAGAGCTTATAGAGTAAGTAGCACATTTGTTTAATCACAGGCAAAATAATAGGCCATGAGTTGTGTGATTTTTGATCTCTAACCTCTTCTTTCTGTTTAGGTTTCAGAGCTGAAGGAAAACATGCTGTACCAATTCCAGGTACGTGCTGCCAACATGGCTGGTGTGGGCATCCCATCTATTCCCAGTGAGATATTCAAGTGTGAGGAGTGGACTATTGCTGTACCGGGTAATTCGAATAATACATTTTTATTTTTTCTTATCAAAGCTGTAATGCTTACCCGCAATAAAGCTGACCCATCTGAAAAAGAAGTACAATTTAGCATACTTTTAAAAAGAGTACTTAAGTGTGAATATGCTTAAGTGTACATTTAATGTAATCTTTTCCAACTCTTAATTGCACATTAATTGCAATTAAATGAAAAGGCATTATACTGTAGTTCAAATTTATATTAGATGTAATTAGCTGAACTTTAGAGTGCTTTTTGGACCTGCTTAAGTAGGACATCTTTATATGTAATTGTATAATTATTATTTCTATAGTCTTTTGAAATACGTTTAAGTGTACTGCCCAAAAAATGAAAACATACACTATTTTGCCAAAAGTATTGGGACGCCCCTCCAAATCATGGAATTCAGGTGTCACTTCCATGGCAACAGGTGTATAAAATCAGGCACCTAGGCATGCAGACGCTTCTGCAAACATTTGTGAAAGAATAGGTCGCTCTCAGGGGCTCAGTGAATTCAAGCGTGGTACCGTGGTAGGTTGTCACCTGTGCAATAAGACCATTTGTGAAATTTCCTCACTACTAAATATTCCAAGGTCAACTGTTAGTGGTATTATAACAAAGTGGAAGCAATTGGGAACAACAGCAACTTAGCCACAAAGTGGTAGGCCACATACATGCCACGCACAGTGCACAGAAGTCACCAACTTTGTCAATAGCTACAGACCTCCAAACTTTGTGTGGCCTTCAGATTAGCTCAAGAACAGTGTGTAGAGAGCTTCATGGAATGGGTTTCCATGGCCGAGCAGCTGCATCCAAGCCTTACATCACCAAGTGCAATGCGAAGCGTTGGATGCAGTGGTGTAAAGCACGCCGTCATCGGACCCTGGAGAAGTGGAGACGTGTTCTCTGGAGTGACGAATCACACTATCAACCCGATATACGCTTTTCTGTAGCTCAAACAGTAGAGCGTGGCACTAGCAACGCCAAGGTCATGGGTTCGATGCCCAGGGAAAGCAAAAACTGACATGTAAAAAAAATTGTGTACCTTGAATGCAATGTAAGTCGCTTTGGATAAAAGCATCTGCCAAAATGCATAAATATAAATAAAGACGAGTCTGGGTTTGGCAGTTGCCAGGAGAACAGTACTAAAGTTTGGTGTGGGGTTGTTTTTCAGGGGTTGGGCTTGTCCCCTTAGTTCCAGTGAAAGGAACTCTTAATGCTTCAGCATACCAAAAGACATTTTGGACAATTTCATGCTCCTAACTTTTTAAGAACAGTTTGGGCATGGCCTCTTCCTGTTCCAACATGACTGCCCACCAGTGCACAAAGCAAGGTTCATAAAGACGTGGATGAGTGAGTTTGGTGTGGAGGAACTTGACTGGCCTGCACAGAGTCCTGACCTCAACCCGATAGAACACCTTTGGGATGAATTAGAGCGGAGACTGTGTGCCAGGCCTTCTTGTCCAACATCAGAGCCTGACCTCACAAATGCGCTTCTAAAAGAATGGTCAAAAATTCCCATAAACACACTCCTAAACCTTGTGGAAAGCCTTCCCAGAAGAGTTGAAGCTGTTATAGCTACAAGGCCAACTCCATATTAAACCCTGCGGATTAAGAATGGGATGTCATTAAATTTCATGTACATGTAAAGGCAGGTGTCCCAAAACTTTTGGCAATATAGTGTACTTTAATGTCATTTCTGTTGAAATTTGCATGTTATATATATTTAAATATATTTGTTATATCAGTGGTTCTCAACTCCAGTCCTGGGGACCCACTGCTCTGCACATTTTGTATGTCTACCTTATTTAAGGCACCTGATTCTGATCATCAGCTAATTAGGAGAGAGCTCAATGAACTGAACTGAGGCTGTTTCCGAAATCGCCCCCTATACCCTCATTCACTATTCCCTACATTAGTCCACTGATATAGTCCACTTCGAAAACGAGTGAGTGATTTCGGACACTAAGTGCGCCGGAAAGGCTGCCGTTTTTGCAGTTTGTGCTTTCTGTTTGGCAGCTCCAGTAATAATGAAAAGATTTATCCTGAACTCTGCTACGGAAACTAGCATGTAACCTTAATCAAACAATATAATAATCATCTTAAAAAGGATCATTTATACCTGTATGCATGATATTGGGCTGGACCAGTGCGGTTCGGAAGATGGATGGATGATTGATTCAGCTGTGGGCACTATTTGAGGGAACAGCCATTTAGTGGTGTCCGAAACCATAGTGGACGTTATTAAGTGCACTCATTCAATCCCACAATGCACCACAATAACGAGTTTGCAACCGATGTATGCTCGACGGCTAGAGAATACCCATAATGCACTGTGAGAGTCGCGCCGTGCATTGAATAAATTCCCGCGTTTCGCCAGGAGATGGCATCGACTCACACACTTTTTAAGACCAATGATATTGGGCCCACTCACTTGTATCGTCTCTAATTGAGCACGTCTGTTTACACACCCTGATAAACACTGATTAAACGAGTTAGAAGCTTTATTTTCACTTTTCTAATATTTTCTTCATATTCATAGAAAATAAATTCCTTTCCGATCTGATGGAAAAAAGGATCAGTGCGAGTTTGGCAAAAGGCAGATTCGAACCTCTATTCAATTTGTGCCAAATCTTAACGCCATGCGTCTTGCCCCTACACTATTGGTGCTGATGAAGATTGACACTTAGAGCTTTATGATTACTCCAGAGTACTCGTAGATCTACAATCATTTTCAAGTGCTACTTAAGTTACGATGCTTTTGGGAAACAGACCTTAATATTAAGATCACTCGTACGATCGTTATTACGATCAACTTAGGTTTACGATGCTTTTGGGAAACGCAGCCCAGGTAAGTTCATTCATTCAGGGCGCGGCTCTCACAGTGCGTTGAGAGTACACCGTCTGGTTGAGTGAGAGAACGATTCAAAAGCGTAAGGAGTTGTTTCTCGTTTGCTCTCGAAATGCTTTCGCGGGACTTTGCTGTCATACGCCGATCGGGCATCGAACAAGCATATTCTCCAGCGCGTACATCTACTGTACACTCGTTATTGCGGTGCATGGTGGGATTGAATGAGTGCACTCAAAAACGTCCACTATTGTTTCGGACACCACTACAAATGGATGTTCACTCAAATAGTGCCCTATTTAAGGGTATAGGGGGCGATTTCGAACACAGCATGAGTGTGTCAGATAAGAGAGACTCAAGCTTTATTATGTTAGTCAACACATCAAAATAAGTGTACTTCTTTAATAAAATAATATTAAACCATAATGATTTAAAATCTACTTTTATCAACTTAAGTCAAATTCATTGTAAATCGTTTAATTTAACATTTTTACAAAATGCAATTTTTAAGTGTGTACTAAAGAAACAATCATGAAAGTGTACTCTCTTTGAGTACACTTAAGTGGCTTTTATTGCATAATATTATAATATTATACGGTTTTTTTAAATATACTTTTAAGATTTGCAGTACACTATATGTGCACATTCAATACAATTAAACACGCTTCTTTTTCAGAAGAGGATAGTAAACACACTGATAATCTGCAATCCTCTGTCAAAAATCTAAATAAAAGTCTAAATGAATCCTATTAAAACCATAATTTGGAACTAATAGTTTAACTATGCTAAAACATTTTTTCAGGACCACCCCATGACCTCCAAGTACAGGAGGTGCGTAAAGACTCTTTGGTCTTGCTCTGGAAACCACCTGTCTACCAGGGTCGAGATCTCGTCAATGGATACTACATTGACATCAAGGAGGCGGAAGCAGACTTTGAAATGTGGAGAGGGGTCAATGAGAAAGCTACTGACAAGACATTCATGAAGGTTTGTACCATTACCATTAATTGTGGAAAATAAGTACATTTTATCATACTTTTAAAAAGAACACTTATTACAGAAATAATATTCTTGAATATACTTAAGTATGAACTGAATGTAAGGTTTTCGGACACTTAATTGTGATTGCAATTAAATGAAAATGTATTATAATTAAAATGTTTATATTAAATGCAATTAGCTTTTTTGACCCACTTAAGTAGGACTTACTGTAATCTTTTTGTGTTAATTCATCTTTTTTTTTTTCTATTTTACAATATAAGCAGACTAGTACTAGTACTAGTTCTTTGAGCAGGCAGGTACATTAACCTGCCCCTTTAGTCAGTTTTGAAAGATTCTGACCCTTGTGAAAAAGAAGTACACTTAAGCATACTTAAAAAAAAAACACTTAAAAATATGATACTGAAGTGCAAACTGCATTTATTTGCATGTTAACTTCAATTAAATGATAATGTATTATAGTTTAAATTTATATTAAATGTAATTAGCTGAACATTAGTGTTTTTTGACCCACTTAAGTAGGACTTAAGTACACATTTATCTGTAATTTCATAATTACTTTTATTGTGCTTTAATTTTGATAATTTTTTTATTTATTTTTTTATTTATGCTAAGCTAAAATATACTTGCACAGTATGTCATGCATTTAAATATATTTGTAGTTACACATTTGTAATAAGAATGTTTATTAAGCCATTTAGTACACTGAAAATATATTAACTTTAAATATAATCTCAAATGTCACATTACAGATAAAATTATAATTATGTACTTTAAACATGATTTAGTATGTTCAATACCTCAAAATAAGTGTACTTCTTTAAAGCACGACAAACGGTTATTAAAATATGATTTGTACTTGAATCAAAATTAAAATTGAATTTGGCATTATGACAAACTGCACTTTTTAAAAAGTGTACTAAAGTGTGTGAAGAAATAGTCATGAAAGTGTACTCTCTTATAGTACACTTAAAGGGTTAGTTCACCCAAAAATGAAAATTCTGTCATTAATTACTCACCCTCATGTCGTTGGACACCCGTAAGACCTCCGTTCATATTCGGAACACAAATGAAGATATTTTAGTTGAAAGCTGATGGCTGAGAAAGGCTTCACACAGGCCTCCATTGGCATTCAGTACATTGACACTTCCAAGATCAATGAAAGGCACTTAAAACGTCGTTACAAAGTCTATCTCACCACAGTGGCTCTACAATAATCATACAATGCGACGACAATAGTTTTTGTGCGCAAAAAAAAATCAAAATAACACCTTTATCCAACTTGTTCTCGACTTCCGTGTGTGCCTCCACGACGCATGCGCGAGAATATGACGTAGCGCCGGTGTTCGTGAATCGATGAAATACACACTTAAGCCCCATTTTGAGCACTACGCCGAGACCTAAAGCACGATCAATGTAGAATCCAACAGCTTAGACACGCGCGTCTTCCTCTGCTCGTAAACAAATCGCTTCTGGGTCATATGTCCGAACGCCGGATCTGCGTCATATTCTCGCGCATGCGTCGTGGAGGCATACACGGAAGTCGAGAACAAGTTGGATAAAGATTTTGATATTTGATATTTTGATTTTTTTTTGCGCACAAAAACTACTGTCGTCGCATTGTATGATTATTGTAGAGCCACTGTGGTGAGATAGACTTTGTAACGACGTTTTAAGTGCCTTTCATGGATCTTGGAAGTGTCAATGTACTGAATGCCAATGGAGGCCTGTGTGAAGCCTTTCTCAGCCATCAGCTTTCAACTAAAATATCTTCATTTGTGTTCCGAATATGAACGGAGGTCTTACGGGTGTCCAACGACATGAGGGTGAGTAATTAATGACAGAATTTTCATTTTTGGGTGAACTAACCCTTTAAGTGGTCTTTTATTTGATTAATATGTTATTAGCAAGTACAGTTTTTTAAAAATATACTTTTAAGATTTAAAGTACAGTACAAGTGCATATCAAATGTAATTAAGCACACTTCTTTTTTTCACAAGGGTAGGCTTATGGTAGTAAATGCTGTTCATCTTCTTGTTCTAGATCAAGGATCTAAAGGAGGGGGAGACGTATGTTTTCCGTGTACGCGCTCAGAACAAGGCTGGTGTAGGAAAAGCATCAGAGCCTACAGAACCGGTGGTGGCAGTGACTAAACCAGGTACTAAACTAAATGACTAAATGAAACGAAAAAAATTATTGCATAACATTTTATTATACTGCGCAATAGCTACGGCTGATAACATTTAAATCAATGTGGAATAAAAACATCCTTTCTTAATGCATGTTCCTGGTGTGTACGATTCATACTTTTCTCTTCATGATCTTTCTTCACAATGTAATAACTTGATCTGCCTTTGAAATGATTTCCTTTTTTGGATGACACCACCATTCCTTCTTATTTTTCCAAACATATCCTCCAAACACCTTTCATGACCCAATCAATTCCTAATGGATAAAATTGTTCCTGCCATTGTGTCTGTTGAATATCCTGTGTATGTTTTTCCCACTCTGAGAAATCGGTTATTACAGTAGTGAAAAGGATTTGTAAATAATGTTGGCTTTAAGCTGGAGCAGTCCATGCTGAACTTGATTCAGATTAGGTGTTGAACTAAACCATATGTGGGTATGTCAGAGTGAACAGGAATGGACAAAACACAAACACGTAATCATCTGTACTTAATAAACAGTGTGCGGAATCAACTTTTATCCTACTTTTAAAAAGAACACTTATTACAGAAATAATATTTTTTAATATACTTAAGTATGAACTGAATGTAATGTTTTCAGACACTTAATTGTGATTGCAATTAAATTAAATGTATTATAGTTACACATTTTATAAGAAATGCAATTTAAATGATTTTTTGACCCACTTTAGTAGGACTTACTGTGATCTTTGTGTGTTAATTCATAATTTTTTTTCTATTGCACCCTATAAGCAGACTAGTACTAGTTCTTGATTCTCAACAAATCAAAATAAACAAAAATTAACTAGCCTCAACAAAAGCCAATAAACTATTTCTTTGTCTCAGGTACTGCCGAGATAGTTGTGAACGTTGACGATGATGGCGTCATTTCACTGAATTTTGAGTGCTCTAACCTCACTGCTGACTCCAAATTTGTCTGGTCCAAGAACTATATGGAAATGACAGAACCTGAACGCATGACCATGGAGACCAAGGGTAACAAGTAAGTATTTACGTGCTAATGAGTTAAATAACAAATGATTGAATTTAAAGTCTTCTTGCAGTCAATAATTGTATCCCTTAAAAGTCATCTTTGATAATCACAATGGCATAAACTGGCATAATTTATCCATAAAATAGCTTGAATGTAACCATGCTTCATTTAGTATAGGCTGATCCATCAATATGCAAATTAGTCACTGCCTCCACTCATTCGCACCAGCTCAAACTACTAAACATCCTCAAACATAAGCAAGAGAATGTAATTAGTTACTGTACTTAAGTATTTTTTGGCTACTTTGTAGTTTTACTGAGTATCAAATATATTCGTTTTTTTACTCTCTACTTGACTACATTTATGAATAGGTAAATGCATTTTTAACTCCAATACATGTGTAATGCAGTTACACCTAACTTTTTCTGCAGCAGTTTGTTTCTGCTATAAAGAAGCGATATCGCATTTGCCATCTAAGGCATTGAAGGTACTATATCTTGTGTATTTTGCCTTTACTCACCCAAACTTGTCAACAAGTTTGTCAACAAGGCTACATTACGTGAATGCGAGTGCATTAGCAGCTAGATGATGAGGTCCTGACTACAGCTGGTGATGCAGCCGAAACCAGCACGTCCAGTGCAAGTTGACTTTGACTAATTTTACTTAACATTATTTAATTTTATCTGCTATATTGGCAAGAACTTTTTCAAGGATATTGGTTTCCATTTTCCATTTTGTGCACTTGAGCTTAATTGAGACTTGAGAGTTTGTAGACGTTTAAAGGGTTAGGTCACCCAAAAATGAAAATTAGCCCATGATTCACTCACCCTCAAGTCATCCTAAGTGTATATGACATTCTTCTTTCAGACGAATTAAATAAGTCCTGGGTAATCCAAACATAATAATGGCAGTGAATTGTTGCATCGTTTTTGAAGTCCATAAAAGACTTCCATATTTAACTTACGGAAAAAGTGTAGTGCCTCTCGCAGTTCAAAATGCTAACGTAAGCATTTTAAACTGCGAGAGGCACCACACTTTTTCCGTAAGTTGAATATGGAAGGCGATTGGCCGGAAGCTAGATAATGTACTTTATAAAGTTTTAAATATGGATATTTTTCTTACACAAACGCATCGATTCGCTTCAGAAGGCCTTTATCTGGGGGAAGCCGTGTGGAGCAGTTATTTGATGGATAGATGCACTTTTAAAAATGTTTAGCCAGGACATTTTAATATAACTTTTTAATATAACTATAATATTTTATTTGTCTGAAAGAAGAAGAATGTCATATACACCTAGGATGATTTGAGGGTGAGTAAATCATGGGCTAATTTTCATTTTTGGGTGAACTAACCTTTTAAGAGGCTGTTGTGTCGACCTTGATTTATTGCAATATTGAGGTGCTCAGTTTTATTTTGGTTTTAGAAAATAAACATGATTTTTAATCTTACAAATCAATAGTTTCTTATTTTCAATGTCATGTCGCTTAGGTGTTGAGCACTTGTGCATCTTCGAGCCTACATTCAGTACGAGTAAAATACTTAAGTACTGTTAAAATCAGATACTCTGTAAGGAATGGCTTTCAGGTACTCTTTACACTTCTGGTTAGCTCTCTGGAAAACATCAAATGTTTCTATTTACAACGTGTTTCTGCAGCAGTGAGTATTGTAGCCAGTCACAGACATGTTTGTTGATCTCTTGAACGCAGTGGCCAATCAGGGGTGTTTAATTTAGTCAGAATCCACTCACTGCTCACATCGCTGGAGTTTTATTTTCTGCACGCTCGCGAATCCCCTTGTTTACAAAGTGTAGACACAAGGTAAATAAGAGATTCATTGTGCAGTGTAGACAACTTTATTGAATTCTGTTATTATTTACTCACTCTCATGTCGTTCAAAACTTATACGACTTTCGTTCATCTTCAGAACACAAATGAAGATCTTTTGATGAAATCTGAGAGCTTTCTGTCCCTGCATAGACAGCTATGCAACTACCACTTTGAGTTCATAAAGAGATCGTAAAGCAAATTCCAAAATCCATATGAATTGAGCAGTTTAGTCCACACTTTCTGAAGAGACACGATTGCTTTATATTTTTTATCTTCTATTGACATTAAACATTTATCAACTCACACATCAGTTGTGGTGAACGGAAGCTCAAGTATGTTCGCTTGACATGCGCAAACCAATGAGGTTCATTCTCGTGTTACGCAGCACTTTTGAGCTTCAGCAAGAACCAATGATGTTCATTCTCGTGTTACACAGCACATCTGAGCTTCCGCAAGAACCAATGAGGTTCATTCTCGTGTTACACAGCACATCTGAGCTTCCGCAAGAACCAATGAGGTTCATTCTCGTGTTACACAGCACATCTGAGCTTCCGCAAGAACCAATGATGTTCATTCTCGTGTTACTCAGCACATCTGAGCTTCCGCAAGAACCAATGATGTTCATTCTCGTGTTACTCAGCACATCTGAGCTTCCGCAAGAACCAATGAGGTTCATTCTCGTGTTACACAGCACATCTGAGCTTCCGCAAGAACCAATGAGGTTCATTCTCGTGTTACTCAGCACATTTGAGCTTCAGCAAGAACCAATGAGGTTCATTCTCGTGTTACGCAGCACATTTGAGCTTCAGCAAGAACCAATGAGGTTCATTCTCATGTTACTCAGCACATTTGAGCTTCAGCAAGAACCAATGAGGTTCATTCTCGTGTTACGCATCACATTTGAGCTTTAGCAAGAACCAATGAGGTTCATTATTGTGTTACACAGCACATTTGAGCTTCCGCAGCACATTTGTACATACAGTACACAAGAGTATATACAAGCAAAGTTAGTCGCCAGCAGCACACACTCAAAATCAATGTTACTCGCATATGGAGCAGAAACAACCAAACATCTGCATTTGTTTTCAGGCTTTCTTGCTTCTGACTCTCCAGCACTGGAAAGCTTTTCTAATATTAACGCAGGTCATAAAGCTCTTGTCTGATCATAACCCTTCTTTTTCCAGTGATATTCTCTCTTTTGTAATGTCTCTCAGCCATCACATCATTTACTTAGCCTTGTTTCGTTCCAATCCCATAACTATTGTTCATTTTCTAAACATAAATTAAGATATTTTTAATAAACAATTTTGCGCTACAATTTTTGTTTATTTTTAATAAACAATTTTTTTTATTTTAATAAAAATGTTCAAGCTTAAAAAAAGTTTTAATACACGTCTATGGAACAATATTGCTCATCAAATGAATATAGAACATACAGGGCCCTATTTTAACGATCTGAAACGCAAGTGTCAACGCGCGAAGCGCAAGTAACTTTGTGGGCGGGTCTCGGCGCTGTTGCTATTTTCCTTGCGGGATAAATGGCTCTTGCGCCCGGCGCAAATCTAAAATGGGTTGGTCTGAAGTAGCTTCATTATTCATAGGTGTGGTTTGGGCGTAACGTGAATAAACCAATCCGAGCGTCATCCAACATTCCCTTTAAAAGCAGGTGCGCAAGTTCCATTATGGATTGCTATTATTATGGCGTATTTACCAGGCGCACGCCAGGAGCGGTTCACAGCCGAGGAGACTGATGTTCTTGTAAGAGCAGTGAAAGACAGAGAAGTGAAGTTGTAATGTTGTACATTATGGTAAAGGTGATTTCACAGTCTTTTTTTTTTCAGTCTTTCAGTTTTTTCAGTTTTTCAGTCGATTTTTTTTTCCTGGTTCTTGACGGACAAACCAATTTGTCAGATGTCCTTATATACATATATGTCTTGCCACTATTGGGCAAACAGGTCTTATCCTTAATTATTACAATTAGCCTGAATCATTTGTAAGCTAGATTTATGCCTATTTTTTTCACATCTTCGTGGCACACCACAATGATTTCCGTCATGTCATGTGTTAATATTTTTTTAGTGTAACAATTTATGATTTGCAAAAATAACTGTTGCATCTGTGTAGGTTACATGAGCAAAGTGTATGCGCGTTGTGCACGCTATACATTATGGTCAAGCATGCGCCCTTAAAATAGCATAATGAACAACGCGCAACGCGCCACTGACTTTAGACTAGGTTTTTTCTGGTCAGTGGCGCAATTGTTTAATGGAACAGCAAAATAGCACCAGGGATTGTTTGCGCCGGAACACGCCTCCTTTTTTGCGCTGAACCGCCCAGGTAGCGCAAGTTCATTCACTAGTTTAGCGACGTGCTTCTGTGGAGGGAAAAGCGAGCTTTGCGCGGGTGCAAAATAGGAATGACACATGCGTCGGTGTACAAAGTCAATTGCGCTGGGTGCAAGATAGGGCCCATAATCTTTTTGTCCCGAAAATGAATGAATTATTAGTAAATAATGTACCTTTAATTATTAGCTTGTGTACCTTCTTTTAATCATATTTAATCATATTTATAAATCTTTGACTGAAACATTATTTATTAAATGTAACAAACAATTTAAACAAATTTCTAGGGCTATAACAAAAAATAGATTAGCATGGGATCATTTTGTAGTAACTCTTCAATATTTATCTTTAGGTCCAAAGCCATCTTTAATACGCCTTCAGAAGATGACCTGGGCATCTACTCTTGCTTCGTGACACACACCGATGGAGCTTCTTCCAGCTACACGCTCTCTGAAGAAGGTGAGTTTATCTCCCTTTTTCATTTTTGTATGTTAAAATACCAGGTTAAC
This sequence comes from Gobio gobio, assembly GCF_949357685.1. Lineage (NCBI taxonomy): Eukaryota > Metazoa > Chordata > Actinopteri > Cypriniformes > Gobionidae > Gobio > Gobio gobio. Next base: position 13,977,410 of record NC_137098.1, on the reverse strand, counting down.
ATTGTTGTTGATTGTGACACTGTCCTGTTCCCAACAGCTCTAAAAGAACTCCTGAAGGTCAGCCATGACCACAAATTCCCCAGTGAGTACACATCACATGTTCTCTTTCATTTTGTACATTGTACGTTATTTTTGTACATATTACGTGAAGGTGATACAGTAATCACATGACATTTTCAAGGCGTTTTTTGTGTGCAAACATCCAAAGCGCACGACCAGAAGCTGCCTCTCAGACAGTGTGCGAATAGCCTATTAAATCGAGTTCTCTTTCATGTTTTCTTGCACTTGAACGGATAAATTCACACAAAATGATGTCAAAATGCCTGTCTAGGCAAGTATCCTTGTGAAACGTAGTTGGTTATGAATGTAAACAGGATATTGGATACGTGCAGCTCTTAAAGTGACAGCAGCCTAATAAACCTACTGCTGTCCTCAATGTTGATCTAACAACAAAACACTAAGAGAAAATCACTCACTGCTCTTTTCTGGTCAAGCCCTTCTGGAGCAGCTCTAAATATTTACTGTGCTATTAAATTAAAGATAAAATATAATAGAACAATAATATGAACAGTAAATGTAATAGTAGCTCATACAATATTTTAACAGGCATAATAAGGAATGAAAATAATTGAAGGAAATATGTATTTGCCAAGCCAACTCAGTAGATTCATATTCTTTTGATTCATTTTTCATTTCCTATGCCCAATATATAACTGTTTTTTAAATGCAATGAAAATAAAGGTATTGGTTCTCTGTATTAGTAAGTACTAAAAATAAAAGTTTCGGACTCGTTCTGGAAAAAGTGGTATTGGTGCATCGCTAATATAAAACCAAAAATTATTCAGAAACCAGATTTATTTTTTTACTAGTGGGTGCAGGACACTATGGTTCATTTATGTAATGTAGCAAAATAAAGTAAACTTTGACATATTGTACCCAAAAATTCTTCATTCAGTGGACTACCATTAAAATGTATAAAAATTTGGGACCAAATTTATTCAGACACTTTGACCTGACAAGTGTTTTTCCTTTAATTGCTAATGTGACCTTTCATACCACAGACTGAACAAAATGAAGCATTGCTTGGTAGTTGACCTAAATTGGTATTATCTAATTGTGTACTTAAATTTAACAGCTGACAGCCAATTTGTTGATTGTAATTCATTACATACCTTTCTATCAAAGTTATCTGACATTATCAAAATGAATTTGTTGAGACACAGTTTAACTCTTTCTTATGAGTTCTTGTCATATTTTATTACCATTTTCTAAACTATAGTGAATAAACTGTAATAATGTGAGAAAACGTTGAAGGTGTCTGAATACATTTTGGGTTGACTGTATATGTGTGTATATATATATATACATACATACATACATACATACATACATACACACACACACACACACACACACACACACACACACACACACACACACACACACACACACACACACACACACACACACACACACACACACACACACACACACACACACACACACACACACACACACACACACACACACACACACACACACACACACACACACACACACACACACACACACACACACACACACACACACACACAAAACCGAGCGATGCAAAACCATGCAAATCCATTCCACCATAAGCCTCCAATACAACGAACATTGTTCAGGAGTGAATTCATGTTTTGTTCTATTGTTCTCAATGTTCTGTTATAACACTTTCTATTATCCACTTATTCCCTCTTCTTCAGTCATCCCTCTGAAAACAGAGCTGGCCGTGGAGCTGCTGGAGAAGGGCAGAGTTCGCTTCTGGTTGCAGGCTGAAAAAATCTCTGCCAATGGAAAAGTTGAATACGTGTTCAATGACAACATGGTCTCCCAGGGAGAGGTGAGAGCAATACAGAAACAGACACACAGTACATGAAATCTTACACATGAAATTCATTAGGAAATAATAATTTGGCTTGCTTCTGCATTAATGGTTTTTTGTGTGTTGTAGAAATACAAGATGAACTTTGATAAAAATACTGGCATTATTGAGATGTTCTTGGAGTCTCTGGGTAAAGAGGACGAGGGAACATTCACCTTCCAGCTTCAAGATGGCAAAGCCACTAACCAGTCCAGTCTCGTGCTAATTGGAGATGGTACATCTAAAAGACCATATACACGTACATATACAGTATGTATCTCATTTATAGAGTGTGTATCAATTACTGCATCTCATTTCCTTCAGTGTTCAAGCAGTTACAGAAGGAATCAGAGTTCCAGAGAAAAGAATGGCATAGAAAGCAAGGTACGAGTATATTTGCAGTACTGTATATAAACTCAGGGTTCCTACACAGTTTGAATAAGTATGGAATTTTATTTGAGTAATTTCCAGGTCTGGAAATGTATGCACAAAAGAAAGCAGAGTATGGAACAAATATTTGCATTTCCAGACTATTGCCCCTATTTAGTTTTCTATAATAGAAAAAAGTGATATAAAAGTGAATACATTTAAGGTGCACTGGTAACAATACGGGTGCACTAATGCGCATTAATTCATGTTTAACTAATGCACAGATAATCATGAGTTAATGTATGACTCATGAAGAACTAAACCATTTATTAATAATTACTGCATCAGCAACTAATGAGCATTCTAAATTATTAATAGTTTAAGTAATATATGTATTGTTATTAACTAAATGTGTCTTCATGTATTAATTCCCTAATAACATAATATATATACTAATAATGTAAATGCACATGTTAATTACCACAATGGTCAAAGATATGTACTTCAACTTCCAGTTGTCTGCTTTAATTAATCATTAGATAATGATTTGCAAAGATATCATTATGTTATTACTTTACTTGTTGAGGCACATGACTATTAACTTTAGATACCTTTGCAAATTTTTAGCTAATGATTAATTAAAACAGACAACTGGAAGTTGAAATGCATGGCTTCGACCCATTGTATTAGTTTTATTAGGAAATTAATACATTATGACACAATCATTAATAAATGGTTTAGTTCTTCATGAGTCATACATTAACTCATGATTATCTGTGCATTAGTTAAGCATGAATTATTTAAGCATATAAGTGCACTCGTTTAGTAAAGTGTTACCGGTGCACTTTTTCATTATGCAAAAATGCAGGTTATTAGCTTTTTGGGTTTCTTCTCACAATATTCTTAGCACCGTATTACAGAGATTCTGAAAGGACCTTTGTAACGGGGTTTTAGAAGAAGGAGGCGGGAACCGGCGAACATTCAACAACTTTAATATGAACTCAAAATGAAAGTAAAAGCGGCAGCCCCTCACGGACGACTACCGCGCACACACAAGTCCTTCACTCGTGTCGCTCGTCCATATATGCCTCCGTGCTCCCTCATGAGAGGACTCGAGACCGGTGTGCCTCGCAGGTGACGCTCATTCTCAATCACGTACACCGATCTCGCCCGCTCCTCCCATGTCTCTCGCTCGTCCACCTCGCCACAACCTTTGCAAAAATAAAAACTATACAGACTTTCGTGTGTGCACAAGAAACCATTAAACTTAGCATAGGACAATGCACACTGAGCCACCTATTGCACCATCAGCTCATTTCGCGATGTAGTTTCTTGGCCTCCACAGAGTATGCGTTAAAGGAGACCTAAGGCCATGAACATATGATATATTGCCCTAACGAAAGGCAAATTTTGAATACTTTTTTTATAGTACCAGTCTTTTTATAGACTCTTGAACTTGGTATATAGGACAATGCACACAGCCGTATTGTGCCATGTAAGCGTGTCATGGTTTCTCCTCCACACCCAGAAAGCAATCTATCGGCCCAGATCCAGCCCACATCTGGTATGTGTAGAATCCACATGTACCAGATGTGGGCCGGAACTATGTTGCTGTCTGGGCAAGAATCCACCCCAGAGGATGTGCTATATTGGACATTAGGCTGTGAGGTACTACCCTAAGGAAAGTCAAATTCATGTGCTCTCGTTTTCTTCATAGTACGATCGCAGTGACATTCAAAGGAAATAGGTTATAATAAATGTAATACTAGAAATTGTAATGTGTAAGCACATAAAAAATTCCAATGCACTTGTGAATAGTGTCTTGAGGGCACGAAAGTTTCTTGTGTGCATGCACTAGTCTATACTTTTTGTGTTTTATTTTATATTTTAGGACCTCTGTATGTTGTTACTATGAAAAAAACCCTGACAAAAATACTTACAGATGACTACTATATACTAATATAAAGCTGAAAATAATGCTGTATGAACCATTTATGTTAAATATGGTCTGAAAATCTACAGAGAGGTCTGGAAAAGTATGGAATTGTGAAACGGAAAATGTGTAGGAACCCTGTACACTGTTCACATGCATTTTAAAAAAAAAAATAATATTACAATATGTTACAGTAATATAATACATTGTTATATAATACACATGAGTGCTGTCCTGTGATAATTTTATAAATAAATACAGGTATTATCAAAGGTGTATTAGAGTACCTGAAAACCACTTGAGTACAAGTACAGACATCTTACAGCAAAAATGACTCCATTACAAGTTTAAAGTCATCAATTCCAATATATGACTTAAGTGATAGTCTTAGGCCTGGTTTCACAGACAGGGTTTAGATTAAGCCAGGATTAGGCCTTAGTTCAATTTAGACATTTAAGTAGCTTTTATAAACATGCCTAAAAACATTACTGGTGTGCATTTTGAGACAAAACAATGGCAGTGACATATTTTAAGATGCGAGTGTACGTTTCTTTCCGTTAAAACAGCTCAGACATGCATTTTAGTCTGGGACTAGCTTAAGCCTTGACTGTGAAACCAGGGGTTAGAGATTTTACTCGCACCGAACATTGGCTCAAAGATGAAGAACTTCAGGCCAGTGAAAAACAAGAAACAGTTGATATGTGAGGAGAGCGATCACAAGTTTATTTTCGGAAATGAAAATAAAACCGAACACCTCAATATTGCAATAAATCAAGGTCACCACAACAGCCTCTTAAAGATCTACAACCACGTTATTCCATGGATCCATAGAATGTACATAATGTACTGTAAAAAGTACAAGTAGTAGTATAGTATGGTAGTATGTCATTCCAGATACTGCGCACCCACTGTGTTTGTACATTATTCACTGCTGTTTATGCACTTGAAGGTCCACACTTCGTGGAGTATCTTGGTTATGAAGTCACACCTGAGTGCTGTGTAAGACTGAAGTGCAAGGTGAGCCTTCTCTCTAATGTAAAACACAAACAATCTACTCAACTGTAGTGCTGCCTGCCTGTTGCTTTATTAGTGACACAATAACCTGTGATCTAGGTTGGTAATATGAAGAAAGACTCCGTGGCCCTGTGGTATAAGGATGGACGAGAGGTTAAGGTCAATGAGAAACTGGATTTCTCTGAAGGAGTATTAACTTTGGAGATCACCCAGGTGAGAAGCATTTCACTCATGCAGGGAACATTTGGTGTGGAAACAATTTTCACTCGGAAATTGTTTGTAAATTTGACAAGAAATGGCAAATAACCCATTGAAAATTAAATCATTTTATGTTGAAAAATTACCGTAATATTTTCTTGTAAAACGCATTCCAGTAATCTTAGTTTAAAAATGTTTTTCAGTGGGTTACCCAGATTTTACTCTTCATAAATTCACAATATATGGTCAACAACTTACCAGGTGACACATATGGCCTCCACAAACATTTAGCTGATATGTATGTAGAAGTATTTAATTAATGATTCAATTTTAAAATAAATTTGACTATAATACCATATCGTTCCCAGAAGTTACAAGCATACTTTTTTTTTATTTACTCCTTCGTTGTTCATTCATTGCCATGTATTAACAAATAACAAAGTACATGGCCGGTTGAAATGCATTGAAGCATTTTTTTTTGTAAAATTGTGACAAAAAGTAAATAAAGTGGTTACAAAATACATATAACATAACATACTATACATTAAACATAGTGTTGGGGTAACCATAGATATCATATAGGTAGACGCCCTATCGAACGCTACTGCCTATTGGCACAGTCGAGCCGTGGAGCCGCCATCTTGGATCGGTCGCCAGCTCCACTCAGTGTAACTTGTTTGCCAGGTGCAATGAGCTGTCAGCGCATTTAATTAATCATATCTCACTGAATACCTAACTGATTTTGACGCGTTTTTTTTGCTGCAAAGGTCATTCATGTAGCTATGATACAGGACATATGGTTCAGCGTATTTTAATATTCATAGTAGGCTTAACAGTTATATAATATTTTGATATAAGATATAAAGTGACCAGACGTCCAAAATCTAAATATTTGATGTAGGATATAAGGTAATGTATAAATCACACACTATAAATATGATAAATAATCAGCAACAGATAGTTGCAGTAAAATAAGATATTTTAATAAGTTGAAGAAACAATTTAAAATGATTTGTGACATACTCTCTCTCTCTCTCTCTCTCTCTCTCTCTCTCTCTCTCACAAACACACACTATTCAGACGTCTGTAATATTAACGTCCAATGCGCAAACACAAATAACAGTTATTATGTCTGGTCGAACAATGTATGTATTAACTTCAGATTGGATTGTGTTGGTAATAGGCACTTAACGTTACCTAACGCTAAAAGTAAGTTTCGTGCATCTAACAAGTGCTTTCAAACTTCTTTCTGATCTGAATAGTAAGTTATGTGGAAAACACTTGAGTTGAGGGAGGGAGATACATAGAAATGTAGACGATTTCAGTACAGTACTATCAAAGATCCTTGCTCCTTCTCAATTCTCTGGATTTAAGAACAAAATACAACCAATAGTACGATAGTAATGTTAAATGTTACTTGTGAAAAGTAATCTGTGATGGTCCGCCGATTAGAACAGGAAAATGCTGCACAGTGCTCTGGCATCTTAACTGCTGCTACGCAAAGAAAATAGGAGTACATCCGGTTTAAAATGGCGGCCGCAAATCTCAGCGCCCAGCGGCCAATAGGGCGTCTACTTATATGATGTCTATGGGGGTAACAGCTTAGGACCCAGGACCAGTAGTGAAAAATGAAGACCAAGAGTCAGGAGTGTAATTAATTAAAGAAAAATTTACTGAAGAATAGTTTGCAGTTTCATCAGCAGAAGCCAGCTTCAAGTCTCACAAGGAGTTCGTAGACCGCGCTCCCTCTACCAGCCTCCCCGCCTCCGTCTATCATATATACAATTTCTGAACAGTTATATTGTTTTCATGGTCTAACCACGTCATTACTGCAAGTTGAATGATTCTGATTGGCTCAGAGAAAATGCACAGTCACAGTAAATATCCACACAAGGATAGATAGCAGAGCATATCACTAAACTACGTAGACTAGTTGTTGCCCCATCACTAGAATTAGATCATTGTTGACCTCGGAGGTTGCTGAAAGGCGTCTTCAGGTTTGGGGTCATGTCCATCTTCAATATTGGGCCTGCAACGATCACGCACACACACAAAAACTCCCTAGACTCACAGCTCTCCCAAGGTTGGAGAGTCTTAACTAACTATCAACAAAACACTTCACCAAAACATGCTGATAACATGTGCTTTTCAATAGTACAATTGTATTCATAAAATTCTTTAGGGTTTCAGTAAAAGGAAATATAAAAGAAAAGAAAAGAAAAATCCATATTTCATCTCTGGAAGCAGTCACCACTCAGAGACCAAATATAAACTTGAGAAAATATAAAGGATTCATTGGTCCTCTTGATTTAAGCATAATCATAACTGGAAAGAATCATTAAAGTCATAATAATTATATAGGAGGATTAATATTGATTGAGGCTTTGATTATGAATTTATTTATATTATATATACATAATTATATTGAAGCAGCGGTAGATTCCAGAATCTTTCAATAGTAGTCTAACACATTTAATGCCCCAATATGCACACCTTTTTCATGTATAATAATATAAAATATGGGATATTAATACACTAAATGAATCGTGTAATATATGAATAAAGTAATACATACAGTATATATATATACATATACATACACATACACACATACATACATACATGCAAAAATATGAATCAGCACAACTGTTTTCAACATTGATAATGATAAATAAAATGTTTTTTTTGAGCAGCAAATCAGCATATTAGAGAATGAAGACAGGAGTAATGTAAAAAAACAGCTTTTCCATTACATGAATAAATTACTATTTAAAAAATATATTAAAGAAAACAGTTATTTTAAATTGTAATAATTTTTCACAACATTACAGTTTTTACTGTATTTTTGATCAAATAAATGCAGCTTTGGTGAGATTAAGAGACTACTTTCTAAAACATAAAAAAATCTTAATGACCCCAAACTTAGTGTACTTAGTGAATAGTAGTGTGTATATATAGGGTTTTAACATTCTCCACAACACTTTAAACATTTTTTTTTTAAATTTTCTCTTACTGCCTTGATCTTCTCGTATCATATTAGTGGGAATCACCTCATTATACAGTATCTCAGTTTTATTAATTGTCATTTCTGTTTGTGCTTTGGTGAATTATTTTGTTGACCTTTTCTATCCCTTATTCTCACTTAGGCTTTTCAGTCCTTTTCTTCTATGATAATTTTAACTTAATTGATATCTGTCTCTATGTTTTGTTCATCTGTCATCCTGCTCTTTCAAGATTACGTCTCGCTTGTTAAATTTTTTTCTTTCTGCTTTTGTCAGATTGTTGCGGCCTACAGCATCACACACATACTTAAATTGTTAGGCATGTAATTCTTTTGATGAATTTTGTGTTTGTTTATGTGTCAATTCCAGATCTCGAAGAAGGATGCTGGTGTATATGAAGTAGTTCTGAAGGATGACAGAGGCAAGGACACCTCCACCCTCAACCTTACTGACCAAGGTAACAGCAGAAATATGCTTTAAAAGTACTGTTACTATTATACAACTCTCCAGAATTACTTTCTCCTCTTACTCTAATGTGCACTAATTTGTGCTGTGATTTTAATTTCATTTGATATATTTTACGTACAAATTGTCCCTTAATGGGATAGCTCACCCCCCCCCCCCCCCAAAAAAAAAGTCTCACCCTCAAGTTGTTCCAAACCTGTATGTATTTCTTTCTTCTGTTGAACACAAAAGAAGATATATTGAAGAATGTCTGTAACCAGACAGTTAATGGTAGCATTATACTTCCAGTGATTTTGTTCCTACTATGGAAGTAAATGGCTACCGTAAACTGTTTGATTATGACATTCTTCAAAATATCTTCTTTTGTGTTCAAAACAGTCTTATTTTCAGACAAAAGCACTCTAAAAATGCCTTCAGGGCATAAGGAGTTAACTCTCAGCTCTGGTTAAACATTTGGTTGTACTTTATTTTAAGGTGTTCTTGTTTACAGTGTAATTTTACATGGTTATAAGGATTATTTGCTTGCAATTATGCATAATTTACTGATATTATTATAGTAAGAACATGTAAGATGTGAAACCATACCTCAGAATTTTCCCCCACAATTGGTGCAAAAAATATATTATTTCTTCTTGATTTGATCTGTATGTTAAACATGCTGATCATAATTTATATTTTATCAATACGTGTCTAACTTCTGTTTTCCAGGATTCAAAGACCTGATGAATCAAGTTTTCAGTGTTATTGGTAAGATTTACATCATTTTCAAGTGTAAATGATTTTTATGATGACATAGTAAACAATTTGATATGTCTTCTAAATCTTCACAGTGCATCTTTACAATTAAATGTCTAGTTGACAAATGTTGACTTTCGTTTTGTCCAGCAAACTCTTCCACTCCACTGAAGATCCAGAGCACAGAGGAGGGAATCAGGCTCTACTCCTTCGTCAGCTACTACAACGACGAGCTGCACGTCACCTGGCATCACAAGTAAGAACGTGTGTCTGGGTTTAAGAGGTTGCACTTTATTTGAAGGTGTCCTTGTTGCGTTTATGTATTTAAGTACTGTGTAATAATAATGAACTATGTGTACTTACTATAGGGTTAGGATTAGGTTTGGTTTAGGGTTAGTTGAATGTTATTATGCATAATTTATAGTTATCATCACTATAGTAACTACATGTAACGTGTGTAACAAAGACACTGTAAAATGAAGAGTTACCGTTTAAGAAGTGTTTCTCTTCTTAAACGTATTCATGCATGACACATTTCTAGCATCAAGAAATGACACAGAGCAAATTCGACAAACATATTTGATGCTATAAAAAGCGGGATCAGTTAATGTTAGAAATTTTAGTATTAGAAGAAGACCATGTAAACCTTAATAATATCTAAAGCACCGCACGTAACAGGAGTTATGAGCCGGTTTTATTCTTTCACGTCTTCATTTTAGTTTAGTCATGGCCACATACACAGTTTCAGTTTAAATAAATGTTGTCAGGTTTGGCATTTACAATAAATGTTATTCATAATGAATGCCACGTTTGTTTTATACTTATATTTTTCATTAATTTCATTATTTCTGAATGTAATAATCACAGACTTATACCAAAGACTTTATATACAGAAAGATGGTGCACTCGTATTACAATGAATGGGAAAAAGTGCAAGGCACAATATGGCGGAATAAGTCCCGCCTTCTAAAGAAAAGAGCCAATCGACGATTGGTAAAATCATCATGTCACTGCAGCGGCCGCTAGAAGCTCTGGCTGCTATAGAAACAGGCAGTGTTCTGAGCGGTGTGTATTAGCTTGGTCCTGCCTGGAAAATGCAGTTGTTTTGTCATGATTTGAGCGTTTAGAAACAAGATTTATGAGACAGTTGTTGTCAGATTTCATTGGTGATTTCAAATATGAAATTTAATGGTAAGCTTGGCGAACAGTTTTGGAGAATTTGACGTTTTCCATTCAAAAGAGATAGGAGCTGCTCTAGTATGTCCGAGAGGTGTTTCAAAGATGGCCACCGAGTGAAATGACTGGTCTTAAAGGGACTTTTCTTATACACAAATGTGTTTATTTGTTTTTTGTCAACAATGCAATTTTGACCTGGCGCAACTTGTTTTTCAGAAAATACGGTATTCCTTCCCCTGTTTTAGTTAAATCAACAAATACAGTATATATGTATATTATATATACTTTACCATGGTTTTACCAGTAACTCAATTTTTGTGGAGGCTTTTATGGATTTATGTTTTTTCCCTGAAGAAAAAGTAGTTCAAATTCAACATCATTATTACTTTCTCTGTTACAGCTTGTGTTCACTGTACAGTTGGACAGCAGAGTATAATTTTTACAAAGTGTGTGTGTACTTTATTAAAGGGATGCTGCAATCGCATTCACCGAGCGCATTAAGAGTGGTGTGGTGGGAGAGCAGCTGTGGCTGCAGATCTCTGAGCCCACAGAGAAAGATAAAGGCAAATATGCCATTGAGTTCTTCGATGGGAAAGGAGGTTTGCGCAGAACCGTGGAACTGGCTGGACAAGGTGAGGAAACACTCACATACACCATATAATAGTGCTGTGCAACTTAAATCAAATAAGCATGCAAAATCTACATTCAGTATATTATTTCCGTAATAGTGACTCTTTTTAAAAGTATGCTAAAGTGTACTTTTTCACACGGCCCAAAAAAGTTTGTCTTAAACCAGAGGCTAATTTGCACTGCTCTTGGTAGATTGCGCTGGTCATTATGGAAATGATCCGGCTGGGTCTGTTTTCTTTAATTTGTGCGTCATCAGCAGCAGAACTGGAATTTGTGGAATTGCGCTCACACTAATTCGCCCTGTCTAGTAAATCTGGCCCTAAGTGTGCAGAAGTGTGTGATAATAGGGGTATTACTGAGATCAGTATATTTGACCTCAAAGTTGTGGCTCCAATGTTGTGGCGCTCAGCTGCATAAAAATAAAAACAAATGGTCCCACTTTATATTAGGTGGCCTTATCTACTATGTACTTACATCAAAAAATAAGTACAATGTATTTATTATGTTCATATTGTATTGCAAAACACTTTTGCTGATATTGAGGTGGGGTACGGGTAAAGTTAGGGACAGGTGTGGTGGTATAGGTAAGTTTAAGGGTAGAGTTAGGTGTAAGGGAAGTGTCAACAGTGTAATTATAAATGTAACTACAAAAAATTATTACAGATGTAATTACATGCAGGTAATTTTAAAATATAAGTATAATGTAAAAACATGTATGTACACAATAAGTGCATTGCATCAAATTATTCATTTAAATGTTAGTACACAGTAGTTAAGGCCACCTAATATAAAGTGTGACAAACAGGGCCATGATAGTACATGATTTTTAATATTATTAATTTCTGTATGTGAACATTTTTTGTGAAAATTATACATTTACATTTGAATTTTTATATTTTCAGCATTTGACGATGCATATGCTGAATTTCAAAGACTCAAGTAAGCGCCTTTAAGCTGAAAATGGTTTGTGATTTGTGACAGATGCTATCCAGCTTGACTTGTTGAATAACTAATAAAAATATGTTCTTTTCCCATCTTCAATTTTGTTCCTTAGGGCTGCAGCTATTGCAGAAAGAAGTGAGTAGATATACAGGCAGAAATAGGGCTTGCTTAATGTATCACTTTAACAGTCTCTTTTGAAAGGTGATATGAGTCATTTGTAATCTTTGTGTTTTCCTCAGATCGTGCCCGTGTGGCAGGTGGTCTGCCTGATGTTGTGACCATCCAAGAGGGCAAGGTAATGTACATGGTTCTCCACACGGTTTGAAAAGAACAATTTTACAATGCTCCACTTTTTGACAAAACAACAAAAACGTTCTGTTTTCAGTATCATCTGTCTCTTCTCTCTCATAGGCTTTGAACTTGACCTGCAATATCTCGGGTGACCCTGTCCCAGAGGTCACTTGGTTGAAGAACGAACGCGAGATGGTTTCGGACGATCACTACATTCTGAAGTTTGAGTCAGGCAAGTTTGCCAGTTTCACCATCACCGGAGTCAATACGGCTGACTCTGGCAAGTACAGCATCCTGGTAAAGAACAAGTACGGTACGGAGAGCGGCGACTTCACCGTAAGTGTCTTCATCCCAGACGAGGAACATGGCAAGAAAAAATAAAGAAAATCGAAATCCCAAAATCAAAACCAATACGTTCAGTTAAAGATTTGAAAAGACTCTGAAAGACAATAATGCCCTATTATATTCAATATCTGAAGGTGCACTATCAGTCAAAAGTTCAGAATAATTCAGATTTTTGTTTTGTTTTGATAGACGTCTCTTCGGCTCAGTAAGGCTGCATTTATGTGATCAAAGATACAGTAATATTGTGAAATAGTATAAAATAGGTCAATTTAAAAGAACCGTTTTATATGAGAATATATTATAAAGTAATTTATTCCTGTGATCAAAGCTGAATTTTCACCATCATTACTCTAGTCTTCAGTGTCCCAAGATCCTTCAGAAATCATTCTAATATATCAAAATAATTTTCACTGTATTTTGATCAGACAATGCAGCCTTGGTGAGCATAGGAGACTTTCAAAAATATATAAAAAAAACTTTATTATTCCACACTTTTGACTGTTATATATCCTTAGTGGAGAGTAATACAATTGTAAATGGACACTTTTCGGTCTGCAACCAAGATATTAGCACCAAAGTGTTTTAATCCACCAGTACCCACATTTTCAAAATAGCGCTCTAATTGGAAAACAAACTGTTATTTAACAAATCTTTTCCTGTATAGATCTAGCATTATTTACTTGACCATTTTCTCCATTGTGGTGTTAGTAAAATAGTTTAAAGCCCAGATTAGAGAATGAATGCAGGTTGATTTTGACTGCAGGTTGTATTGTAAGTGGCTTTCCTTATGTAGTTTTACTGTGAGAAGAAACAGATGCACTGATGTGCATTAAAGATGAACAGTTTTGAATTGAGGGACAAATGGACGCTCCGTATCTGTACAGTTTATCATTACTCTGTCCTGAAAAGCAGGGGCTTAGATTCACAAAAACACTAAATAGTCCACATTACAATGGACGCCGTAAAGACAACTTTAAACGTTGTTTAAATGAATCAATGGACCTGCTGCAAGGTTTCTGTGGATTCTCTATAAAGCTTCACACTGCTAATAAATCACTGCACGTATGATCCCATTGTGCATAGCAGTTATGACATCACCTCCTGTTTTACCTCACAGATAATGATTTGACTTCCTCTGTGTTATTTCCAATAAACGGAGCACATATTCTCTCAACTCCCTCTCCGTGTGGTTTCAGTGTGTCCCTTGTTTTCTTCTCCACACTGTCCTCATCATTCACATCCCTCCTTCCTGAATCCTGCATCTGAGATGCTGATGTTGTCTCGTCGCCTGAACACCTGGACCAACCTGAACACCGTCACTAACTTTACCCTCAACTGAAGACCTAACCTGCACACTCTCACAAAAACAGTTCCCAAACACTGTTTTTGTGTTTTCATAGCCTAATGAAAATGTTCAGAATAATTTTGAGAGTAAATAACTTGCTACTTTGTAATACAGCACAGGAACAATACTATAACATGCTCATAACATTAGTTTTCATTAACATTTAGTGTAAATTGTGTCACACTGAAAAGCAAAACTAAATTTTAAATAATAAAATACATTTATGCCAGAATGTAAAACACCTTGGCCCTGTTTACACCTGGTATTAAGATGCGTTTTGGTCGATCGGATCACAAGTAGACGAGGCAGACACATACCCGTTTACACCTGGTCTCTTTTGTCCAATTTCAACCACTTCTGTCCTGATTTCTTTGAGGGGAGGGTCTACGGCCGAGTAAATATATGAGCATTTTCGAACGAATGGCTCACATAATTTGCATATGAACATGCTCACACTGAGATTTCGTTTCTGCTCTGACAGTCATAAGACCACGGCGAATGCAGTGAGTGCATTATAGAAATCAGGAATGGTGAGAGAACCTTGTGCTCGAGTTTTTTCGTCGTCAAGCCAAACTCGGGTCTTCAGCTGACAAAGTTTAAATCCCGTCTGGCTAGCGCGCTTCCCATTATGTCAACACTAAAGACAGAACTGCTTGTGGTCTCAACCAACCCAGCACTTCATCACAATTTCTCCATTCAGTTCATTAACCATAACTCCTTCCTGGACAGGCAGGAACCTCGGAGTTGTGATTGATGATCTTCACTGACCACTACAACATTAGGAAGATTAGACCCTTCCTATCAGAGCAGGCCACACAACTCCTGGTCCAAGTTCTTGTTCTCTCCAGACTGGACTACTAATGATCTTCTAGCGGGCCTTCCGGCATGCACTATCTAACCCATGCAACTGATCCAGAATGCAGCGGTGAGGGTGGTCTTCAATGAGCTGAAGAACGCGCACGTCATGCCTCTCTTCATCAGTTTGCACTGGCTGCCAATAGCCGTTCGCATCAAATTCAAGGCACTGGTGCTTGCCTACAAAGCAGCCACTGGCTCTGCACCAATATACCTGAACTCGCTTGTTTGGACTTGCGTTCTGCAAGTGAACGATGCCTTGTAGTGCCATCCAAAAGAGGCACAAAATCACTCTCACAGACCTTTTCCTGGACCGTTCCCACTTGGTGGAACGACCTGCCTATCTCAATTCGAGCAGCCAAGTCTGTAGCCATTTTCAAAAAACATCTAAAAAGACACACATTTTCCAGCAGCACCTGACCAATTAAGACTAGCACTTAACTATTCTAATCGTTTTTCTGTTTGTTTATGTAAAAAAAAAAAAACGATGTGTACTGCACTAGACTAAATGAGCCTTGTTACAGCACTTGCACGCCGTTTCTCCTTGTTTGTCCGATTGCTTCTATTGCTCGCCTCATTTGTAAGTCGCTTTGGATAAAAGCGTCTGCTAAATGATTAAATGTAAATAATGTTTACGCAATAGTTCAGTGGGTGGAGAGAAGGCAATCTTTTGTGGCTGCTCAAACCATAGACTTTAAAAAAATATGGACGTAGTGTCCATGACGTCACCCATAGGATTCTGATGAGCAGTTTTGAAGCGCAAAGAATGGACGAGATGGCCGTTGCCTAACAGACAGCAGATAAATGGCTATCCACCTGTCACTTGAAGAGGCCACGCCCTTAATTATGCAGAGCTTTAATGCTTTATATAATGTAAACGAATAATTATAAAAAAAATTCACCCCCCTCACAGTCGTCATGAAGGGCAAAATTAGCCGTATAGATCAAAAGCACAATTTGTACCAGGCTGTAAACATGTTTTATTCTGCTGTAAAGTTGGACATTTTAACATGGGACTCAATGAGATTCTGCTCCCTTCTGGAGCCTGTCCCTAGTGGCCAGTCGATGAATTGCAGTATATGTCACTTCCGTACAAGCTTCAAGAGAAACTGCGGGAGGTTGCCGCTTGGCTCAAATGCATTTGACCACATGAGCATTTACACTAAGTAAGCAAACCGTTGAATGTAGTTTTGTAGTTTTCGACTACCTCTAGAAGTGGTTGAAAGTGAACAAGCTCAAAACATTTTACACCCCGTTTACACCTGTATCTAGCGTCATCCACTTGTTATCCGATTGGCCAAAATGCATCTTAATACCAGATGTAAACAGGGCCCTTGGTTAGAGTCATTAAAAATTGGAAAAAGGTTGGAATACACTACACAACTTTTCAAATCTGAACAGATTTTGAAACACTAGACATGATTAAAGAGAAAATGATCATACACAACACTAAACTGATCACACACTACCTTACTTTCAAGTTGTTCTGAAAGTAATTCCATCTCAGCTCTGGCTGGATGGAATTACAATCTCAAGCTAAGAAAAGAAAAAAATGTGTGCCCATCATACACTACACGATTTTAAGTGAAATCTGCAGACTCTACAGTGTAATTCAAGACAAAAATCTGTGTTTAAAGCATGTCGTTTTGCCGAGCCTTTTGTTAGAGTTATAGTTTACTAGTGTGAAATTGTAAATCATTTGCACCTAACACTATAGTTTATTGGTTGGGTTACATATTCACACAACTGTCAGTCAATAACAGTTATTGAAACTTTTTCATAAAAACGGTTAGATTTGCAATAATGTAACTCATTTTCTCAACTATTTATATTTATGTAAATTTGGTCAGTGAAATTATTTAGAACACACACACACGCATACATACATATATGCTGGTTCTTCACTACCCCACTATAATTTACTTTCATGGATTGATCATTTATATTTAATCAAGAAATCAAGATTGATTGCATATGTACATCCGTGTAATTTGTGCCTCTTGCTCTTGCCAGTTGAATACGATCGAAAACATGGGTGATTTTGGTGTGGTGTCATATCTGGCTGATGCAGATGGAAATGTGACCGTTGGACCTACGACTCCTGTACCCACTTGTCATTCAACAAAGCCTTCAACCAGACCAATTCCCACAACACCCACCACAGTCACTCCAACTCAAACGCCAACCCCTACTAATCCAAACCCACAAAATAAAACTACAGCTTCCCCGACCCCTGAAAATCAAACCATAACTGCATCAACCCCACCAACTCAAATCCCAGAAAATCAATCCCCAGGTACCCCGACCCCTCAAAATCAAACCTCGGATACCCCTATTCTCCAACACCCAGCTAATCCGACTTCCTCAATCTCAAATGCATCCACTCCTCAACCCTCCACTCCCACACCAGGTGAGAAATCTGCAAATAACTCAGTGGATAAGACAGTGCTGAAAGGTGAGAAAGGGTGCAGAAATACGCAAACATAAACCTATTACATACATCCTGACAAACAATATAATGTGTGGTTTTGTGTGTGAAAGTGTGTTTGTTGGGGCAGGTGTAATTTACAGGTTTTGTTTCATTCAGACTCTGTAGAAGGGCTATTATCTGCTTTAGAGGCAGAGGCTGTTGAACCCATACATCACACAGACCATGGTGATGTACCGGATTCTACAACTGCACCTGAAACCACATCTTCATCAGAACCGGAGCCCAACCCAGAGGAAACTACACCAGCTCTCGAAACTGCAAACGAGGATTGAAAATGTGTGTGAAATTTAAGATGTTTGAGGACACAGTTTAAATTTATGTTGTGGCACTAAGTATAGGGATTGTAACCATGTTAGTTATTGTTTTAGGGGTTTATTTGATGAGTGCGCTTTATGAAGCCTCTAAAGGGACATAGTGATTAGGGTTGCCACATTTGATTTGTGAAAAACCGGGACACTAAGATGAAATTTGTTTTTGTTTTGTTTTGTTTGGGGGGGGAGGGGGCAGGACACAAAACACAGGTAGCGGAGAACGGGTCTCCTTGGGTGGGCCTTACCCATTCAGAAAAGTTCTCTTTTCGCCCAGTCTGAGTTGTAGGTTGTAAATCGTTTTTTCTTTGACACTGGTGGTGGCTCATCCGATTTTGTTGTGTTATCCTACTCGTCCGTCTCTCCCCCTATTTCACAAAACTGAGTTAATATAAAGTTTTAAAAAAGCTAGCTAGCAACTGAACACTGTTTTATCCTGCATGTGCGTGGATGGATGTGGATGGATGCGTGCGACCGACCGACAGCACAGGCAGTTGCGATAGGCAATAAGTTGAGCTTCCAATCAAATAAAAGTAAATGCCTGGCATTGGCCAATCCACTGTTTGTTTACCCGTTTACGGACACAGGATGTACACAACCATGAAGAAAACACAGTAACAGTATAAGGAAACTGTTTAATTTGAAGCCAGGAAATTCTACTTTAGAAGTACATTTTCACAAAAAAACTGGACAATTCGTGTCCCGGGACAGTCGCTCAAAAAAGAGAACAATCCCTGGAAAACCGGGACGGGTGGCAACACTAATAGTGATTGTAAAAAAAAAACTGATGGGAGGAAAAAAAAAACTTTCAATGCTTTTGCATTCTCTCGCAAAACGTGTGTTCCCCAACAAACTTTGCATTAGTTCTCAAAACATTTGTGATATGAGATGGGAGGAAAAACTATATTTCAGCACTTTTGCGAGTGAATGCAAAGTTTCTTGTGAGAACGCAATAGTTTTACGAAGGAATGCAAAGTTTCCCGGGAAACGCTAAAGTTTTGCCAAAAAAGTTCCCTTTCAAAGTGAAACTTTGATGTGTCTGCTAAAGACACTATGGGGAATTAGCATAACCGGTGTCTGAAGCATGTGTGACAAACTTGTCATTTTATTGGCTGATGACAATCGATGACATCACAAGCAGAGTGCCCGCAAGTATAAAAGACCATCAGCTTTTTTGTCTTCAGGAGCGGTTTGTTTAGCGTGTGGTGAAGGTGAATGAAACAATGGAACCAAGCAATGCTTCGGGAAGTGTGTGCCGCTTTGTACAATTTTTCTGGCACCTGCTTGGAGAGGAGCATGCAAGTTCAGTACTCGAGAGCTCCGCTCACACTTGGCCCTCTTCCTGAAGAATCACGAACAAGAGTCTGCACCTCGAGGCTCTGGTCCCGCTGTCATGGGGTCATGGGGTTCGCAGGTCGAGCTGGCAGAGGAATTTTAGAGAGGGGTTGATCTTTCTCATTCCTCTGCACTTGCTTGAGTGATATGTTGGATTATGATGCACTGTCTGGCATCATCTGATCCAATGGAGAGCATGCTCCTGGCACCATCCAGATAGACAGTGTTTATAATAATAATAATACTAATTTGTTACATTTAAAAAGTGCTTTCTCAGCACTCTGAGCACTACATAGAAGGGGGGAATCTCCTCAACCACCACCAATGCGCAGCATCCAACTGGATGATGCAACAGCAGCCATATTGCGCCAGAACGCTTAGCACACACCAGCTTATTGGTAAAGAGGAGACAGAATAATGAAGCCAATCAGTATATATAGGGATGATTAAGAGGACTTTTTTTGATGAATATAGGCCAATGGGCAAATTTGGCCTACCCCTACCCTTTTTTCGAAAGACATCCTGGGATTTTTAATGACCACAAAGAGTCAGGACCTTAGTTTAACATCTCATCCGAAGGATGTACTGAGGCGCCGCCTTCTGACAGCTCCACATACGAGGAGCTTTTGGATGTTATGGCCCACGCCACAACCAGACTGGATCTGGCATAGAGGCATGAGGAACAGGACGTCGTTCAAGGGAAGACTCAGCGAGCCATTTCTGTCAGGCCTTCCATTTCTTCCAGAGCTAAAAGGGGAAGTGAAAAAATCCTGGAAGAAACTGTTTTCAGCTTGTGTTTTTCCATTCCAACATGCAAATGTAGAAGGTTAACACAAGTGTGGATAAGATGACCTCTGTTGAAGAGGAGCTAGCTAGTTATCTCTCATAGGGTGAGTCATCTTCTCTGAAGGCTCCAGTCCTTGCAAGCCCAGCAGGCTGATCTGCTGAGAGATTTGGATCAGGGGCTGGTATTGTCTTCTAAAGTGGTCGCTGAATTTCACCACACCAGAGACTTGGCCCTCCGAGCTGTCAAACAAACAGCCGCCGCTATTGGCCGTTTGATGGCAGTGATGGTATTTTGTGTAAAATTTTGTCCTCAATTCCCTGGTCTTGCTCTCTGAACTCCTTGGCACATCTGTTGAGACCGTGGTTAGGAGGTTTAGAGAGGCGGTAGGGATAGGGGTAGGGAAACACTATAAGGCGTTGAAGCCTGGGCAGTGAGAAGTTTGGACAATGCTAATATTTATTCTGCTCTCATTGCTTTCGTTTTTCATACAGAAGTGAAATAGTATTAGGTTCGCCCCTTTTTACAACAGTGGCGATCCTGAAGGCTATAAATTATTATATATTTATAAATTTGATCAATTATATGAGTGAACGGAGTCTTTTATCGATCCAGGGAATGTTTGCAAGCAGTGTGTAAGCACTCTCCACTTATTGCTCTGATGTATTTAAGTAGAGCTGAAGCTCCCCTGTGGTTTCCCTAGTGGGTTGAGTTTAGATGGCAAGAATTTTTGGCTTTTATACTATGCTGCTCTTGTATTTGCACTCTTCCTTATGGATTAAAATAAGGGTTGCAATATCCCCCTGTATGTAGTGGTATTGCCAAAGGTCAAGTTGATATTCTCCCTTTGGTTGGTTCTCCCTAAGAGCTTTATCTAAGATACGCTTTATCAAAAGAGGCAGACATAGCTTAGCCATTATTCCTAGACCTCTGCTCTCGGGGCTTATAAGGCTTTCCCTGTTCTGCGAGGGAGGGAGGAAGGTTGTAAAGGCGGGATTCCCCTTGCTATAGAACAGGGGTGTCCAATCCTGTTCCTGGAGCTCTACCTACCTGCAGAGTTTAGTTCCAACCCTGCTCCAACACACCTGTCTGTAATTATCAAGTGTTCCTGAAGGTCTTAATTAGCGGGTTCATTTGTGTTTTTAATCAGTGTTGGAGATGAACCCTGGCTACAGAGCATATAATCTTGTGTATATTCTTCTACTATTAGAAGATATTGGCCTAGGGAGTAATGCCAACTACAGTCTATGTAAGTCATCTGGATCGCCTCAGCGTTGACACACTGACTCAGGGTAAGTTTCTGTAGAGTAAATCATGCTATGCCCGATATATTTGTGCTTATTCACAGTTCAGTGAGGCAACCGTTCACCCAGCATGGCTTGATGGGTATTGATTTCCCCACAGCATCTTTAGAAGACGTGGCATCAAAGTTCCATTTCGAAAGGGAATGTCTAGGTTACATATGTAACCGTGGTTCCCTGAGAAGAGGAACGAGGCTTCAAACTCTGGTCACAATGATGGCGTTCATAGAATCTTGAGCAGACGTGGCGTCCCATTCATTTTCTTAGGGAACCAGGGTTACCTTAGTCTCGCGTAGCCAGATCTCAGAGTCCAGACCTTCTGCCGTCAGTCTGTCAATCACAGCTTTCATTGGTCGAGGACCGCCCAAGAGGACGTTTGACTGACATGTAACGCAACCAATCACAGTTTGTTTTAGTTCCGCGTCATGTTTAGAGGCGTGAAAATGTAGATTCGATGTCCCTGCAATAACAGATCGGCATGCATCTATAAATTATTCATTAAAGAACATTGTTCAAGTTTACAGCAACAATGGAGCCGCGAACTTCACATTCTTTTGAAAATCCATCCAAGTTTAGTTGATCCTGGTAAGCGCTCATTGTCACAGTTGTAAACATAGTTGTATACATATCTATGGTTGTAAACACAACGGCATTCTTCTTCCATGAGGGAGTTTGGTGTCACGGCATTTGTTTCCAGGCAAACCGTTAAAGAACACAACACACTCGTCTCGCGGACAACCTGTAGAATTCAACCAATCAGATGATGACTTCGAAACTTCTGAAGTGTTTCCAGATAAGTGTGCCATATGCATCAGACGTTCAGCCAACGGTCCGTGGGTGTCTGAGGCTGAGACTAGGGTTACCTAGACATTTCTCTGGTGAACGCAATAATGTTACTAAATAATGCAAAGTTTCTCTGGCGAACATGATCATTTTGAGAGAGAAGGCAAAGTTTCTAGGGGGAACATGATCATTTTGCGAGAGAAGGCAAAGTTTCTAGGGGGAACATGAGCATTTTGCGAGAGAAGGCAAAGTTTCTAGGGGGAACTCAATCATTTTGCGAGAGAAGGAAAAGTTTCTAGGGGGAACATGAGCATTTTGCGAGACAAGGCAAAGTTTCTAGGGGGAACATGAGCATTTTGCGAGAGAAGGCAAAGTTTCTAGGGGGAACATGAGCATTTTGCGAGAGAAGGCAAAGTTTCTAGGGGGAACATGAGCATTTTGAGAGAGAAGGCAAAGTTTCTAGGGGGAACATGATCATTTTGCGAGAGAAGGCAAAGTTTCTAGGGGGAACATGAGCATTTTGCGAGAGAAGGCAAAGTTTCTAGGGGGAACTCAATCATTTTGCGAGAGAAGGAAAAGTTTCTAGGGGGAACATGAGCATTTTGCGAGACAAGGCAAAGTTTCTAGGGGGAACATGATCATTTTACGAGAGGAGGCAAAGTTTCTAGGGGGAACGCAATCATTTTGCGAGAGAAGGCAAAGTTTCTAGGGGGAACATGATCATTTTACGAGAGGAGGCAAAGTTTCTAGGGGGAACATGATCATTTTACGAGAGGAGGCAAAGTTTCTAGGGGGAACATGATCATTTTACGAGAGGAGGCAAAGTTTCTAGGGGGAACATGATCATTTTACGAGAGGAGGCAAAGTTTCTAGGGGGAACATGATCATTTTACGAGAGGAGGCAAAGTTTCTAGGGGGAACATGATCATTTTACGAGAGGAGGCAAAGTTTCTAGGGGGAACTCAATCATTTTGCGAGAGAAGGAAAAGTTTCTAGGGGGAACATGAGCATTTTGCGAGAGAAGGCAAAGTTTCTAGGGGGAACATGATCATTTTACGAGAGGAGGCAAAGTTTCTAGGGGGAACGCAATCATTTTGCGAGAGAAGGCAAAGTTTCTAGGGGGAACATGATCATTTTACGAGAGGAGGCAAAGTTTCTAGGGGGAACATGATCATTTTACGAGAGGAGGCAAAGTTTCTAGGGGGAACATGATCATTTTACGAGAGAAGGCAAAGTTTCTAGGGGGAACATGATCATTTTGCGAGAGAAGGCAAAGTTTCTAGGGGGAACGCAATCATTTTGCGAGAGAAGGCAAAGTTTCTAGGGGGAACGCAATTTTGCGAGAGAAGGCAAAGTTTTTTGAGCGGAATGCAATCATTTTGTGAAAGAATGAAAAATAATTTCTCATCCCATCTCACGTTTTTTTCCATCACCATGTCCCCTTGGTGACATCGTAGTGCTTTGATGTCAACATGACATAAAAACTGTACACTTTACTTATGCACAAAATTACACGTTATTCCAAAAAAAAAGTCCTGAATGTAACACCTACTTTTCATTGTATGATCCACCCAGCAAAAGCGTTATATCCTTTAGGTCTGTTGCTAAAACACTTAAAAGCAGTGCACTGTTTAGTTTGCAGTATGTTCATTGATGTTAATTCTTTTAGCAAATGTTTTAGCCAGCAGCTTTGCAAAAGAAAACAAGCAGAAACAATTATAAGGGAGACAACAATACCAGTAGTGCTACCGTAACATATGAGTACTAGTAATAATACAGCATAAGATTTTTCAAACTGAATTTCACAGGAAAATATTTTGAATATGTAATCTGCATGTTTATATTTGTGATTAAATAAAATGTACAACCAAACTTTTGAGTGATGAGTATATTACTGACCTGCAATACTGCAACACCTGTAATTTCTATTTTTTCACCATGTTTTTCACTAATACTGCTCCAGTTTTTCATAATCTATAGCTAAAAGCTCAGTCCTGGGTTATTAAATAAGTTTTGACTACTTTAAAATGCAGCAACTAGAGTTCTTACTATAGAACCAATAAATGTAATCATATTCTCCACCTGTTGCTCACATTCTATATTAATCAGAACACCTTTTTCAATACTTTAACTAAACATTCATATCTGCGCATGTACAAACAACTCCTGTTGAATTTAGAGAAACGGACAGTTGCGAAAAGTCAAGCAACTTATCAAGATTATTAAAGTTATCAAGATCTTCAGAATCAAACGCACGAAACACGACTATGAAACTATTTATTTTTAACAGGCATTTATTTGCACATATACTTCTGTAAATGAAAACCACCGGTTCTGACATTCTGCTCCTGTGTAGCAATATGAAAACGCTTGAGCTGATTTTTTTTATCTGTTTCTTTAGAAATTCTGCACAACAGATATGAAGATGGTGGCAATAATGATTCTGTTCATGAAATGACAGTGAACTTGACATTTAAAATGATAACACTTCCATAAATTGTTAGATAAAATACACATATTCAGGTAGTTTACAAAATATTACAGTTCATCTAAATAAAACTAACGTATATGGAACAGTGATTTTGATGTTAACAGGCTTGCACACATTTCCTTCACAAATGAGTGTGCCATTGATAAAATATCCAACATGTTCTTCACACAAAAACACATTTTCCATAAAAAAGGTATATATTGGGAAAAAAAGGTTCTAATGTAGATCAATTATCTTCTTCGAACTGAATGTAGTCGATGTAGTCTTGGTTCAAAAACTGTGGATGGAAAGGGTGTGTAATGTCTGGATTTATGAGAAAGTTGTCATTTAGTCATTGGGTGAGACTATTTTTCTTTTGCCTGGTGATGCTATTGAAAAGTAGTGAATACTGTTATTGTTGAAGTCATGTGTATGTTTAATGACAGAAAAAAAACATTGATCTGTTGTGGGGCAAAGTTGCTACGATACTGTATCTTTGTGCAATTTTCCACAAATTATCAAAAAATCTGATTTTTTTTTTATGCCATGAATGCATTAGGACTGATACGCTGACTGAGTACAAAAGAGTTCACTAATTAGGTTCACATCTGGATCTAAGATTGAGTAAATCCTTTTGTGAAAATCAAAAACATGGCTAGACGGCTGTTCTGTTTGTAAAATGCTATGCTTATACTAATTTCTAAGAGAAAAGATTCACAGTCCAGTTGGAAGAAATCTTGGTTGGGTTTGTGGTACACTAACTGGTGACCTCTATAAAATTAGATCAATCGATTTACAAGCACCCTACTAGACGGACTCCATTGCAAAATCACTACCGTTTGTTTTTCAGTTGACAACTTGACAAGGGGCGGCAGTGGCTCAGTGGTTCATGTAGGTTGTCTACAAACCGGAAGGTTGGTGGTTCGATCCCCGGTTCCACCTGACCAAGTGCCGAGGTGTCCATGAGCAAGACACCTAACCCCAGCTGCTCCCGATGAGCTGGATGGCGCCTTGCATGGCTGACACCGCTGTCGGTGTGTGAATGAGTGTGTGAATGGGTGAATGTGAGGCAAAATGTAAAGCGCTTTGGATGGCCGTAGGTCTGTTAAAAGCGCTATATAAATGCAGTCCATTTACCATTTACAATGAATGTGAAGATTTTTACTGTTGTAGCCAGCTTTTGTTTTTAAATGGATCCTCATGTTGTTCCTCTGGTTTTTATTCATGAATCAAACAATTATCTGTCAAACTTTATTTGAAGCCTGTATATGTAAAGCATTATAAAAAGTATTCTTAAAGGGATAGTTCACCCAAAAATGAAAATTAGCCCATGATTTAAAGGGTTAGTTCACCCAAAAATGAAAATTCTGTCATTAATTACTCACCCTCATGTCGTTTGACACCCGTAAGACCTCCGTTCATATTCGGAACACAAATGAAGATATTTTTGTTGAAAGCTGATAGCTGAGAAAGGCTTCAGATAGGCCTCCATTGGCATTCAGTACATTTAAGGCCTGTACACACCAGGACGAATATCGCGCGCGCTTATCGCCAGCGTTTTTCGTGCCGTTTTTCGGCGCGTCTTGAGTGTTCACACCCAAGCGATTTTCACTGGCGCTGCGCCGAGTGAACGTGCACATTCAGTAGATGCGCTCCCGGTACACAAGGTGGTGCTGCGGCACTTTAAGCCTCTGATACTCGCTTGTCACACAGAAGGAGAAGAGAGACAGTATTTACGTGCTTGCCAAAACCATAGACATATTATGTATATGGACAAAACCATTCACACACTTTTTGCTAACTGGCAAGCAGCATTAGCAGTTCATCTTCTTCTTTGTCTACTTACTACTTCTTCGTCGTATCAATGTGTGCTCGGCAAGACCGTTTTGTGCTCGAGCGCCACCAAGTCGTGTTTTACTGTCACTTCAGCAGCTCCAGGCACGTGAACAAAAGCGCCGATCTCGTTGGTCGGACAGTTTTTTACGCGCCGCGTCAAAATAAAAAAACGAACCCGAGGCGTTTTTTAAAAAATGACGCTTTTACGCCTGGCGTTTTGCGCGTCGGTGTGAACACTCACATTGGCGCCCATTGTTTAGTCCCGAGGCGTAAAACGTCGGCGATAAACGCGTGCGAAAATCGTCCCGGTGTGAACAGGCCTTTACACTCCCAAGACCCATAAAAGGCACTTAAAACGTCGTTACAAAGTCCATCTCACCACAGTGACTCTACAATAATTTTACGATGCGACGACAATAGTTTTTGGGCGCAAAAAAAAATCTAAATAACACCTTTCTCCAACTTGTTCTTGTCTTCCGTGTGTGCCTCCACGACGCATGCGCGAGAATATGACGCAGATCCGGCGTTCGGACAGATGACCCAGAAGCGATTTGTTTACAATCAGAGGAAGACGCGCGTATCTAAGCTGTTGAATTCTACATTGATCGTGCTTTAGGTCTCGGCGTAGTTCTCAAAATGGGGTTAAAGTGTGCATTTCATGGATTCCCGAACCCCGGCGCTACGTCATATTCTCGCGCATGCGTCGTGGAGGCACACACGGAAGACAAGAACAAGTTGGATAAAGGTGTTATTTTGATTTTTTTTGCGCACAAAAACTATTGTCGTCGCATCGTAAAATTATTGTAGAGTCACTGTGGTGAGATGGACTTTGTAACGACGTTTTAAGTGCCTTTTATGGGTCTTGTGAGTGTAAATGTACTGAATGCCAATGGAGGCCTGTGTGAAGCCTTTCTCAGCCATCAGCTTTCAACTAAAATATCTTCATTTGTGTTCCGAATATGAACGGAGGACTTACGGGTGTCGAAAAACATGAGGGTGAGTAATTAATGACAGAATTTTCATTTTTGGGTGAACTAACCCTTTAACAAAGATTTTTAGTTGCCCCCCACACACATTTTAAAACTAGAGGGGACCGTTCATTTCAAGCTATGGCACCTAGGCTGTGGAATGCATTGCCTCCTTCCTTACGCTGCCTCGACTCAGTGGAACATTTTAAAACACAGTTGAAAACTCTTCTATTTAAAGGGGCTTTCACCTAGACTGTAGGGTGGTTAGATCGGTCTTTTGTGCATTTCTGTTTATTTTTCTTATCTATTTATTGTTTTTGTTACTTGTTTGATTAGGTACTGTACTGTTGTGAAGCACTTTGTGATTTTTGTCTGTGAAATGTGCTATACAAATAAATTTTACTTACTTACTTACTTACCCACCTGCCCACCAGTTATATAAAAAAAGTCCTGGCTCTTCCAAGCATTATAATGGCAGTGACTTGTTGGTTCATTTTTTAAGTCCATAAAAGTGCATCTATCCATCATAAAACCGCTCCACACAGCTCCGGGGGATTAATAAAGGCCTTCTGAAGTGAAGTGATGCGTTTGTGTAAGAAAAATATCCATATTTAAAACTTCATAGAAATAACTAGCTTCCGTCGGTAAGCAAGTCGACTTACGGCGAAAGAGTAACCCTTGACGCATGCGTATTGACGAACGCGGAAGCGCAGAGGATAGAGCAAAACAAAACACCAATCATGAATTAAGAGTCTAAAACGAGAATTTTTTAAGAAAAATGCTGGAGGATTTCAATATAAAAGAAGAGGGGCTTGAGTTTGTTGCCCAGCGCTATCCGCAAGAGGCGTCAAAGCTTTGATTCGACTTGCGTACCGCTGACCACAGGAAGCTCGTAATATCATTGCTACGTATCATTGGTACGGCAGCAAAGTTCCTTGATTATTACGCAGGAATGAGCGTATAGTTCCTAGCCATATCGACCTAGAAAATCGCAACTTTTCATTTTCCGTCGGTCTTAGTACACGACGTGAGTCAAGTTTTAAATATGAAAAATATCAAAACTCTTAGGTCATTTTTGAGCGAGATGCTAACGGTCTAATCAGATTCAATAATCTATGCTAAGCTATGCTAAAAGTGCTACCGCCAGACCCGGAGATCGCTGAATGGATTCGAAAACGGTAAAACTCAACCGTTTAACTCTCAGGGAGTTGAAAAATGAGCATATTTTCAAAAAAAGTGGCGTTTCTTTAAGCTAGAATATTTTTTTTGGTTTAAAAGCAGAAGGGCTTTTCGTTCTTTTGATATATTGCATGTTTAGATATTCATATTCATTCAAATATTCTGGGGACCATGAAACTTGTGAAAATGCTGGCAGTGGCTGGGAACTTTTTTTAAATAACGGTGGTGGGGAAAGAGTGAACTTTCACAATTATTTATAAAAAGATATATAGCACTGTAACGTACATTATGGATTCTTTTATGAAGCATTATACATAAAGTCTTCAAGTAGAGAGTAACCAAATTATCTTTGAGCAGATTATTACCAGAATCTAAACCAAGCCTAACCTTAATGTTTGCCTTTGGCTGTCGGCTATCTCTTGGCTACTGTTGGGTAAAGCAGAACTCCGCTGAATGAAGACAGAATTTCACTGGATGCTGAAATCGCCAGCTTTCCTGATGTGAGCACAAGTCCCGTCCTCTGGCCCCGCTTCAAATGAAGAGCAAGACTTGCAGAGACCGACCCACCACAGACACAGTCCTCAGAGCCTCTGCTCCCCGTCCCAGCAGTGTAAAGCTTCTGGATGTTGCGATTGGCTACTGAGAGAAAGGCCTCGACTCGTTCTCCTGCTTGAGCAGTTAATACAGCGCTGAGCAGATACCGTCCATCCATGGGCGCAGTGAACACACCTGTAAAAAAAAAAGATTCAGATTACAGCAAAGGCATACTGTGTGAAGTCAAATCAACATATAAGTACATATTAGCATACTAGAGTACTTGAGAAATAACACACTTTAATACAATATACTTAACTGTAAATCCAATGTAATGTTTTCATTCACTTAAGCTCATCTTAATTGGAATTAAATAAAAAGGTACAATAGTTTACATTTATTATTTACATCTTTATAGGTAATTTAATAATTACTTCTATTGTCGTTGAAATATGGTTAAAGTGTACTGCCAAATGTACTGACAAGCTTTATGGATAAACTAAAATATATTTTATCATGTCATTTCTTATCAAACCTGCATGCCATGTATTTAAATGTATTGTAATTACACATTTGTAATGATGAAGTGTCGATTTAGAACATTTAAAATATAATTTATCAAAATATATACAAGTACTTAGTCAACACATCAAATTAAGTGTACTTCAAAGTGTGACAAAAGATTATTAAAACAATTATTTGTTGAATGTACTTCAAAGTAAAACTTAATTTGGCATTACAAAATGCACTTTTAAAAGTGTGTTAAGAAAGATAGTCATGAAAGTGTACTTTTATTAAGTTTAAGTACACTTACGTGGACCTTTACCGCGTTAATATATCACATGTAAGTACAGTTTTTTAAAGATTTGAAGTACACTACAAGTGCACAGCAATACAATTAAGTGAACTTATTTTCCACAAGGGCAACTTTAGCAAACACCATAAAAATGCATGATAAAACTGTGTACCTGTTTGTGGATCGTAGTGTCTTCCATCATTTAACAGAACATTGTTGAATCGGATGATACCAATTTCTCCAGGGAATGGCACAAGTGTCAGACCAGCCGAAAACGACACATAGCTTATTACTCGCCCTTCTCCTGCATAAATACACACACATACTCACTTTTCCCTCACTCATTGACCATACAGCTCTGTAAAATGCATGGGAGGTTTAGTCACCTGTGCCCATTTGAACTGTCTTCAGTGGAATCTGTGCTGTAGATATGGAAATATGGCATATTGTAAATATCCTGTAAAATTACTTTCAGTTCTATGATAACATATTTTGAATGTTCATCCAGTGTTGGGGAAGCTGCTTTAAATTATGCATAGCTTGTGGTCTGGCAAGCTACAGTTTCATAGAACTTAAACTACAGCCAAACTACGGTTAGCTTCACTACACAAGAAAAGTGAAGATGAGAAATCAACATATTTTTCAATATAAAACTATCTGACCATTTTCTTTACATTTTTATTAGGGCTGTCAAGCGATTAAAATTTTTTATCGAATGAATTACACAATATGGCGATGAATCAGTCGAATTAATCGCACATCAAATTTGGCTGAGAAATTACTCCCAAAAGATAATGTAAAGTCTTTGTGTAAAAAATCAAATAGACTAGTGATGCACTGAAATGAAACATTTTGCATGCACTTGGCCGAAAACCGAAACTGAAGCCGAAAATGGCTTCTTTTAAAAACGTATACTATCAAACCTGTTGTCGAAGAGTTATTTGGCACTGCACCTCCTCTTGAGATTTTTGCAGAACAAATGTTACATATTGCAACTTTGGTGTCCTCACCTGAAACTTTAAAATACTTCCATAATCTTTGATAGGCAGACGCGTGATAACAGCTCGACGTGAATGAAACCTAAGCACTTGCGCACGGATGGTTTCGGTTTTCGGCTGTTTTTTTTTTATTTCGGCCCGAAACCGATAATGCCATTTTCGTCCGAACATTTTCAGCGGCTGAAATTTTGGTGCACCCCTAAAATAGACATTACCAAAAGTAGCTTGAGAAAGAATTATGTTTGGGTGAACTATACCTTTAATGCTTGTTTTTAATAATATGTAAATTTGAAGTTATACTCTAAATAAGAATCTGCCAGTAGGTGGCGGTAAATGTCTCATTCATTCGATTCGTTCATTCAGGAGTGAAGTATAGCGCTCAACAAACATGCCCAGGGAAAAAAAGTTCTATAGGCTATATCACACAGTGAGTTGTTGTCCCGCATCATATTCTTCTTCAATCAACTGTATGAAATGTAAGATGACCTAAACAAGTCAAGTCAGGACGGGGCTTAAATGTGTTAATAATTTGAACGCATAATTTTTTACCTTAACTAATTAATCTAATTAACGCATTAAATCAACAGCCCTAATTTTTATTCATTTTATTGTTATTTGTCTGGTTCAAAAACAATAACTGTTTTCAAAAGAACAACGAAAAATCTAATTTAGGGTGATAGCATTGAATAACCAGTAATATACACCCCAATAACTGACCTCAAACATGGAATCGCCCTGGATCTGGTGATTTCATGAGCTTAAGGACCAGTGGACCACAGATAAAAAAAGTCCACCTACTTCAACTTAAAAACTTAAAGTTCAGTTGCTGCCTTAAAGGTCCTGTTCTTCGTGATCCCATTCTTCAAACTTTAGTTAGTGTGTAATGTTGCTGTTAGAGCATAAATAATACCTGTAAAATTATAAAGCTCAAAGTTCAATGCCAAGCGAGATATTTTATTTAACAGAAGTTCCCTTTCAAAGCCTACAGCGAACGGCCGGTTTGGACTACATCCCTGTACATCCTGCTTTAATGACGTCAGTAGAGCAGTTTGTTGACTAACCTCCACCCTGAAGAATACGCAAAAAAGGGGGCGTGGTCTTGTTGCTCTCCCACGTGGAGGAGAGGAAGTGTTGCGTTCATGGTTGCGTTTGTAGAGTGTTTGTTGCCATGTCGTCCAGACGTTGTTATTTTCATCCCGGAGTCAAATCACCTTTGTTTGGCCTTCAGGGACGCTGTACTTTGAGCGCATGCATCTCCCCGTTATGGTAAGAGGCGTGACCTTTCCAGGCAACGTGCCCTAAGCTGCTGTCGAATCACAACATGGGAACCGCTGGCACAATCAGAACTCGTTACGTATTTCTGAAGGAAGGACTTCATAGAATAAGGAAATCATCAAGCCGTTTTTAGGACAGTGAAAACAGCGGTATACAGATAAGTAAATTGTGTGAAAAATACAGTGTTTTTTTACACGCGAAACATGAACACATGTTATATTGCACACTGTAAACACAATCAAAGCTTCAAAAAAATCTGGAAAAACAGGACCTTTAAATATAATCAAATTGGCAGTATTTTCACCTTTTTGGGGGGAATAACTTATATGTTGTCATTTCCCAGAATCAAATGTAATAATTTCTGCGAGGAAATTTAAAAAACTGTGTGACGGGCACAGGCCCGCCCACTAGGATGACTAGGCCCCCCCCAGTTTATTATACAAATATAATAATATTTATTAAATAACAGTTGTTTAAATTATTTTAACATAATTACAAAATTATTATACCATCTCAAATACTAAAATAAATCAAATGTGTTTTTTACAGTCAATGCTTGATGAGTTTGATTGACAGCTGTGTTAGGCAATTAGGTGTCAGGCTGTCTCATGCATGTCGCGCTGCTCGCGCCTGTGAGTTCATGAAGTGTGTTTACCTATTTACTTAGCCTATAATTCGCAGTTGTGTGATAGATAAACAGCAGCGATGCAAAATTCTATAAAAAGGACTTTTAAAAACATGCATTAATGCGGGAGAGAACCCATTCAAGTAACAGTGAGACTTTTCAATTCCAAGATCAGGTTAATTCTGTAAAGCCAGGAACAGGAAAGCCTTCAGTGCTTGTCAGTCGTAATAGTGTAGGGGTAAGGTGCATGGCACAAAGTTTTGACGCAATTCGACCTGAGGTTCGAATCCGGCTTTTGCCGAACTCGCTGTACTTCCTTTTCCCATCACATATCAGATCGGAAAGGCGTTTATTTTCAATTAAAAATGAAGAAAATATTCGAAAAGTGGAAATAAAGTGTCTAACGTTTTTTGTAACCGCTGCTCATGTTTAGTATGTGGACAGGTAAGTTAGTAGCTACAGTTTTGGTTTATGTTGACAGTGACAAGTGTGAAAGTGCCCGCTCACTTTTGCCCAGGCCCGACCACAAATACAATTCTGCCTACGCCACTGTTTACTATGTATCGGTAACACTTACAGTTGCAAGAAAAAGTATGTGCACTGCTTGCAGAATCTGTGAAAATGTGAATAATTTGAACTAAATAAGAGAGATCATACACAATGCGGTTCACATACTTTTTCTTGCAACTGTACATAACAAGGTCTCGTTTGTTAGCATTAGTTAATGCATAAGCTAACAGGACCTAATCAATTTTTTACTGCATTTATGAAACATTTAGGTAATAAAAATACAGTTGTCCATTGTTTTGTCATGTTATTTCAGCATGCAATGAACTAATGTTAACAGATACAACCTTTAATAATAATTTAAAAAAAAGTTAATGTAGAAATTAACATTAACTAAGGTTAAAAGAAGCAGCAGAAGTATTGTTCCTTGTTAGTTAACTAATGATAAGTGTTACCCGTGTATCAGCTATATCAAAAAGCTCAAACTCTGATAATTGGCAATTGCGGCTATTTAATTTAGTTTACTTAATAATTCCCCAACACTGTGTTCAGCTACAATAGTGTGTTGAATACCAGAAACAGAATCAGGACTGAGGGCAGCAGCAGGAATCAGAGGATAACCTGTCAAGAACAATACAAACAGAAGCACTTTATTTTACATTCCTGTTCCCCATGCACATAGACATACTATGTACTTATTACCGTAATTACAAAAACTGGGTAATAACTAGGTACTAACCCCTGTAGTTACCTTTTACTACCCAGTGTTTTCTTAGGTAAGTACACTGCAAGTACACATACTATAAAATAACGTGCAACCCAATTTTCTAGAAACAGCTTTGTAATAGAATTCAAACATTTGCAATACACACACACACACTTACCTGGTGCTCCTGCATAGCCAGTAATGGATGTCCCGCTCCCATTGATCCCCTGAGGGGTGCGAGATGAGATTTTGGTCACTCTGGGCGCTGCTTCCCCAGACGCCATGGCAGACAGTGATGGGAGTGGTTGACCTCTCTCTATTGAAACTTTTACAGACGCTGTACCTTCAAGAACACCTGGAGAGAGGTAGAAGAGTGATGGCTGAGAAGAAATAAAGAATGCCTCACAGTTAACAGGTGTGACTTTGCTATAACACTGGTCAGCATTTTTTTTCCGAAGTCGTCTGCTTCAGAGATAAAAATATTGTACGTTTTTACATTTTATGTCTATGTATGTTGTGTAAATAGTACTTGTCACCTGTCCTGTTTATGTAACACAGCAAAATGGTTATAGAATGGACCAACTTTATATTAGGTGGCACCTGTACTAACATTTAAATGAATAATTTGATGCAATGCACTTGCACAATGTGTGCATACATGTTTTTACATTGTACTTACATTTTAAAATTACCAGCATGTAATTAATTTCTGTAGTTACATTTATAATTACACTGTTGACACTTCCATTACACCTAACCCTACCCTTAAACTTACCCATACCACCCCAACTTTACCCATATCCCACCTTAATTTCAGCAAAAGTGTTTTGCAATACAATATGAACTCAATAAATACATTGCACTTATTTTTTGATGTAAGTACATAGTAGATAAGGCCACCTAATATAAAGCGGGACCTAGAATGAAAATGTATAATGAAACAAACGTCAAAAAAATATTATGCACATATAGTTTAGACCTCTTCACGGTCTACTTTGGGCTTCTTGGCCTGTCTCTTGTATTCATTAAATGGAGAATCTCATGTAACTGTCCAGCAATAAGTCTGCAAGCATTGATGGGCTCCATTTGAATTCATCTGCACTGATCACACAAGTAAGAAACATCTCTGCTCCCTTTGGCTAAACAGAAATGTGTCCCTTTGCAAAATCAAACACTGACAAATGAGAGGGCACAACACTGTATGACAGGGGTGCAAAAATCAGTTCCTGAAGGGCCATAACAAATCCCCCACAAGACAAGCAGCTTGCAAGGTTAGTAAAATAAAAAAGAACAAAAAAGCGTAACACCTGCTAACACTGAGGTATTCAGGGAAGGAGACCAGAGTTTTTAATGGATATCAGTGGAGGAGAAGCTTCACTACGCTGAATAAACCGCTTGTGGGAAAACGGCTTATCATTTAATGAATCAACACTCAACAGCCCATTGGCTATTCTTCAATATGTTTGCTCTTACACTGCAAAAAATGCTCTTCTTACTTAGTAATTTTATCTTGTTTCTAGTCTAAATATCTAGAAATTCTTAAAACAAGATGCATTTACTAGATAAGTAAAATGACATGAGATATTTGTACTTGTTTTCTTGAAACTAAAGTCAAAATCAAGTGAGTTTTTGCCTAAAACAAGCTAAATGATCTGCCAATGGGGTGAGAAAAATAATCTTGTTTCTGATTGAAATCTTGTTTCTTGTTTCTGTCCCAAACAGATAATAGTGCTTGTTTAAGTAAAAACAAAAAAAAACAAAAAATGTATGTCATTTTACTTATCTAGTAAATACACCCTGATTTAAGAATTTTTTTATATTTGGACTGGAAACAAGAAAAAGATACTAAATAAAAAGAGCATTATTTTGGATTGATCTTTTAGTTTACGATGAAAAAAAAAGTTTTATAAGAGAAGTCAGACAATTGCGCGACTTATAGACTTCGGTATAATTCAATTTACAGCACTTCTCATTCATTTATATGGTATCCGGAAACAGTGATTGACTGTTGCACAGCTCTGCACGAAATTCAATGACGTCAAGGCTGTAATTTGATTGACCTTGTGTCTCTACCATCTCTGGCCAAAGCCCTGCAGAGTTTAGCTTCAACCCTAATTAAACACACCTGACCCAGCTCATCAAGCCCTTATGGTTTATTTGAAAACTAAAGGACTATGTGCAAAATCAAACTATACACATCACAACATGTAAACAGGAAAATGACGGCGTTATTTGGTCACTTATTGAGCAGTAGGCTAGATGGAGTCGTTTACCTCCAGTCTTTGTGCTAAGCTAGACTAGCGGTGGGTGCGTCAGACAGTTATGGCACGCACGGAGATAAGAATGGTATGTATGGACTTATCTAACTCTGGGGGATACGGTGAATAAGCTAAAGCCCCAAAAAGTTGCCGTGTTCCTTATATTTGAATAAGTAATTACATCACGGCAGCTAAAGAAGTATGTTCTATATAGTATAAGTGTGTGTAGTATGAATGTAATCCAGACTACATTCACCATGCTGTCATTATAATGTGACCTAGTTGCGTCACTTCACAGCCTTCACAAATCCTCTCCCTTGGCGTCGTAGGATAGTAAAGTGTCCATCGTACACACACTTCATCCAGTAGGTCATCCAGGTACTTTTTGCCTATACTCTTTAATGAGTAGGCCTACTGTGAATTCGGATATACTTATTTTGTCACACACTGTTTTTAGCCTACTGTATAGAAGAGAAGAATGCAGGTATGTGTGTTGGAGCAGGGTTGGAACTCAAGTCAGCAGGGCTGTACCCCTCCAGGAATTGAGTTTTGCTCCCCTGCTGTATGATTTCTAGAGCTGATATAGAGCAATTTGGGCATCAGAGTGATTTGTTGCTTTGTTGAGATTGCATCATCCATGACTTCTAGGAATAACATAATGCAATCCAGATTGCCTCATTCATTGTTTTGCCTAAAAAGCAAGTACTGTCCAAACCCAGTCATTGATTTATTCATATTGGTTTGATCCAGTCAAATATGTATTTTAAATTGAGGTATCTTGACTTTATTACTCACTTATCCTCGCTATATCTCCCCTGTTCCCCATTCGCATATACTGACAAATAGCATATCTTGAAAACTAGAGCCAATCAACACCCAGAATTAATACATTTTAACTACATTTATTTCGGAAGCATTTTATCAGTGTAATCAACCGGTTCTCTTTATCTGGTTCTCTTTATAATATTTTTTTAATTCAGTGACACAATCTGATTCAAAATGATTATTGATGCATCTCAACTGTGTAAAGACACAAATTAACTAGGAGTAGCAACGTAAAAGTGGCATGTTGCTAAATTCTGTGCAAAGATTTGCATAAAAGCCATACTACGATATGAATAAGCAGCAATAATAATCTAATATCAGAGGCGGCTCTGTGGATTTAATTCTGTGCAAATGAAATGCTGGATCAGAAAAACCTTAAATGTAATAATCACAGAAGCGCGCACCTCCGTTCGTGCAAATGGATTGTCAGATAAAATCTCACACTTTAATAGTATTTATAGCACCTAAAAACAGGCTGTGTGACTATGAGGAATGATTACCTCAAGATGTAAGTCTGTATGCAAGTTCAAGAGACTTTATTTAAAATAAATACATATACCTCTTTAGCTATTTGTCAAGTGCCAGTGATTATCCCTCTTCAGATGCCATAGGTTACGACCCCCGATTTAAAAAAATACCTGCATATAATTACCGCTGTAATTGATTTCAGTAATTACAGCTATAATTACTCTGTTGACCCTTCCCTTAACCCAACCTTAAACCTGTCCCTAACCTTACCGTACCCACCTCAATAGCAATACAAGTGTTTTGCAATGCAACATGAACACAGTAAGTGCATTATACCTTTGACGCAAGTAAATAGTAGGTCGTAGCACTTTATTTTACAGCTCTGTTCCCCAAGTACATACTATGTACTTATTATAGTAATTACAATAACTGGGTAATAACTAGTAACTAACCTTAAACCTAACCTTTACTCATTTAGTTACCTTATATTACCCAGTACTTTCTTAGGCAAGTACACTGCAAGTACATGTAAAATAAAGTGCAACCTTAAAAACACATCAATTGGGTCCCAGAATTGTTTGAGAAAGAATTGCAATGCATTGGTGAAAAGGTGAGGCCCATTTTGACTATTTGATCTATACTAAATCTTAACAACACTGAAAATAAAAAAAAACTTGAAAACTGAAGATGTACGCCACATTTTGTAATATTCTGAAAAAAAATCTAAAAAATCCTTATGAACACCTGGAGAAAGGTAGAAGAATTCTAATGGAAGGACAGAATAACAAGAAATTAATAACAATTAGCACGTGTCACACTGTCATATATCAAATCAAAAATGCTTCTACCCATTTAAAAAAAGATTTACATCTTCATAAACTTAATCTTAATAATAAAATAATTATTAAGTTCAATGTATATGGTGCTTTGTATGGTGGTGAGGACAGCTCATTATTATTAATATTTCATTTGAGTGAAAGAAACAAAATCTTTGTTTCGAAAAAGGTGCTTTTGGATTATAATTTTGACAAATAGCTTGGGAGATTTATGTTATCTTTCCCCATTTAAGAAGAGCTGGATGCCATGTATGTCTGATATTTACTTTAAAAACAGATGCACAGAGGTGTTACCGAGTTAGCTGTCAAGTAAACTGATTTACCTTACAAGTACTTTGGTTTAACTGCCTCAGAGTCCAGGTGTTTTTGGGAATGCTTGTGTACTCCTCACCAAATACTTTATGCTCAATGAACAGCAATTAGTGGAACATTGTGCTCAGTTTGTCTTTAGCTACTGCTTGTGTACATTTATGCACACAGATGTTCAACGTAGAAAAAGTCCTGAAGGACACGGATTTAAAAAAAGAAGAAGGTTATTTTGTTTCTAATGAGAAACCATTCAAAAGATAAGGTGCTGGGGCAACATACAAAACAAGGTAGCTTTCGGCTAAAAATTAACTAATAGTGTCAACTTTCGGCCACTAGACTGCATTGTTAGAAGCCCTAAAAAAGCTGAGAGCTAACTGGTTAACAGTGAACAAAAATTGATATTATGACTCAAGAGATTTAGGGAGTTGCTGCACTGATACTGTGAAATAATATGAATTAAATTGGTTCGCATGCTGCTGAGATGTTATTCCTGTTGTCATTTTGATTATCATTTTACAGCTCATGTGGAAAGCGAGTTTTTTTAACCACTGAAGCGTTGCCTTGAAGTAGTTTGCTTGTACGTAATGCAGCATGATTTTTTTTATGCCATTCTTCCATGATGTTTCCAACAAGTTGCAGTGTAAAGCTATACACTACTTCCAGTTAGTTCCTCCCTAACAATGAGAGAAATAGAGAGGGAGCAGCTTTACATGTCACACCCGCTTGCTCACATGATCTCATCCAGTGATCTCTGCCACAGAACTGCATAGCAGTGACTTATACACAAAAACCCCTTCTGTGCTAAAACACACACACATGTTGGTACTCCTTTTACAAAGACTTTCCATATGCGTACTGGAATATTTTATACTGAGCTAATCATATAGACTGTACCCTAACAACACCCCTAAACACAACCCTCACAGAAAATGTTTAGCATTTTTCATAAAACATAATACTAACCAATTTGAATAACAGGGATGTACAATTAAAACAATGATGCACAAGCCTTTATTCATAGTGTGATGTGAATGTGAGGGTGTAACCGTGAAATGCAGGCAGTGTCTGAATAAGCCAAACTAGTAGAACTGGACTGGATATTTACAAAGTAAACAACTCATCCATAACTTCGCATAACTTCTGTGTATTGACGAAAAGCCAGTAAAAATAAATGTAGAGTACAAGAAATATGCTTGTTACTGTCCTATTGTAGTTATTATTTTTGAAGCAATGAGCAATGCTTAAAAATAAATGGACCGGATGATACTTTGTATAAATTGGTGTTACTGTGTACAAAACTGTGTACATATCAAAAAGAACCTAAAGGCGTTTTTTTTTCATGGACGAGTGTTTGGCGCCACCCCCCTTTTTTCAAGAACCTTTTGATATGACCTCAAACTTTTATTGGACTAAAGAAACCTACCACCTTGTTTCAGAAGTCCACCACACTACTGACTTGAACATACACTATATTGGCAAAAGTTGAGACGCCTGCCTTTACATGCACATGAACTTTAATGACATCCCATTCTTAATCCGTAGGGTTTAATATGGAGTTGGCCCACTTGCACTTGGTGAGGTAAGACTTGGATTCAGCTGCCCGGCCATGGAAACACATCCCATGGAGCTCTCTCCAGTTAATACCGTTCCTGCATATGCTCCGCAATAAATTAGAAATATATGCATTGGTTTGTTGATAGACATACACTTGTTAATGCTGATGGTGAGGAATTACAGCTGCAACATCTCATAAATGAACCTCAAAATTAGTGAATCACTGAGAAACATCCTGCTCAAGTCATCCTTGCGATGGAGGTTTGGGTTGAATAACTAGTTCTTTCAATGTTTCATCATCGGACTCGCGCTCAGATTGATATGGTAAAATCGACGTCATCGTAACGGTCTTCACAGTGTGTACAATCGCTGAGCTTTAAGCCTAGTTCACACTGCCGGATTTTAGCCCTGATTTTGACTCGCCGACAGGTTTTGCGAAATCGCCGACAAATGCCCGACATCATAGGCAAATCGGTGCTTGTGCACGTGAGTGACAATCACGCAGTGTGAATGATCAAAGACACGATCAGAGAGAATCGCCGATGAGTCGCCGATGCCCGCAAGATATTTGGCATGCTAAATATCTGGACCTATCTGCGATTCAAACTCCTGCTGTGTGAAATGTGTTATGACTAAAAAAAACATAGGCGATGACCGACAGCCAATCAGAGAGCAAGATACAGGACAGCGGGAGGCTCGGGGAGGAGTTATAGACCATAACATAAGTATTGTAATAGATATATCGTCGCTGCCCGATGAAACTCACGTATGTCCAAAACGGTTACTTTTCAGGAAGTGAAAAAAACACCGTATTTCAAAAGCAGTTGAATGAAGCGTTGTCATACTTGGTACGGCATCTTTACATGTAACCATATTCTTGCCAGTGTAATAATATAATCCACATTTGACCAAAATTGAGTATAAATGGACATACGTGCATATTTTACAGTAACGGAGGTCTATACGCGTTCTTCCGATCATTAATTAGAATGGCCAAGTCACGTTTCATATTGACAGGGGAATACGCTCAGTTTATTAAATAGCCTACGTCTTAGTTTATTAAATACGCTTAGTTTATTTAATATTAATTATAAATGTATTAAATGTCTCTTGTAAACTATGAAGGGACAATTAATCAATACACTGACATGGTAATGCTAGACAGAGACTTTGTTTGTACAGTCCTACCATAATTTTGTCACTCCTAGACGTACGTCTGGCGTCAGGGGGGAAACGTTTACCTCGACGAAGGAAAGTCATTGTCTCACCAGGCTATGTTTCACAAGACCGGCGAGATGCTTCCACAGGGCGGGAGATACGCGGCGTGATTGACAGCTTTGACACCAAATGGATATACGTGAAAATCAGATGACATGATTTCACAACTTTTCATTGGCCATTTAGATATGTGAAGCATACTGTATACGGAAATGAACCTGGACATTCAATCCGTCTAAAAATCTAAAAATCGGCAAAATGGATATTACATGGTTTTCATCGGACAGCGACGATATGTACAGTTATATCAAACAGAAACAAAGCACAAACATGTGCTTGATCAGCAGCACATTGCAATATTATTTATTTAACTCTCTTTGCAGAACACAATCCTTGCTCCATGTGTCTCCCCAACCATGTGTCTCCCCTTTTTTATTTTTGTCTCTTTTGCTACAAATCAGTGCAGAGACAATTTGGACCACAAGTTTCTGCACGGCAGTCTATATTTTTAATAACAATTCCAGTCTCGCGCACGTGTGATCTCGCGTTGTTTCCTTCTCACTTCTCGCGTGTGCTTTGTTGTGAAACGTAATTTGCGGACGGGACAGAGCTGTCGGCGATTTTTCCTCTTGTACAGTCATGCAGTGTGAAACCCCCTGTCGCCGATTCATCGGGCAGTGTGAACACAGCAGTGACTGAATGCTGGCCCAGATAGTCATGCAGTGTGAAAAGAGCAGTGATCTGACGAGTTTGAAAATCGTGCAGTCTGAACTAGGCATTAGGAAGCCTACAGAGCGAGCTGAAGTTTATGGTAATGGGCGCTAGGGATGGGCAACATTGATCGAGTACTCGAACGTGACAGCGACGATCGATCATGAAAACGATGATCGCCCTTACTTTACAAAATATATTTGTCTATTTTTCTGATTGGTTATTGCAGCATTTTTTGCGGTAACTGAGGTTTGATTGGTTAGCGTTAGACAGCACGCCTTCCAGACCGGCGAAATAAAGTGAAACTGAAGCGTGCACTGCAATGATGCCTGGAATCACTGTGATCATGCAATACAGTTAAGTGCAAGATGTACAGCGCTAATCTGTCATATACATCGCAATTATAATGAAAACAGGACTGTAATAGAATGTTGTAAATTATCTGTGCTTTAGTTCCCCGTGTATCAGCTGTTAAAGGAAATCCACAAGCACGGTGAAGTTCATGTCCGCGTCCTTTTCTGCAGACGCAAGTAGTAAGATTAATTTTATGTTGTCTATATCTGATTCATTTCATATGGACACGTTTGGTTGAGTTTAATAACCAGCTAGTAAAGCGCTGCCGTTATCAGCTGGTGTTCATTCTTCAGTTTCAGCTCACATGCAATGCCCGGCATTATCAACTCTGGGTTATTTGAGACGGTTATATTCTGTTTAGATAGGCTATTTCTCTTTCAAAAGCATTGATGATATTAATGCAGCAACGTTATTTCGTTCTCATATTTTTTAACAGTAGGCCTATGTTTTATTTAAAGTTGTTTCTCATTAAGCCTTCGAAAACGCGCAGTGATGTCTGTCACTTTGATCAGGAAAAATAAAATTAAGTTTAATTGAATTAAAATTATATAATTAAAAAAAAAAACATCTAAAAACAAAACCATTTGTGCATCATAATCTAGCAGTTATTTTTTCTAGTCATATGTTCATGTTTTCATAGACTTGATGTTTGTATTTGTCAACATTAATTATTGTAACACTCTTAAAATAGTTTCATATCTCCATGACGGAGACGCCCGCCCCCAATTACTCGAGTACTTGTTTTTGGGACCTATCAATGATCAAAATGAGAAATTGACAAAAATTCCCATCCCTAATGGGCGTTTTGTTTCCGACGTGCACTGTAAGCGGTAGACCAATCACAACAGGCTGGGCCATCTGACTAATCAGAGCAGAGTAGCTTGCAGAAAGGAAGGATTTAGAGAGACTGAATCTTCTGTTGAGTCGTTTGAGAATCATTGAACAATGTGATGTGCAATGAATATTATCATAATATCATAATAGGGGTACTTTAATTGAAATGTGCTCATGTGAATAGCCATAGTTCTGTTGTGTTTGTTTTATGGTTTTATTATGGAGATTTATTTTCAAACCCCTTTTTATTAAAAACTGCCAAACAACACCCTTTGATATTAAAATATAACAAAAGTCATAACAAAAAAGAAAAATACAGAGAGAGAACGTATAACATTATGGGACACTGAATAATGATGCAGTGGTTATATCAACGTCCACTCTCCCAGAATGGAGTACCACAAAGAGACCTCCAGATAAAATCTAAATACATGTGTGAGCAGTGACATGCTCAAAGGAAAAGATCGTCTCACAGGTCAAATGTCACAGGGTCAAGAAGAATTAGTGACTGAAAAGGAAGAATGTACTACTATAACTAAAAAAAACCTGCTCACACAAGATAAAATGC
This sequence comes from Gobio gobio, assembly GCF_949357685.1. Classification (NCBI taxonomy): domain Eukaryota; kingdom Metazoa; phylum Chordata; class Actinopteri; order Cypriniformes; family Gobionidae; genus Gobio; species Gobio gobio. Next base: position 13,933,376 of record NC_137098.1, on the reverse strand, counting down.
ACACACCTATATATACATACATACACATACATACTGTAGATATATACACATACATATTTTGTCCTCAAAGTTGATGTGTTAGAAGCAGGAAAAATGGGCAAGCGTAAAGATTTGAGCGAGTTTGACAGGGCCAAATTGTGATGGCTAGACGACTGGGTCAGAGCATCTCCAAAACTGCAGCTCTTGTGGGGTGTTCCCGGTCTGCAGTGGTCAGTATCTATCAAAAGTTGTCCATGGAAGGAACAGGGGTGAACCGGTGACAGGGTCATGGGTGGCCAATGCTCACTGAATGTGGGGAGCGAAGGCTGGCCTGTGTGGTCCGATCAAACAGACGAGCTACTGTAGCTCAAATTGCTCAACAAGTTAATGCTGGTTCTGATAGAAAGGTGTCAGAATACACAGTGTATCGCAGTTTGTTGCGTATGGGGCTGCATAACCAGACCAGTCTGGGTGCCCATGCTGACCCCTGTCCACCGCCGAAAGTGGCAACAGTGGGCACGTGAGAATCACGTGGATGGCCGGGTGCGTGTGCGTCGCTTACCTGGGAGCACATGGCACCAGGATGCACTATGGGAAGAAGGCAAGTCGGCGGAGGCAGTGTGATGCTTTGGGCAATGTTCTGCTGGGAAACCTTTGGTCCTGCCATCCATGTGGATGTTACTTTGACATGTACCACCTACCTAAGCACTGTTGCAGACCATGTACCCCCTTTCATGGAAACGGTATTCCTGGTGGCTGTGGCCTCTTTCAGCAGGATAATGCGCCCTGCCACAAAGCAGAAATGGCTCAGGAATGGTTTGAGGAGCACAACACTGAGTTTGAGGTGTTGATTGGCCTCCAAATTCCCCAGATCTCAATCCAATCAAGCATCTGTGGGATGTGCTGAAAAAACAAGTCCGATCCATGGAGGCCTCACCTCGCAACTTACAGGACTTAAAAGATCTGCTGCTAACATCTTGGTGCCAGATACCACAGCACACCTTCAGTGGTCTAGTGGAGTCCATGCCCTGACGGGTTTTGGCAGCAAAAGAGGGACCAACACAATATTAGAAATCGGTGTATATATATATATTAGTGGTGGGCCGTTATCGGCGTTAACGTGAGACTCTTATCGGGCGATAAAAAAATATTGCTGTTTATCTATTCTCAAAATTTGGGGAGCTGGGTCTATACTACGCAAGCTATGATGACTTTCACCTTGATATTTTAGCGCGGATGTATACCTAGCCGAATTGCACTGTAGGGGGCGAGAGAACGAGTCTTCGAGCCTGTGTGTATGCCTACTAGTGTTGTCAAAAATATAGATATTTCGATATGTATCGATACTGAAATATCTGAAACGATACGATAATCATTTTCTACAGTATCGATATCCGCTGCGCTCTCCTCTCCTCTCCGAGCGACAGTGAGTTGACACGCACCCACCTCCTCTCATTCAGTCCGGTTAACCCTCTGAACATTGCGAACGGGTGTTCTGATGGATTTTTCCTCATGACAGCGTGTTAGTATTGGTGTGACCAGTCTGAATTTCGCGCAGGGTTGCACATAACGTTAATTCTACTAATTCCCGCAGATTTCGCATCTGAAGCGCACACACACATACCGTGATAAAGCCGCCTCTGACATACAAGTGCAAAAATTAGATCCTTTTTCCAGCTTATTAATGGTCAAATACACTCAAAAATGTCTCAATGCCCATCTTGGTGAGTTTTAACATGAACATAGTCGTAACCAGCTCACAGGAACAGTGTTTGGGATCCATGCGTGCGTCAGGTCTTAAAGGGACAGAAGTTATTTATTATTCAAACTACAAAAAGACAAACGATCACTTACGAGCACACATATTCTGTATGCCATTGGCAGAATTCAAATGAGCCATTTAAATTCCAAGATTACAGTGAGATTAATCTAGATTAAAAAAATGTATCAATGCCCACCACTAATTAATATATATATATATATATGTATATATATGTATATATATGTATATATATGCATATATGCATGACTATATATATATACACACACCTTGGTCTGTTTAAATACTCGATTCTGATTGGCTGGAAGGTGTGCAGTAAAACCGTTTAATGCACAGGTAGTTCCAGTCAGTTTGATTACAGTTCGAAATTAATCCGCCACTATAAACATTGGTAACCATAGTAACACAGCTACACTTACAAACAGAGTGACAGTAGCAGTATTAACATTAAGTGGCATGACATCTCATCTGACGCACAGAAGCCAATGGCACATGTCACTATGCATATTGGCACATCCGGTGGCACATCTGAACTTCATTGGCATGTGCCAGTGGATAGTGGCATGTGTCACTGACATTATCGCAACATATCGCTGACATTACCCTCAGTCGTGACTGACAGATTACTCGAGCACCTATACTGACGTAATTATGACACAAAATCCTAAATAAATAGCTTAATTTTGTTGTATTTTAATATTGTATGTCAATAAAACGCATTAAAGTCAGTAATACTTTTTCAAACGTGTTATTTGTGTCACGTCTGTGTTTGATTGGCATGTGCCACTGAATGTTTTGTAATACATCACAAACTGCCCATTCTAGGAAAAACACAAAATAAATCTATCATGTGTCACTACGAATAACGCATTAACAGTCGCGTCCGTTACTGTAAACCTTTATTTTTGCGTGACATAAGCTACTTTGCAACATACTGACATCTAGAACCTCAACAAGCAAAGCGAAACATTATTTCACCTCCAAGCCTAAACCTGAAATAACCCTACCCTTTTCCATGTCTAATTTCACAATAAATGGAAATGTTGAGTTTAACACCAATTAGCATAACGATGAGTAAAACAATCCCCAAACGAAATTTCCAACTGTTTGATTTTTATTGTTGTTTAAATATTTAATTTAATAAATTTCAATAAATGTAATGTGTCTTCATATTTATAGTAGCCTAAACTGTGGTTAGAGACGCCGGTTTTATTTCACACTCTACATAATTAATTTAAATCAATTATATGATTAGTTCAAATAAAGATTGCCTTGTCACTGTCAGTGTTGCCTGTCATTCATAAATAATTGTAATAAATCCATTAAATAATCATTAAGTTAGCCTATGTTAGCTATATGCTTAAGCAACGAGGGGACTTCAGACAGTAGACTTTAAAGAAGAGATGCACACAGTGCAGGTAACTCACGCACGCATCTCTCTCTCGCTCTCTGATCTTTCTCTTTCAGTTCTCGGTCTCTTTCTTTTAATAATGAATTTAAATAAATGTGATAATTCGTTAAAATAAAAACAATCCGATGGCTCTACTTTAATTAAAGCGGACGGAGTGCTAGAACAAACGAGCCGTAACTTAATCATAAGTCATTTTAATCCATCTGTTAAAAAATTACACTGTAAACATCAGTTACAGCTTTAACTTGTTTTTAACTTGGCAAATAACCAAGGTATAGGCGGGATAATCCACGGCTAGCCATGCATTAAAGGATTTTAATGCACAACGTAGAGGCGAAGAACCACCCGACGCAATCCCTTACATATATAGCTACATATAGCTTTCCTGTAGCTTAAACAATAGAGCAATGGCGCTAGCAACGCCAAGGTCATGGGTTCGATTCCCGGGGAAAGCAAGAACTGACTAAAATGTAAAAATGAATGCAATGTAAGTCGCTTTGGATAAAAGCATCTGCCAAATGCATAAATGTAAATGTAAAATGTAAGCTACTATTGTTGCCAATTTAACATGTTCATTTAGTGTGGTTTATTTTGTTCACACAGCTGATCTAAACATAAGATAATAAGAAATCAGTTTCAACATTATTCACTCATCAACAGGGACTGAATCAATTTGATCCACTATAAAAAGTTTACTTTAGCTTTTTTGTACTCCTTTTTAATAAGCACGTTTCATATTTTGATACCTGTAAACGGTGTACTACAATTTTCCTTATATTCAGGCTCAAGATGCATTGGATTTCTTTATAGAGCCGTTGGGTATATCCTTTGGATTTACTTCAAACAAAGCTAAGTTTAAAAATCGCTTACAGTAGTGATTATGTCCTGAAGTCTTATGCCATTTGGATTTTTCTACATTATTCTGAACGCTGCTAGGTAAAACGGCAAGATGACTAATGTACCCAGAACATCTTGTAAATTACGAACACAAAATCACCAAATGAGAAGCAGATGCCCACATGCATGCTCACACACGCACAGACACACAATATAATCCCATAAAAGTCCGGACATTGCTCTTAAGCCTGTCCAGTTGTAACATGTGTGTACAATTAAAACATAAAGGGGAAATACTACTTCCCCTGGGGAGTTACCTGCTCACAATACATAAACATTCTTCAGCATTTAAAGGAAATCCCTCTCAAAACACTACCTTATGTACACTTTAGCCTACATTTGTATGGTGGTTCATACAGCAGAAGCTTTCAAAGACTTAAAAGGAGACCAGCAGAATATATGGTTTTGACAAGTAGTACTGACAAAAACAGTCCAGAGGCCAGTTGCATAAACATAGCTACTTTTTTAGCTGTCTTAAGAACTAGTCTGAACAACTAGCAGTTATCCAAGGGGAAATCAAAACAGATCAATCTACGTTTTATGTAACTGACCAGTTAATAGAAATTTGACCAATCTTCATGAAAAAACTACATGACTAACTGGTGAGACTAGTCTAAGCAGTTTATGCAACTGGCCACATTTGCTTATTAGATCATATCTTTGGACTTTTTGCCTCTTTATTGGATAGTGGGGCCAATTTTCATGGATAAGAAGTTGTGACATTTCTGGTAAATTACCATTTTGATGTCTGAACAAAACATAAGATTACCAGTATGAGCAAGTACGAGGTCAGGACGCATTGGTGTACAAGAAGTCTGGTTTGGCCAATCATAAAGATCATAAAGATCTGATGGAGATGATGTGGCAACTCCACACTGTTTACAGTAACATCTGTCACTCGGAAGTCAACAGAGTTAAACTGGACAGATAGTGAAACAAAAGTGCTCATTTGTGCAGATGAAGAAAAGGGAGCGCGTGTTTAAAGGTCATTTACGATGATTGACAACACAAAGTTTACTGATATTTTGGTGCTGATGATGTGTAAATGAGATCTTAACAGCAATAAGTTCAAATGTCGTTGCTTGCGTGAACAGTAGATGTGGTGTAGTTACCGAAAAAACATAATTTAATGAGTCAAATCAGACTATGCATGTCAAGGGCAAATATGCAATGCACTGGATCACATCTCTGAAAGACCAAATTAATATGTATAATCAAGCGGGAGTTAATATGCTATCAGAAAAAGGCTTTTTTTTAAAAAGCTATTATTCACAGCAAATTGTCTGGTGTACATTTAACTCCAGAGGTGTTAAATTTCACTCTTTTCTGGTGTGTATGAATCCCACCAGCCCAGTGTCCATGTAACACTTTCAAAAGTGTTGAATATACACACCTCAGTAGTGAATTATTTTACACCAAGAGTGTAAAAATGTACTCTAGATTAAGTTATTTATTACTCTTAGTAAATGTATATATAAACATCAATTCAAGGATTATGTTTAGTGAATGCTGTTGTGTCTGCCTGTTGCAACCTTTGCTTTTCTATGTGATTTAAAGGTAGGGTAGGTAGGATTTGGTTAAAAAACTTATTCCAAATTTGTTTAAACTTTCTTTATATATCAATACATAATTAAAATGTAAGTACTCAGAAAAAGAAAGTATAAAAATTGAGTGTCTGTAGACCTCTCACGACTGTTTTAAAGACAGCTCATTATTTCCATTCACTCCACCTTCTCCCTTCTGGGCTCTTTCCAAAGCCACGCCCCCAAAACACATGAACGCGCTACGCCGACCTCGATCAGCTCAGCTGAAAGACGCATTATTTACCTGAGGCGAGCGGAGAAGAATGTCAGTGACATCATGTCAGAATCACATGTAATAAAAAATCTAACTTTATCATTATGAATATAAACAAATAAGATGTATTTTAGTACTCACTATCAAGCTAAAATAACGATACTGGTAAAAAATACACACACAACACAGTGTCTACGACACACACAGATACAAGATAAAAACATAAACATAAGTAGAGTATATAAAAACAAACCAAGGGCCGAAATAAACGTGCAGGTAAAGTTCCCGGTGAACATGGTAAAAGAGTTTAGACAGAGGGTAGTAGCTAAAGCTAACTTAGTTCTAAAAAAAGTTCCTGGATGCGGTGTACTAGCTTTTACACATGCATTTTGTTATCTAAAGTTACATTTTGCGAAATTCAACACGACAGCGATCAACTTGAGCTAGGCATATTGAGTATTTATCATCTCTACTAATGGTTCGCTAAGTGTATAACATTGTAACTTTATGCTAAGTAATGTTATGTTAGCTATATTAGGCAGCTACGTGTGCTAGTGAGACATGCTTCATGAAAACATAAACCAAAAAAATGTATAATCAAAATGAAAGATTACCTGTCCAGCAGAAATACAGCCTCTTGAACTCAAATCAAATGGGTGCGCCAGGGTTGCCAGGTTTTCACAACAAAATCCGCCCAATTGCTACTCAAAACTAGCCCAAAACAAGCCCAATCGTGTTTCTCCGGTAAAAATCGAGTTTGGGGGGTAAAATATGTGTCTTTTTGGTAGGGCTGCCTGCTAAAATTCGCAAATCCCGGGGCAAAATATCACATAATTGGGGTCGCTTCAACCCGCGGACATGAAAAACAGCCCGCGGCAACAGTGTTTGAAGTAGCCCGACTTGGCAACACTGGGGCGCGTGCATGTGGGCAGATCCTGGAGCAAAAGCAGCGGTAGCCATGGTAGCGAGAGAGTCACTCAATTTTTATACTCTCTTTTTCAGAGTACTTGAATTTTAATTATGTATTGACATATAAAGAAAGTTTAAACAAATTTGGACAAAAGTGTTTTAGATAATTCTTGCTTTCCTGTAGCTCAAATAGTAGAGCATGGCGCTAGCAACGCCAAGGTCATGGGTTCGATTCCCAGGGAAAGCAAGAACTGATAAAATGTTAAATGTGTACCTTGAATGCAATGTAAGTCGCTTTGGATAAAAGCGTCAGCCAAATGCATAAATGTAAATAAATGTAAATGTTACCTACCCCACCTTTAAGACTTAATTTTATACGTTTATTTTGTTAGTTGTGTAATTGTGGTTCCAATAATGTGCTTTGTGTGGCTTTTTGTACTGCCCTTTTTTGGAATCATTAAGAACTTTCTTTTTTTTCCACCAGCAGCCTTTTTCAATACATTTTCATACGGTCTATGTTAGCTTGTCTTGTGAACTGCTGCATCTGAATTTCTCATGTAAACTAGTTGTTCGGCTCTTCAGTCCTTTGGTCTTGCATATCATGGTGGAGAAGGACAATCTCAAGTCTTAAAGTGTTCAAATCTCAATCTTAAGTGTTGTCTCACTTTAAATAAACACTCTCTATCAATTTTCCAACAGAAATAGGCCCCTGAAACTCAAAGTTCTTCAAGTACAATTTGCTAAATTACAATCATTAAAATGTAAAATAATTATTGTAAAATTTTTGCAGTAAAATATCCAAAAACCACTTGGCCAGTGTTATATATTTTGTTCAGTTGAGTAATTATAATATCCCAAATGTTTCCAACTATTTGTAAATTGTGCGAAAATTGCTATTTTAACCAAGGAACCGGAACATGTGAGGGTGTCAATTGTGTCATATCTGCGTTACCCTCGGTTTCCAGTTTTATTTTGCAGAAATGCTTTACTCTTACTGCAGTGTGCAACAAGGGTCATAGCAGCCGCCGAGCAAACGCAAGACGTAATAACATCCTTTTCAACACACCAGTGTTAATTTTGAGAGCAAATTTTGATTTAGTTTTAGTCATAGTCTTTGACTAAAATGCCAATTAGTTTTAGTCATATTTTAGTCAACTGAATTGTTTTTAGTTTAAGTCTAGTTTTAGTCGACTAAATATCATAACATTTTAGTCGACTAAATCTACAGTAGATTTAGTCTCCTAAAATCTAATGAGTTTAGTTAAATTGTAATACAATTAAATTTCACTCTTTTCTGGTGTGTATGAATCCCACCAGCCCAGTGTCCATGTAACACTTTCAAAAGTGTTGAATATACACACACCTCAGTCCTCTCCTTGAACTATCACCTTATCGTGGTGGAGAGGTTTGAGTACCCGAATGATCCTGGGAGCTATGTTGTCTGGGGCTATATGCCCCTGGTAGGGTCTCCCAAGGCAAACAGGTCCTTGGTGACGGGCCAGACCAAGAACAGTTCACAAACCCTTATGTTGACAATCACACCAAGGACCATGACGTCGCCCGGCATGGCGCAGCCGGGGCCCCACCCTGGAGCCAGGCCCAGGGTTGGGGCTCGTATGAGAGCGCCTGGTGGCCGGGCCTCCCCCCATGGGGTCCGGCCGGGCTCAGCCCGCAGGAGTGACGTGGGGCCGCCCTCCTGTGGGCTCACCACCTGCAGGAGGGAGCGTAAGGGGCCGGTGCTTAGTGAATAGGGCAGCAGTCGAGGGCGAGGCCCCGACGACCCGATCTCGGGACACGGAATCTGGCTTTAGGGACGTGGAATGTCACCTCGTTGGCGGGGAAGGAGCCTGAGCTTGTGCGGGAGGTCGAGAGGTACCAACTAGAGATAGTCGGGCTCACCTCCACGCACAGCTTGGGCTCTGGAACCACACTTCTTGAGAGAGGCTGGACTCTCTACCACTCTGGAGTTGCCCATGGTGTGAGGCGGAGGGCTGGAGTGGGTTCGCTTATAGCCCCCCAGCTCAGCCGCCACGTGTTGGAGTTCACCCCGGTGAACGAGAGGGTCGCTGCCCTGCGCCTTCAAGTCGGGGATAGGTCTCTCACTGTCGTTTGTGCCTACGGCCCAAATGGCAGTGCGGAGTACCCGGCCCTCTTGGAGTCTCTGGGAGGGGTGCTGGAAAGTGCTCCGACTGGAGACTATGTTGTTCTACTGGGGGACTTCAACGCCCACGTGGGCAGTGACAGTGACACCTGGAGGGGCGTGATTGGGAGGAACGGCCCCCCTGATCTGAACCCGAGCTGTGTTCTGTTATTGGATTTCTGTGCTAGCCACGGTTTGTCCATAACGAACACCATGTTCAAGCATAAGGGTGTCCATCAGTGCACGTGGCACCAGGACACCCTAGGCCGGAGGTCGATGATCGACTTTGTGGTCGTGTCATCAGACCTTCGGCCATATGTCTTGGACACTCGGGTAAAGAGAGGGGCGGAGCTGTCAACTGATCACCACCTGGTGGTGAGTTGGATCCGATGGCAGGGGAGGAAGCTGGACAGACTCGGCAGACCCAAACGTACTGTGAGGGTCTGTTGGGAACGTTTGGCCGAGCCCCCTGTCAGAGAGATCCTCAAATCCCACCTCCGGCAGAGCTTCGACCGGATCCCGAGGGAGTCTGGAGATATTGAGTCAGAGTGGACCATGTTCTCCACCTCCATTGTCGCTGCGGCCGCTCGGAGCTGTGGCCGTAAGGTCTCCGGTGCCTGTCGAGGCGGCAATCCCCGAACCCGGTGGTGGACACCGGAAGTAAGGGATGCCGTCAAGCTGAAGAAGGAGTCCTATCGGGCCTGGATGGCTTGTGGGACTCCGGAGGCAGCTGACCAGTACCGGCAGGCCAAGCGGACTGCAGCCCGGGTAGTCATGGAGGCAAAAAATTGGGCCTGGGAGGAGTTTGGTGAGGCCATGGAGAAAGACTATCGGTCGGCCTCGAAAAGAATTCTGGCAAACCATTCGACGCCTCAGGAGGGGGAAGCAGTGCCCTACCAACACTGTTTACAGTGGAGATGGGCACCTGTTGACCTCAACTGGGGATATCGTCGGGCGGTGGAAGGAATACTTCGAGGATCTCCTGAATCCCACCGACATGTCTTCCGTTGAGGAAGCAGTGGCTGGGGACTCAGAGGTGGACTCGTCCATCACCCGGGCTGAAGTCATCGAGGTGGTTAAAAAGCTCCTTGGTGGCAAGGCACCGGGGTTGGATGAGATCCGCCCTGAGTACCTCAAGTCTCTGGATGTTGTGGGGCTGTCTTGGCTGACACGCCTCTGCAACATTGCATGGCGGTCGGGGACAGTACCTTTGGGCTGGCAGACCGGGGTGGTGGTCCCTCTTTTCAAGAAGGGGGACCGGAGAGTGTGTTCCAACTATAGGGGGATCACACTTCTCAGCTTCCCCGGGAAAGTCTATGCCAGGGTACTGGAGAGGAGAATTCGGCCGATAGTGGAACCTCGGATCCAGGAGGAACAGTGTGGTTTTCGTCCCGGTCGTGGAACACTGGACCAGCTCTATACCCTTTCCAGTGTGCTGGGGGGTTCATGGGAGTTTGCCCAACCAGTCCACATGTGTTTTGTGGATTTGGAGAAGGCATCCGACTGTGTTCCTCATGGCATCCTGTGGAGGGTGCTCTGGGAGTATGGGGTCGGCGGCCCCCTGCTTAGGGCTGTTCGGTCCCTGTACGACCAGATCAGGAGCTTGGTCCGCATTGCCGGCAGTAAGTCAGACTTGTTCCCGGTGCATGTTGGACTCCGGCAGGGCTGCCCTTTGTCACCGGTTCTGTTCATAATTTTTATGGACAGAATTTCTAGGCGCAGAGAAGGGCAAGATGGGGAAGATGGGAAGGGAAGATGATGGATGAATGGATGAGATGTAATACATTAAGCATTACATAGCCGACTGTCACTTGAACTGATTTTTTGACAGTAAAAATACACAAAAGAGAGCTCAAATCACCTTTTTTGTTTATTTTTTAAAAACATCTATATAGTTTTTATAACTTTGTATTTCTGTTGTAGTTAGTAAGCCATATCAGGTTAAGCTAAAGCTTCAAGTAAGTTTGTTTATTTACTTTTTAAATTCCAGTTAACATTTATTTAATTTCAAGTAATGAAGATTTTTTTTAATGGTTTTATTTAACTATTATAACCCTGATACTTATTTGAAATGTGTGTCAAATACTGGTCTTTCCTCCTGACTATGAATTGAATAGGAATTAAATTAAATACAGTTTATTGTGTGAGCAAAAAAAAAATATATAATGCATGACTTTTAATTATAAACAAGCTCGAAATACACATTGACTCTTATTTTGAAATGTCTGCGCCTCACTATTGCAGTTGCAGGATGCTAATTCAAGTTCAGGAGATAAAATATGCATTGTTACAACTGTCTAAACCATATTACTATATAAACATTGTAAAGTAAACATTGTAATTATTCATCAGCATTAGTTCATAAATAATTGCCTGGCATAAATGTGCGCTATTCATTGATTGTGAACCGCTCTGGAGCACTGTATTGGGGATGCGTGAGCCTGTAGAACGCTGTGTTTTCCAGCGGTTAGATCAGCACGTTCAAAATAAAATGTGCACATCTGTTACACAGGACATCAGTTCTGACTGGATCTCTTCCCCAATAGAACCTCCCTAACATTTTCGTCTCGTAAGTTTTCGTCATAATTTTTGTCATCCAACACTAGCTTTTATTTAGATATCGTCTCGTTTTTGGCAGTGAAAAAAGGTTGTTGACGAAAATTATGAAGAAAATTATTTGTCAACGAAATTAACACACTCAGATGTATCTACTATGATAAACAGAGCTGCGCTACCTCATTTCATGACCGGAAAAGCGGAAATGGTGCGGGTGACTGTGGCATAATAAAAGTCCCGCTGCTTGCGAGGCGTGTGTTGCGTTCATCTTATTAACAACCGATCCAGCGGCCTTGTTCAGCTCCCACAACACACGGCCATGCTCAGCTTCATACTACAATAACGTTAATAATCGTATCCATGAACATGATGTCTGCCCTTTTCAACCAGCTGTTAGGTGAAGACCACATGTCCCAATATTCTGCGCTCAAACTTGGCGTCAACAAGCTATGCCTTTGTTTTAAATAGGCGACCTCTAGCGGGCGGAAAAGTTACATAGTGCACCTTTAAGCAGAGAACGGCGCTAACAATGCCATGGTCAAGGGTTCAATTCTCAGGGAAATCAAGAAAAGATCAAATGTGTACCTTGAATGCAATGCAAGTTACTTTCGATTAAATCATCTGCCAAATGTATAGATGTAAAATATAAATGTTGTCCTCAGAGGAGCATTGCTTACCTGTAGGTGAATTAGTGACCCCATCCTGCCCGTCTTTTGAAAGGTGTGAATTTGCTTTAAACACGTTAATGTCTCTTGTATGTGTGAGAACTGTATTGTTCAGTTGACGGACGCAAGTCCACAAGGCACTAACGTGTTTGTTCAGTCCCTCTTTAATTCGTTTGAGACTGTCAGACATTGGCTCAAACCGACCGCAAATGCCTTCAATGCTAGCCACCCGTCCATCAAGACCAGTAAGCAAGCCATTCATTGTCCTCACTTGCTCTTCGGTTTGCTCAAAATCAACCTTTAGACTTTCCACCCGTTGCAGCACAATTTCAAAATGTACGGACTGATTAAAGTCTGGTACAGAGTTCTCACTCTTCATCTGCTGTGCAAGAGAGCCAAACTCGTTCTGCAGTTGCTGTGTATGTTTCTCCAAGATGTCTAGGCGCTGATCATGACCTAAGACTGCGGTCAGTAGCTGTGAAGTGCTGTTTTCATGTTGAACAGCATTGATTTTCTCTTCCAAGGCTATGCTTTGATCTTCCTCTTCCTTAAGTCTTTCCCTTCTTAGTTTCTCCTCAATATAGAGGCAATGTACCTCTGCATTCTTTTCTGCAAGACTAACTCTTGCCTCCAGAATATGCCCTCGTGCATCAATCTGTGCAAGGGTGGCATTCTGCTGCCTAATGGCATCGTTCAGTATCTGCTGGGTGTCCTTGAGCTTCTGGACCTCATGACTGTCCATCCCTGGGGCTTTTCCAATGGGAAGTTGGAGACGCAAGTCTTGGATCTCTTTGCGGAGTTCTACCTCTTTAGAGTCAAGGAGCTCGGCCAAGCTCAAGTAAGAGGTTTCTTGTTCCTCACACTGCTCCTGAACAGACAGCACTTTGTAGTCACATGAATTCTTCATGTCTGCTATTTTGATGTCCATTCCTTGAAGAAGCTCTTCACGAAGGGCAGAAAGCTTTTCATCGATGTATGCCTGACATGGACACTCATTGGTTGCACCGGTTGAGGAGGGTTGAGGTGGTCCAGTACTGGTTGATTCTGTTAGTCGATGCATCTGTCCATCAATGTTCTGGATCCTAATCTGCAGATCTTGAATGCTATTAGTATTGGAACTGATTGTGTCGGAGAGCTGGGTAATGTGGTTTTGCAGCTCATCAGTACCTGATGATAAATGGAGGTCTGATGGAACCACAATGGTCTCAATTCCACCCGCCTTGAGATCCTGTGGCTGTTGCAAATTACCCAACGTGTTTAGAATGAATTTGGTAACATCTTCCTGTAAATCTAAGCGCAAGTTTGCATTGGCTGACGTCATAGCTTGCAGGTCGAGTACTGTCTGAGAAAGACGCTCCACTTCTTCTTCTAATACCTGAACTCTGCGATTCTCTTGTTGGCGATCTCCATAACCTTCCAGCTGAATGTTGTGATGCTCTTTCTGCCCAGGTTGAGACCATGGATGTGTCTCAGAGAACACTTCTGGTCCTAGAACATCCAAAATTACATGTACTTATTAGGGGTGGGAATTGCCTGAAGATGATACAATATTTTCATGATACTTAAAGGGTTAGTTGACCCAAAAATAAAAATGTTGTCATTAATTACTTACCCTTATGTCTTTTGACACCCGTAAGACCTTTGTTCCTCTTCGGAACACAAATTAAGATATTTTTGTTGAAATCCGATGGCTCAGAAAGGCCTCCATTGGCAGTAATGACATTTCCTCTCTCAAGACCCATAAAAGGTACTAAAGATGTCGTTTTATAAAGCCCATCTCACTACAGTGGTTCAATAATTCAATAAAGTTCAAGTACTACAATAATTTTATGAAGCAAAGAGAATAGTTTGTGTGCTCAAATAAATAAATAAAAATAATGACTTTATTCAACAAGTTCTTGTCTTCCATCTGGGCCTCTGAAATGAACTCATGAAGCACCACGACACATGCGCAAGAAATGGAAATGTCATTGCTGCCAATGGAGGCCTTTCTGAGCCATGCTGAATCTTAATTTGTGTTCCGAAGATGAACAAAGGTCTTACGGGTGTCGAACGACATGAGGGTAAGTAATTAATGACAGAATTTTCATTTTTGGGTCAACTAACCATTTAATCCACAATACAATAATTTATTGTTATTTTAAACATTTTGCGATATGCTGAGTATTGCAAGAATATATTGCGCTATATTACCCTTTTTTTCCAACTGCCCAAAGTAAAACTTTGTCCACATATTCATTTATCTAATAAGTTAAAGTTCTCAGTCGGTTCATTTCACATCCATGTCCCTTGTCCCTTCCTTGTTCAATATTTTCCATATATGCATCGATACAACATCTTCAAGCAAAATATCACAATACTATGCTATATCAATTTTCCTAGTACTTATTACAGTAACACTTAAGGTAACACTTTATTTTACAGTGTCCTTGTTACATATGTTACATGTACTTACCATAGTAATAACAGTAAATTATGCATAATTACATGCAACTACCCCTCAACCAACCATAACCCTATAGTAAGTACATGTAGTTAATTAATATGCAACAATGACACCATAAAATGACACTTTATTTTAATGTGTCTTTGTTACACTTTACATGTATTTACTATAGTAATAACTATAAATGAGGCATAATTACATGCAACCCTATACCTAACCCTTAGTAAGTACGTGTAGTTAATTACTATTACTCAGTACTTAAATGTATAATTACACCAAAAAGATGGTACTTTAAAATAAAGTGTAACCTTTATTAATGATATTATCAACACTTTTTAAGTTGATTACTCATAAAAATTAAGTTGTTCCAACTAAATTCAACAATTGAGTAGTAGCACAGGAACCAATTGATTCATGTTGCCACCCATAACCTAACCACTAGCTCTACTCTTTAGCACAATAGTAACCACAAAAACTTCAACACAACTGAAACACTTTTAAATGGCAAACACTAACAGGTCTTTTCCTTAACTAAAAAACACATAAAATAGCACTTAATTTCAACTTGAATTCTCCTTATCTAGTCCTATGCAAAGCATTCTGGGAACTAGAAATTATTCTCCCAATTTTCAGATATCAAGACAATTACATTTAGCTCTGATTAAACCAATTAGCGCAGACATTTCAGTTTCAAGGGTTAGTTCACAGCAAAATGAAAATCATCCCATAATTTGCATCCTAGGCAAAAATGCATCCTAGGTGTATAATATGACTTTCTTCTTTCTGCCAAACACAATCTGAGTTATATAGCTTCCAAGCTTTATAATGGGAGTGAATGGTATCACAGATTTTGAAACCCAAAAAAGTACATCCATCCATCATAAAATTAATCCACACGGCTCCAGGGGGTTAATAAAGGCCTTCTGAAGTGAAACGATGCGTTTTTGTATGAAAAATATCCACATTTATAACGTTTAACTTTAACCACTGTCTAGTCTGTGTTATAAACTATAACCACTCAGTATAGTTCAGACGGAAGTGTGACCTCTGACCTGACGCATGGCAATTGACAAACGCGGAAGCGCAGAGGATAAAGCAAAACAAAACAGCAGTCACAAATTAGAAGTCTAAAACAGGAATTTGTTAAAGGTCCCACGGCATGGCATTTTTCTATTATTTTATAATGTTTCCTGAGGTGTACTTATATTGTTAGTATGATTTTTACATCATAAAATGTCATAATTTCTATACTGATGTTTGCCCTCTGGCTTGAATGCTCTGTTTCAAGGGGCGTGTCTGCTGTGAGACTTCAGTAAAAACGGCCACTGTTGTGATTGGCTGACATCTTTGCATTTTAAATGAGTATCAGATCTTGTAGCGGAGGGGGCATGGTTTAACGAGGTCTACGAGGCACCCAGGCACGAGCTGCTGCCAGAGAGACGGATGGACCTGAGTTCACTTCTCATCAGTTTCTCTCAGCACGTCTCAGTTCAGTGAACTGTTGTAGTTACTTGCATATACTTCAGGTTATTAGTTTATTTCTAGTCGGAGGGACTGTCTGTCACTCATGTCAGAAAGTTAGTAACTTTAGTAAATGATGGATGAGCGCTGACTTGAGACGCGAACAGTTTAGAACGATTCAGTCCGATTTGGTGAACTGGTTTGATCGGTTCACTCAAAAGAACCAATTCAAAAAAATGATTAATTCGCGAACCGGACATCACGGACCAGAGACAGAGCGATTGCTAACAAACAAAGTGATATTGCACAGAGTTGTGAGAGCGCTGTCAGTGCAAGTTTATTGTGTTTGTCTCTGAGAGTTCTGAATAAACACGAGTCCCAGTCACGCTGAGTCCGTCTTCATCCTTATTCTGCCAACTTGGTAACATGTAATGTACCATTACAGCTGTCAAGATGAACGAGTTACGAGTAAGGGTTGATTATAGCATTATTTTTATATATTTTACTATCATATGAAAAGCGTCAGTGACGCGCATTGAGTACACAACGCAAACAAAGACACAACAGCTGTAAACAAATGTAATCCAGTTTATTGTGGTGATAGCTGGCTAGCATAGCCCGGAGACCCCCACGTTTATCCCCTTCTGCTTAATCTCGCGCCGCGTAAGGCGCCTCCGCTGTGGGCCAGATGCAGTACTGGGGGTCGGTGATGTTGAAGGCCGATCGGTCAGTGCAGCCCGAGCCTCGGCATATGTGAGGTTTATCTCTAAAGATGTGGCTCTGCCGATGTTGAGCAGAAACTCACGACTGTATGCACATTTTAGAACAGATAGACACGACGAGGACGAACAAAAACACTGACTCACAAGATAGAAAACACGAAAACAACGTTCTGTCGGGAGAGAGAGAAGCTGCAGCGTGTGCACGAAAAATACAGTTCTGTGTGAACTTGAATAATTAGCTACACATCAGAAGTCACTGATCACAGATCAGAAGGAACTTAAAAAAGACTTCTGTTTTCATTTGTACATCCAAACACTGAGAAACTGCCAGCATTCACTCATTCACAAGTCATGATCTCTCGAGGACAAATATAGCGCTTGCATGGGCGTGCCAAATTCTCTGGGTGGAGGAAAGGGAGGTAACCGTTCCTGTTATGAGAAGAGGAGCTTGAGTTTGTTGCCCAGCCCTATTCGTTTGAACTCTCACCTAAGCTTACGCTACTCCTACATCCTACGTCATACGTCAGATCAAAGGTCACTCTTCCACTGGAATTAGACTAGCGTACTGCCGATACTGATATGGAGCCAGTCATTATAGTTTATAAAGTTATAAATATGTATATTTTTCTTACAAAAACACATCCCTTCACTTCAGAAGGTTTTATTAACCCCCTGGAGCCGTATGGATTACTCTTATAATGGATGGATGCTTTTTTGGGCTTCAAAATCTGTGGTACCATTCAATCCCATTATAAAGCTTGGAATAGACAGGGTATTTTTTTTTATATAACTCTGATTGTGTTTGGCTGAAAGAAGAATGTCATATATTTTGGGTGAACTAACCCCTTCAAATGACACACAATGGGTCTCATTCACTAATAACTGAATTAAGCACAAAACGTTCGTACGCACATGAATGCAATATACTTCAATGTATATATAGTAATGTTTAGGGTGAAATATAACTTCTTAACATGACTATAAAGCCATACAGAGTAAGTTCTTTTTGCGTACGTGTGGTTTCAGTTATTCCTATATTTTTCTGTAAATTTAGAATAAAAATGATTACGAAATCTTTGGTTTCTTAAAATCATTTGTACACACATTTCACGCACAAATGTGTGCGTACGCATGCTTAGTGAATGAGACCCAATATGTTGATGTAATGATCAACATTATTATGTCAACAGAACTCATCAAAACAATGTTTGAAACTTAAAAGGTTTAATTAAATCAATAAAATAATTTTTTAAGTTGTGGTAATGGGTCACATTCATTACTTTTTATGCGTGAACTAATGTAGATTAAATATTGCTTACATTTTTTCTAAATGAAAAGTATTTAAAAACACATACCCAGTATACTTTGTTGTTGACTCTTGGTGGAAGGGGCATCTGGACGTGGTTCCTCAACAACTTTGGGTTTCTCTGGGGTAACTTTCAGCTCTGTACAGTCATGACCTTGATAGCCTGGGCAACACCTCCATTCCAGTTCAGTCACTTGTTTGTAGCCTATTTTGTACATGGGTCTCAGGTGATTATGATACCTAGAAAGACAGTTATGAATTATGATGTTAAAAGCAGATATAAACAAACGTCAAGATTCAGTTTGAACTATGAACTAAAAGTATGCACTTCACAGGTACATGTAATACAAAACAATACAATACATTGTTTCTAGGTCCTAGCCACCTTTCTGTAACTACAGTAACATCAAAAGAGAACTGTCACCAATCTCTCCCACAGCACAAGGGTTATGGGGAACATTAGCCAAAAACCATACACAGATACACACTTTGAAAGTGGGGCACCCTTTGCTCATTATTTTCAACATACCACATTTAAGGATACTAGTCCTATCCTAAAATCATGCCATATATTGACATAAGTGTCCAGGTTGAGAAAAGTATCTTTTAAAATCTAGTTAAACACATGTCAAGTTCTAAGAAATTTACTTTTTGCATTCTCCTTGTGAAAGTGTATTTTTTAATGTGCATTTTTGTACTTAAAAAGTATAATTTTAAAAATGTACTTGCAGATATTAATGAAATAAAAAGCCACTTAAATGTACTTTAGGACACTACACTTTCATGACTATGTTTTTAACAAACTTTTAACAAACTTAATTTGTATACCGTATATATATATATATATATATATATATATATATATATATATATATATATATATATATATATATATATACACATACCTTACATTACGTATATATTTGTTAATCATAAATGCTTGTCAGTACATTAGTACAGTACACTTTAAAAAGTGCACTTTGTCAATTTTAGCGGCATCTAGTGGTGATGTTACGAATTGCAACTGCCCACCGCTCACCCTTCCCTTTCGGAGCAAATAGAGAAGCTATGGTGGCTGACACAGGACAAAGATGTCGTCGTCTGAGACAGCAGAGAGCAGCTAGCACTGTAAAGTAGTTTGTCCATTTAGGGCTACTGTAGAAACATGATGATGCAAAATGGCGATTTCAATGTATGGGGACACGCAGTGTATGTACATAGAAATGGCTCATTCTAAGGTAATAAAAACATAATGGCTCATTATGTAAGGTCTTTATACACCACTGAAAACATAGTTATGTACATTTTATTGCATTTCTGTCAATAGATCCTCATAAATACTACACACTGCACCTTTAATATTACAATAGAACAAATTATGAAAGTACATATAAAGGGTCAAAAAATACTCTAAAGTTGAGTTAATTGCATTTAATATAAATTTAAACTGTAATATATTTTCATTTAATTGCTTTTAACATGCAATTAAGTGTCTGAAAACATTACATTCAGTTAAGGTGACTTAAGTATACCATTTTTAAGTATATTATTTCCATAATAAGTACTCTTTTTAAAAGTGTGCTAAGTTTTTTTTTTAAATGTGCTAACATTTATACCCTTTAAAAAAGGTTTAATTTTAATGACTCATGCCATATGTTGTAATGATCAAGTAATGACCTTTTCGATGCTTACACCTTGAATACACACGAGTGTACACATTTTAATTATTTTTTAAGTTTTCATATAGTTATAGTCACTGACTACTAAGCAGCACATATCCTGAATGTGTGCTGTATGTTTCAGAGGGAGAAGTGACAATATTTGTCCGGTGAGATTTGAAAAATCGTACTAATTCGCTGTCTAACCACTGTCCGCAAAAGGAGGCATTCCTTTTTTTCATGAGCCATGCAAACATAAACAACAAAGTGCAGAATTACGTACATAATTTATTATGACTTCCTCCAACAGTGACACACATCTGGAGTGCAGCTTTAAAAGCAAGCTGTGCATGAACATGCTGGACATTCTAATTGCACCATTTCTAAAAGGTTCTCAGGAAAATTGACAAGCTAAAACTGTTTAGTGCGGCCCCTGGCACTTCAGCGGTCATAAATAATTTGGATATTGATGAAACAGTAATGACCTGCACGTCAATGGGTCCAATTTAACTGTATTGCTTGCTCTACTATAGGAGCAATTCCACTTCAATCCATTCTGATCTCATCTGATCTGATCTCTGGTGTGTGTGCAAGCCCCTCGTCTACTGCACGCTCTCCTGAGACACTTACATCACTTGTTGAGTGCAGTCAGGATGATGTGGCGGACAGGGCAGGAGCTGCGGCTCCATGACGTTTTCATTTGCCACCAGCACAGAACATGTCACGTTTTTATGCACTACAAATGCACACCAGTTTCTGCAAAAGAGTGAAGAACAATAAAAACATATATTTATTGTACACCCAAGAAAATACCCAGCTAACAGTGAACATTCTCAGAAATGTCTGGCAAAAGGTTCACTCAAAGTTATGAACAAAACTCAAAAAATTCTCAAAACTTAAGCAAACATTATTCCACTTTTTTTTTAGTTTGATATTAGTCTAAATTAAAAAAAAAATGTTTCAGAACATTCAAAAGTAACAATTTCCATAATGTTCGCACAATGATAAAATGTAATGCTCATTTAATGTTTGTAGAACCAAGAAAAAAAATGTTAATGGACATTTTGAACATTCATAAAATACTTTTTTGGTAACACTATATTTAACAGTATCCTTGTTACATATGTTACATTAGCATAGTAATAACAGTAAATGGTGCATAATTATATGCAACTAACCCCTAACCCCATAGTAAGTACATGTAGCTAATTCATATTACTCCATACTTAATGGGAATGTTAACAGAATGTTTTTAGAGCATATTTTGTTAGCTGGGTAGTACCCATTACCAAATCCTCCAGAAGGAATTATTCATTATTTGGAACAGTAGAAAAGTGAAGAAACAATATTTATTTGAAGTAGGAGTACGGTTGTAGCACTTTTTGCTTCAGCATCTGTAACTAGATTGCTCAAACTTTTATACAAAGTTAAGTACCCACATTTGTGTACTACAAAAAGCAGTAATTCAAACAAGAATATAACAGCCCTTATAAGTTGATATCAAATACATGGTGTGCCTTTGTTACAATCAACCCCACACCGGGGTGAGTTGTAACAATTATTAGACAAAAGAAGCAAAAACAGCGGCCACACCATGCAATATGCTTCAAAAACAGGTTTATTGAAACAATCCAAAACAATGCATCTCTTACTGTGATTGAACACAGCTCAAATCCACTTACTGTTTGACTCAGGAGTGTGTGCGTGTGTGTAATTTAGTCTACTAGAACAAACTTCCTTAACTGTAGTGTATTTAAGCTTAATTAACTCTCGACTCCAGTGTACCTGTGTCAAGAACGTGTAGGTCTAACAAAAAACAGTCTATATGTGTGTGAGTTTATGTCAAAATCAATGGTGACGAATGAATGTTGATAACCCTAGGGTGTAGACTTGGTGGGCCCAGAGACTGCATAAGGCACATTTTACCCAGACTTCCTCCATACTATGGGATGATTTTAGACTCAAAATGATTAATTAATCCACGCACAATTATCCATGAACTTGATAAATGTTGCAGACATGTTTTACTATCCACAAACAAATACCTTTTAACTTGTAGGTGCAAAATACAGAATTACATGAATGTGCAGTGATTGGTACAAATAGAGACATAGTTGTGAATACAAAACTTCGATTTTGTATTAATGTGTCAGAATTTGTGCGTGCAACGAGTAAGATGTGCATTTGTGGATCCGGTGACGTGTATGCATTCATTGACTTGTTTGTGAGTCGATCCTATTTGATTCATTTGGATTTTGAGACTTTCATTTCGCCGGTTTGGCCTTGCACGATCCACACACACAGCTGTCTAAGAAAACCTGCTGCCACTAGATGGCAGTATCTGCCAAAACAGACACCGGCACCGGATCCACAAATGCACATCTTACTCGTTGCACGCACAAATTCTGACTTACATTAATACGAAATCGAAGTTTTGTATTCACAACTATGTCTCTATTTGTACAAATCGCTGCACATTCATGTAATTCTGTATTTTGCACACACAAGTTAAAATAAGGTGACCAGATTTCTGAAATGGAAACCAGGGACATTTCCTATTTGAGTGGTCAAAATATCACTAAAATCTCATTTGTTATTATCTTTTAAATAAAAAACAGGGACAATACATTTTGTAGTTGTGGGCTCCCTATATTATTATTAACATGATTTAGTTTGATTATTAGGATTTTTGGTCTGGATTTAATACAATTCAAAACAAAACAAAACAAAAACAATGAAAACAGTTAATAGTAACCATTGTAAATAACAAGCAGTTCAAAACAATATTATAATATGATACACTCTAAAAAATGCTGGGTTAAAAACAACCCAAGTTGGGTTGAAAATGAACTAACCCAGCAATTGGGTTGTTTTAAGCAAACATTTAACCCAACTGCTGGGTTAAAACGACCCATTCACTGGGTTAAAACAACCCAATTGCTGGGTTAAAACGACCCATTCACTGGGTTAAAACAACCCAATTGCTGGGTTAGTCCATTTTCAACTCAACTTGGGTTGTTTTAACCCAGGATTTTTTAGAGTGTATAAACACATTACGAAAATAAAACAACATAAATATGATAAATAAAACTATTTAACACATTTTAACATTTTATAATTGTATTTAATATTTTACAAGTTTATAGGCAATATAAAGGACTTATTTTTACTTCAAATGTTTTGTTACGTTTGTGGTTGAAAATAACTCTTACTATCCTTAATTGGTCTTGTTATTTTTCATTTTAGGCTTAATTTAAGCAGAACGTATATTCTGCAAATGTATTTGTTGCAAGTGTAATTGTTAGGTGTTTTATAGTTAAGATGGTAATCACTGCTTTGCGACTGCGTAACTTTTGGGGACAAAACAATCCCGCACCTGTTGAGGCCCTGTTATAAAGCACGTACAAAATGTATTACTTAAATTTAACATGAATAGTTAGTATGTTACTACCTTGAAAGCGATAACGAGGTTTCTTTTGATATTTGACAATAATGGCTGCTCTCGACTGGGTTACGTTCTTCATGAAGTAGAAGAGGTGCGTGCGGCCAAGTAGAGTCAGCTGATCTCACAGCGCCATCTGCTGGTGAAAATAATCACTACACGATTGCTCCTATAACCAACAGGCTGCTGTATGTTGGTCGGGTGCTTTTTTTGCAAAATATCTGTGGGATGTTTTGAACAAGCTGTAAAACGGGGACATTTCCGGGGACAGCTCCAGTCAGGGAAAGAACACCAAAAACCGGGACTGTCCCCGGAAAACGCTAAGTTTTTACCCTAAGTTAAAAGGCATTTGTTTGTGGATAGTAAAACATGTCTGCAAAATTTATCAAGTTCATGGATAATTGTGTGTGCATTTATTAATCATTTTGAGTCTAAAATCATCCCATACCATACAGACAACCCAAAAGTTTTCATTGTCTGTGGTCTCACAATCCACACCACTGGCTTTCAACATTGACTTCGCAGCTGACCTGACTGACCTTCTTTGAAACCTCATCAGTAATTTTTTTTAATAACATTAGCAGGCACAACTCTTTCTGTTCCACTGTCTAGGCATTCTGTGAGTTGTATGTAAGGGGATGGTTGTAACACTTTTTAAAGATATGTTACCCCACCCCTGTCAGCCAGTGTTTAGCTAGCCAAGTAGCATACTAACATAATGGTTTGAAATTAGCAAGTTAAAATGGATCACAATTTGCCTGAGAGACAACAATTTAATCTAATAGAAGTTAAAAGAGTTTTTCTGCAAAAGTTTAAGTAAACAAAATATAGGCCTAGTGTTGGTAAAAAAAAAACATTCTTACCTCAAAATAATACCTTTTTTACTTATAAAATATGCATGAGCCTATTTATAGCCTTGACAACCATTCATATGGGATCTGTGAGCAAGTAAGTAATCCTGATTGGTGGTGCTACAACTCTCCCTATGCTACTACAACCTTTTTACTGTCTATGGTTACAATATTGGGTCTCCCTTAAATTAAATCAATAAATCGCTGCATAGGTTACAATTATTTTTACAAAGTATAGTAGCCTAATGTGAGGGGAAAATGGAAAGGCCAACAAATAAGTATGAAGTTCAGAGGGATACTAACAAACTCATTCAAAAACATTTCTTTAAAATTATCCAAAATTAGTGAATATTCTATATAGGAGAACAAACTAATTACTAACAGTTTCACCCCAAAAAAATGTCAGCTGTTTCCTATTGATCATTTAAACAATATTGTGTAAGTTATTTGTTAACAGCTTAAAATGTTAATGTAGCTCATTTATCCTGCATTAGTTTCATATTAATTATGAAGCAGTAGGCTATGCAGTTAGTTCTCCGGGGGGCATGCTAGTTCGTTAATCTTGTTAGTTAACAGAAAAAAAATGTCCTGCATTTATTGATTAATCACGGAACATGTTTTTTGGGTAGCTCATTGCATACAATTTTGCATCTCTTTCCCAAGCAGAACCATCGATAGCATGCTGAAATTTAACTAAATTGTCAGTTGCATGACTAGATCCTGTTTAAAAGTTTGAATCACGTAGGCCTATATTTATTACCAAAAACACATTTCACCTGAGACTAACGGAAGGTTACTTACTTGTTTCGTTGTCTTGAAACAGAGCTGGAATAAGGACTGCCCTGGAACAGACTATACCTCGACGGAGTCCCATGAGCCAAAGGAAAGGTAATAAGACTAATAATAACCCCTGCACAGAAGTGCACGTAACATTCAAGGACGCACTTCATTTCAAATCACCGAACCAGAGTCAGCATCCACCTTTTCCAAGTATTTAAAATAAGCGCAACTAAAAAATGTTTTAAAGTTTCTTGACAGAATGATGGCAGTGAAATGTGACAGAGTTAAGTTCGCTCGAGCTCCCGCCCCGCAGAGCGCGCGCAGGTTTCTACTGGATGCTATAAAGCGGTATCAGGTTCCCAACTTTATTACTGTTCTCCCAATAAAATGTACAAAGCAAACTGATTAGACACTGCTTTATACGTGGTTATTTTGTTTAAGTCATTTCTTTAAAACTTATCGCTCAGGAAAGTGAGGAAACCCTAGTCAAAAAAAAAAAAAAAAAAAAGAACAAACAAACAAAAAAATGATTTAGCCGTAAAAACAGTTCAACAAGCTGATAGTTGGGTTGCTGACACGCAGCCAAACTCCAAATACACTAACGTTCAAAAGTTTTTGATAGGTAAGATTTTTTTTTATTATAAAATAATGATTTTAAAATAATTTAAAATCACTTTTTTAAAAAAAAAAAAACTTTCTATTCATTAAAGAATCCTAAAAATAATGTTTACTCAACTTTTTTCAACATTGATCATCATAAATGTTTCTTGAGCAGCAAATCATCATATTAGAATGATTTCTGAAGTGACTGACTGGAGTAGTGATGCTGAAAATACAGCTTTGCATCACAGAAATAAATTACATTTTAAAATATATTCAAACATTAACATTTTAATAATATTTAACATACTGTTTTTTGTTGTTTTTTTACTCTTAATCAAATAAATTCAGCTTTGGTACGCATAAGAAACTTCTAAAAACATATATATAGAATTTGACACCACATGACTATTCAAGTGATACTATTTAAATTGCAGTCACTTCAGGTTACCTATTTATGATTACCTTTTGGTGTGGATCACGTGTGTTTATGTAGGCTATTATATAACACACTTTAAAAGCTACAAAACATAGACAACTATTATAATACATTATAATATGCATTACAAAAAGTATGCAGAGGTTGAGCTTTCCTGTAAAGCAAGTTATCTGATTTCAGCAAACCAAAAGGTTTGTTTTAGATTTTGACATAGCACTCTAAACTGTGTGAACATAATTTGTTTTTAAAAAAGGTGCATGGTACAAATTGTGATGGCTAGACGACTGGGTCAGAGCATCTCTAAAACTGCTCTTGTGGGGTGTTCCCGGTCTGCAGTGGTCAGTACTCAGTATCTATCAAAAGTGCTCAAAGGAAGTAACAGTGGTGAACCAGTGACAGGGTCATGGGCGGCCAAGGCTCATTGATGCACATGGGGAACGAAGGACGGCTCATGTGGTATGATCAAACAGACGAGCTACTGTAGCTCAAATTGCTCAAGATGTTAATGCTGGTTCTGATAGAAAGGTGTCAGAATACACAGTGTATCGCAGTTTGTTGTGTGGGGCTGCATAGCCGCAGACCAGTCAGGGTGCCCATGACCTCTGTCCACCACCAAAAGCGACAACAGTGGGCACGTGAGCATCAGAACTGAACCATGGAGCAATGGAAGAAGGTGGCCTGGTCTGATGAATCACATTTTCTTTTACATCACGTGGATGGCCGGGTGCGTGTGCGTTGCTTAACTGGGGAACACATGGCACCAAGATGCACTATGGGAAGAAGGCAAGCCTGTGGAGGCAGTGTGATGCTTTGGGCAATGTTCTGCTGGGAAACCTTGGGTCCTGCCATCCATGTGGATGTTACTTTGACACGTATCACCTATGTAAGCATTGTTGCAGACCATGTACCCCCTTTCATGGAAACGGTATTCCCTGGTGGCTGTGTCCTCTTTCAGCAGGATAATGCGCCCTGCCACAAAGCAGAAATGGCCCAGGAATGTTTGAGGAGGACGTGTTTGAAGTGTTGATTGGCCTCCAAATTCCCCAGATCTCAATCCAATCGAGCATCTGTGGGATGTGCTGAACAAACAAGTTCGATCCATGGAGGCCCCACCTCGCAACTTTCAGGACCTGTCCTAAAGGATCTGCTGCTAACATATATATACACACACACACATTCACAAATCCTCTTCTGTGGCCTTAAAGGGTAGTAAAGGGTGTTTCTCAAACGGAAGGCTGCAACCTTCCTAGTCCAGTCCTTCTGAGGCTTGTAGGCTAGCGTCCACCTCTGCATTTAAACGCTAGAATGAGAAGGTCTAGTAAGTGTGCATGGCTATGTCACACACATTCCCGCCCCCACGGCACAAAAAATATTAAAACTTAATTTTGGAAAAATACAGATCTTTATATTAACTGCCTTTCTATTAACGCAATACAGTAAATGACATCTGCAATCTCCCAGTGGCTCACATTATTGTCAGTTTTGTGATTACAGCAATTCACAGCAAAACAAAAGATAACATCTATGATTTCATGTCCGAAAACATAAACATTTCATCCATACATTTCATCATAAACTAAGACAAGCTCAGTACCGACTCATTTTCCGTCAGTTTATTTTCGTGAATTTAAATGTGTGCAAAGGAATGTGGATAATTTAAGGCCACGAAGGATACATAAGACGAGAAACGAAGGCTGCCTTCCTTGGACCCTTCAAATTGAGATTGGTGATTTGATGATGAGGCAGCCGAGATTTGTAGCCTTCATCCCTATGCCCTAGTTGCTCACTTCAAAGGGCAGAACATGACCATAAATTATTAAATTACTTCCTTGAAGTGACCATTGCATCTGTCCTTCACTAATGGACCTGTCGAAGGGCCCTACTTGAAGGGATTCAGTTGTTCACTATAGTTTGGAACACTCCTACAAATGGCGTCCCAGTCCCGAAGTGCCCTTCAAGGGTGCAAAAACTGTTTGGAATTCGTCCAATGTATCCAGCAAATGCGCACTTCACAATCTCACCGGTAGTAGTACATCATAGGGGTACTTTTTGCCAACTATGAATTCGAACATACTACTCGCCTCATACTGTTATTCACTTAAAATATATAATGGAAGTAGGCATATTTTGACGCAGCATCAGTCCACTTTTACTTGTACAGAATAAGGCAGTTGCTAATAAGTGGCTAAATGGAACTAAAGAGGTTGTCACGCTGAACATGTAAACTCATCTACTTACTAGCTCACTTTCACACCCTCATTGTGTTTATGATCGCCATCTCTTAATGTATTTCTAACTCAAACTTCCAGGGAAAATGTTTTTTAAAGACTGAAAGAATTGTCAGAAGCTTAATGGTGGTGATGTTGAAGTCATGCGACCGCGGTTTTAGTTTGTTTATAGCCTACATTTAGCTTCTTTGAGAATCATACATTTTTGTTGATCACAGAGCCAATAGAAAAAGCCACAGAAGTCAAAATACAAAAGTGTATTTGTCAAGGCAACAATCGTAATGCCAACTTCTGGGTTGGCCTATAAAAATGAATCATCCCTGCAACACTCTATAGGCATTGAGTATGTGTTGAAATGCTAGAGTGTACTCTGTATTCATACATGTTTGTGTGCAAAAACCAAAGTATACGCTGGTTTTTCTTTACAGACACAGGAAAGAAAATCCTATCTAAATGGCTTTTGTAAAAGTGAGATTGCTGGAATGTTTGTTGAATAAAAAAAGAATGACAGGACCTGATGTTATTGAAAAAACGTTTTTTTCTTAAAGAAAGATACAAAATATATTAGCTTTTTTGCTTTCTGCTTAAAACAATGTGTTAAGAGTAAAAAGTAAAAACAGATTTACAAAGAACAAAAAAACAATCTTTGATACTCCGATAAACTCAAAACGCATTGCCTCTGCTGTCAGCTCGTTGTATCAGGAATCTGCAAAAACAACAACAACAAACTATTAACTTCAGTGAAAAAGCAACAGTCAAGACAGAAAAAAACTATAAAAGGCCATTTCACAATTCGTTTGCAGTACATATGCATGCGGAAGCAGCCATTGTGTGCTTTCACACAAGATGCATTTGCAGTGTTTAACTGATCTGCGGCTTCTGAATCAATAAACAAACAAAATAAAATAGGTTTTACGGCACAAAAAACAATATATACTTATACCAATATATATACATACACCTATATACTTACAAGCAAAATCGAAGAATGACCTATTGTGACAATTTCTAACAAAATTGAATTAGAAACATCTTGAAAAAGCAAACTTTGCAGAAGTTCACTTCGGCTGGTAAACGCATTCAAACTAGCCATTGATCCAAGGTAATAATGTAATAGGTCGGTGTGCCTCTGCGGCTCCACCTTCTTTGACATGGAAATCTACTCCAGTTAATTTCTTCTGTTTGCTGAAGTTTAGATAGAAGTTTAGACACTGGAGAGCTTCATTATAGTAGAAAAGGAAGGTTGTAATTCCAATTGAAAGAGACACTGACGCTGCTTGCTTTAAACAATTCATATAGTGTAATAACATTTAGTGTTGTAGAACCATGTAAAACTATGGTCATTAGTGGTACACAGGAAAGGAACCCTGTTCTGACCCATGCTGATGGTAGGATGTAGTTGGAGGAGGTGTTCGATTGTGAGGAGATGGGTCTGGACTTCATGGGAGGAGGTGATGGTATGCCAGAAATCCTGTTGTTTATGTGGGCTGGGTACGTGTGGCTTGATGTCGTTGACTTTCATCCTCTAACTCCAGATCCGAAAGGTAGCTGAGGATATAAATGTGTGCCCAATTCTGGTTCACAGAATTAAGCCTGTTAACTTTAGGCACTAAACTGAGGGCAAAATAGAAAATATCATCGTCCTGTCACGGTGCGGTACATGTGGTGTAGCTGCAGGTTGTGGGGTTGGTTATAGGAGCCGTTTGGCTGCTGGACCTGGTGATATAATGCTTCTCCCTTTCTGTCTCTGTCAACCTTTAGTCATTAGTGTCTGCACTCTGGGATGTTTGACGGGGGTATCTGCTATTTGTGCTGATAATGGAGGAATGGAGGTGCCCAGAGGTGGTGTGGGGGTAGAAGATATTTGACCTTCTGGTGTTGCAGGCTTCTCTATAGCATTAAGGAGACTTAGTCTACTTGGTCTACTTAGTTGGCATAATTCTGGTTCCACATCCTCCTGAGTCATACTCATGTTCACTGGTTTATCAATATATAAAAGGTGGCTGGATGAGATGGAAGAAAGAGGGAAAGTGCTACCACATGTGACAAATTTTGGAAATGGGGGATGTAGAGAAGCCTATAATGAGATGCTTTGCACATTTTTCAGCTCTCCTGAAGAGTTAATGTCCGGGCAATACCACATGGTCTAAGACTTCCTACCAAACTTCTCCAAGACCAATGCAGAATCTACAGGACTTTTTGTCATTGTAAATAGCTTTCTTCTTTGTGAAAAAAAGCCAAATTGAATCACTGATTTTGTGTCTTTCTTCCATTCCCCTGCCACTTATCCAGGACCGGGTTGTGGTGGCAGCAGGCTAAGTAGGGCCCCTCACATACCCTTTTCCCTGGCAACTTCCCACAGCTCCCCCTGAAGGATCCCAAGGATTTCTCAAGCCAGCTAGAATCCCTCCTAAGTCTGCCTCTGGGTGACTTGCCTGGCACACCTCCACCTGAAATATCACACCATGAATATCACAGACAAGGGACAGCCATGGTGGAGTCCAACACTAACTGCCGAGAATGCTGATACAGCTCTTGCACTGGTTGTATAGGGATCGGATGACACGCATAAGTGGCACTGGTACCCCATAAACCAATAGTGTCCCACACAAAACACCCTAACATGGTCGTAAGCCTTCTTCAAATACACATGTAGACTGGTTTTTGATTACCCTTAGTGACTTCTGCCAGGGAAATGGGAAATTACTCTCCCAAGTCATCCAACCCTGTCTCTTCTGTGAGGGCATGTATTCAGGGTTCCGAAGATCCTCAAAGTGTCGCTTCCACCTCCAGACTTATTGCCAGGCGGGGTCAGCAAGAGCCCATCCGGAATTACATCAATCTGGAACAGCCCATGCTTCTCCCGCCTAAGAAGTCTAATGATTTGCCAGAACCTCTTTGAGGCCAACCAAAAGTCCTTCTCCATGGCTCAGTCCTTATAGCCTGGTTGCAATGTATTAACATACATTCAGAAACTGAAGGCGGTGGGTGGCAATTAAAAGGTTTAGAGCAACATAGTATAGTATTACAATCTTTCATATTCATGTACACATCAACAGCCAATTTTATAAAAGAAATACTGCAGGTCAAAGAATTTTGTTTTGTTTTCAGACTAGTGTCATCCACGTTACCTTGTTTCTTAGGTAATACATTGTGTAGTTCTCAAACCACCAGTCTTGTGACTGGCACTTTCTGCTAAGATGCTCCCCCGAATGTATTGTATTTCACATGAGGAAAAATAAACATTATACAGAAGCCGTGGATCAGCTGCACACTGCAAACGCATCTTATGTGAAAGCACAATGAGCATGCTGCTTCTGCACCACATAGTACTGAAAACACACCATGTGTGAAACAGGAGTTATAGAGCAAAAACTTCATTGATTTACCTAGTTTGCAAGGTTTACGACGGATCCGTTTAGGAGGAACTGAGGGCTCAGGCGTTTCAGGCCCAAGGCTTCGTTTCACTCTTACAGCAAGCGACGTTTTTTCAGGTGTTCTGGCTGCAAACAACACACACACACACACACACACACACACACACACACACACACACACACACACACGTCAACATTTGTCAGCATTCACCAATTACAGAAATGATTGAGTGCCTAGAAGGTTATGGAATTTTCTATCCCCATTTGAAGGAATATGTAATGCCATCGCTAAAGCACAATTTTTTTTCTTTTTTGCAAAAACGCAAAGGTGAATACGTTGTAGTTTCATAAATAACAGTTTAACCGTTTCATTTGAAAAGTGTAAGAAACTTACTCTCGTTTTGTAGAGTTGTTACTGAATTTCGAATTTAGTCACATCATGCATAATCATGTTACAATTTATTAGTTTCCATTTTTTCACATTTCACATGTTATGCTCCAGCCTTATGCACACATTTACACATTTTTCACACTTTTAAAATATACTCTATTATGATTTTTTGCAATTTTATAAATCAATTAAATGACAAAAATGAAAACTAAAACCAGATTAACCATTTCATTATAGAAATCTGAACGCAAAATATGTGCCAAAATTGAAATGAAATGATCAATGCATCATCCCTGTCAAATTGAAAAGGCAAACGTGAAAAAGAAACTGCACATACAGTTTTTAAAAAGCATTTTATTAATGCTCATTAGGGATGCAACAATACAGTTAGTCCACGGTTCAATACATACCTCGGTTTTTAACTACGGTTTTCGGTTCGGTTCGGTTCTGATGGCTTGTCACATACATTTTTTGTTATTCTATTCTTAGGCGACAGGAACAGCAAGAGGTTAAGGAGAAAAAATACTATTTTTATTGCAATACTCTTTCTTTATTTTACTTAAAAGAATTGAAAAACCTACCTTAAACTTAAAACTTTACTTAAAAAAAAACCTTGTATTCCTAGTGTATTGTATAATATAAAATAAATATATATATAATATATATATAAAGATTTACACTGGCAGCTCAGAGCTGTACAGCAGCATTAAAGTATGAAATTGAATGAATGAATGTAAAAATAAAACACTACATAGGCTTCACTATAAAATATACATTGATTCTTAGCTACTGTATTAGTTTTTCAGTCAAGAGCATTGAGTGATTTTCTCTTGTTCTTTTGTTAACATTAAAGTTATAGTTCATTCAAAAATTTAAATTCTGTCATCGAGAAATGAATACAGGTTTGAAACAAAGTTAGAGTGAGTAAATAATGACATCGTTTTATAGGTGAACTGTCCCTTTAAGGATCGCGTGTTCACTACTGCGCTGTTGTCTAATATACTGCACCTAATATACAGACACACGCGATTTTACTTTCACTTTAGACATAACCGACTGTGTTTATGTTAACCTTGATTATTTAGTCCTTTAATCACGTTTGACAGGTGTTTAGTGCACGCGCTCCGAAAAGCGCATGTTAAAACCACGCACGCGAATGAAACCGGCAAGGCTTTAACACGCATGCAAATAATGAACTTTCGTGATTGTGAATAACTATAGTGTTCCGTGAGTATAACTCTACCACTAACGTGTGATGTGAATGTATGTTGCGTTGTTCAGTATATTGGGATCTAGGCAAATGATAGAATTTGTAGAAAAATACTTAATTAAATACAAAACCGAAAAACCGCAATTCAAAGGCGCGTATTGAACCGTGAAGGCTGTACCGAACGGTTCAATATTATATTGAGAATTGTGGCATCCCTAATGCTCATGCAATTATAGTGACAATTCAAATTAAAATGTAAAGATATTTTTTATTTAATTTCCTTTTATTTAACAGTTTTCATTTTTACTTTAATTTTCGAAGTCAACCTCTATGCAAATTCTATGTTAATGAGTGGGTGGGGCTTATTCAAGTAACAGCGAATGTCTGAGGGTGAATGAGTGAGTCCGGAGCGCGCATAAGTTATTTAAACTATAATGTTGTGATCATATTGTATTCAAGACGAGTCACGATGGTGAAATCTGTAAATCAGCTGTTGCGGGAAGCTGCCGCAGCCTTGGAACAACAAGAGCAGAACATCACAAGCCAGACTGTCCCAGTGTCAAACCCTAGTCCCACCGACTGCAGCCAATCAGCCCATAATCGATGAGGTTCATTCATGTATAAGCCTGTTTTGAGATATTTTGCAGTTTTTTTCCATAATTAAAATAGTTAATCTGATTTTGGTTAATTGTTAATCATTTAACTGATTTATTTAAAATTGGCCGAAAATGCATTCCATACTCTATATCCCACAATGAGGAACCAAAAGCAAATCATCAAAAGTCTGATTTTGCATTCAGAAAATAAGTATTCAGATCCCTTCATTTGTTTTCACATTTTGGTATGTTGCAGCCTTATCTAAACAACAGAAGTAGAAATGTCCATCCAGCCACATCCAGTTAAGGGCCTGGGCTAATGTTGAGATCACTGTGAGCTTGGGCAATAAACTTAATCCCAAGTTTTTGCAGAGTCAGACTTTTTCTTAAACCTGAATTATATTTTATCATATAACAATAGACTGTTGTACTGAGGCTCTAGTTGCTTCATGTAATCTCTCAATACTGAAGTATACATTACAAGCATGCGGTGCATGAGAAATACCAATCTACAATGACAAAAACACATACCAAGGGTTTTCTCAAGTTCTCTTAACTCTTCCTCGTGCTGCTGGAACTCTTGTCGTTTCTGTTTCATCGGAGGACTCTGCAGGTACTGCAAAAAAGTGCTATGCTCAGACTGGACGTCTGAGGCCTTCTGCATTGCAACACGGTACTGCTGTAGTAAATCTGTAAATAAACATTCAAATATAAGAGACAGATTACATACAGTTTTCATCAATTAATATAAGGAGACACATCATGTTCTCTCATATAAGCATTTTCTATGGCAAGAAACCACAGGCGAGTAGGGTATTATGATTTATGATAGTTTTTATTAGAGTTAAAGGTTTTCACAGGGGGGATTTTGGATATCTCTTTTATTAATCTTCATCAATTACGGAAATTTTAGCCATGTTAGAGCTATTGAAGTGGATATTTCTGTTTAAGAAAACAGCCTTTAAAAATATGTATTTTAATTGAAATCCGTCAGAAATAGATCAAGTTTAATGAAATAAACCCTTAAATATGTATTTTGGATGTTTTCTTTCCACAAGTCTGAAATAAGATGCGTTATAGCCCAAATAACCCAAAATTTAAAAACTGACCAGTTCATGAAAAAAAAAAAACAATGGTTTTCCCTGTAGCGTCCTGCCTTATGGTACTTAAGGCAGGACACTACAGGGAAAACCTTAAGTGTGATGTACAGTACAACATTATTCTGAAGCCATACAATAGCCATTCACTTTTTTAACACAACTTTTACGTTTTGGTTTAACGGTTACATTTAAAATGAGAGCGAGAGACAGTAAGTACAGTAAAAATTGTCTATCTTCCACTGCACCAAGAGAGAAAGTATGTTTGTTACCTATCTGAAGGCTTGTATGGTTGTACTCTTTGGGTAATGGTGCTCCAAACACTTGTCCTCGAAGTTTCTCAATAGATGGAGCCTTGTTTTGTAGACCACCAAACTTCCCGTTGCTGCGTATCCGCTCCCCTTGACGCGTTAGGAGTGTGGGGCACTGCATCTTATTCTGAACCACCTGCCAAATATTCACGTTTATACACGTGGTAAATATTTGATTCTATAACACAAACACATACACTCAGCCTCTTACCCCCCGACGATAGTGATTAGCAGAATCCAAATCATCAATTAGAATGGTGTCTCCAAGGAGGGTTGCAAAAACTGAAAAGAGTCAGAACACATCAATAGCGTCACTATTTGATTATGTTTGCCCTGATCACACTCAAGTTTTAAAAAATAATGCATGCCAACATCTACAGGCTGCCAAATGTTTTAGGCAAATATGATTGTTCAATCCACACACACGCACGCACGCACACACACCATTAGCTCATTTGATACTGGCATACTGCCAATATAGCCTCTATGCCAAGACACTTGGCTGTAATGAAAGAAAATGTCATTACATCATTCCATGACACATTAATATGACAGTATTCTGGCAAGATTTAAAACTGAAAGAGCAATGCTTGAGCATTCAAAACTATACAAAGTTATGACAAAACAGTCAACACCTCCCTCTCCCAACATGCAACATTTTATTACACACAATGCATGTGAAGCTACTCAGCGATTAGTGTTGCCCTCAAACTCTAAATACCCATTAAAACAGGTCATTCATGCTCTGATTATTTTACCTCAAATGGGAATGAATCTATTAATTTTTTAATCATGGGTTAGTTTCTGGAAAGTCTGTTTTGCATCCCTGTCGTGAGAATTCATCATGCTATTTTTCATCAGTATAACCAGCAGGATCCAATATTTATTGCTCTCTGAGTATTAATGAAAGTGAAAATTGGCTTTGGGTAGTAACGGATGGAATTGTTTTGGAAGTGCAGCAGGGGTGTAAGGGTATGACAGTTGCCATACTTTGGTTGCCTATTAAGTGCAAAAATATTTATTATAAATAACAGAATCGAGTTTTAAATGATTACATTAGTTGTGAATTAATTCATTTTAATTATTAAAAGAAGAAAAAAATAAATATTTTGAGTTAAATAGGCTATAACAACTACAACCCCAAATCAGAAAAAGTTGGGACAGTATGGAAAACGCAAAAAAAAAGAAAAAAAGAAGTGATTTCTAAATTTACTTTGACTTGTATTTCATTGCAGACAATATGAACACAAAATATTTCATGTTTTGTCTGGTCAACTTAATGTCATTTGTAAATATGCATCCTTTCCTGTCATTCAGACCTGCAACACATTTCAAAAAAAGTTGGGACAGGAGCAATTTAGGGCTAGAAATGAGGTAAAATGGTTAAATAATGATGTGATTTGAAACAGGTGATGTCAACAGGCGATTGTAATTATGATTTGGTACAAAAGCAGCATCCAAGAAAGGTCTAATCCTTTAGGAGCAAAGATGGGCCGAGGATCGCCAGTTTGGCATAGTCTACCATAGTGTTATATGCTGTCAGTGAGTGTGAATGACTTGCCTTTATTGCAGCTTTCTACATGCTCAGGAAAAATGAGCAGATCTTTGACAAACACAGGATTACCAAGTGGACGGAAGAGAGACGAGCCATTCCTGATGTGAGGCAGTGGCCTAAAACAAAAAAGAATGCATGAAAAAAGCATATGAAAGCAATTTGTGACATTGTTTGAGATCTTTATCACTAGTTAAAATTATTATATATTTTTTTAAAAAGACCAATTCAGTAGTTAATGATAAATATCGACTATCACTAGGGCTGTAACGATTTGCCCAAAAATAAAAACCTTGATTAATTGAACATTTTACCTCGATTACGATTAATGAACGATTATTTTGCTTTTTTTTCCTCTTTTTTTTTTCCTCATAAGGTTTTTAAGTTAGTTCACTGATAAGGTTTGTACTGTAAATATTTTGTACTATTAAAGGTGGATTTTTTTTTCTAATGAAAGTGCATTTCTTTGTGATTTTAAAATGCTTGAAGGAAACGGTTCACTTTCAGCAGTTATTGTCTATGGGGCAGATTTCTGTTTGTTGTACATCAGATACAGATACATTAGCACAGTAGGCCTACATTACATTAATCTGAATGCATTAATGAGAGAGTGATTGTGTGTGTGAATTACTTATACCGTCTCTATTCATTATGAAGCTGTGGTTTGTACTTCAAAGATATTAAAATGTATGCCTATAACGGTTGAGTTTCTAAGCTACTTTAGTGACTTTACTTTAGTCACAGGACAGCGTTGACACTGCGTTTCTGCGCGCGATCTTCACGTGATGGGAAGTGTTCGTTTGTCACAATATATCAGGCATTAGTTCAACATAATACACATCTGATGGTCGAAACTTGCTTTAATGTTCAAACTGGCAGGGCTTAAACCACATACAAATGACAAGCTTTGTGAGGACGCAGGTGAAAGAGGTCTGCCTTCAGGGCGTGCGC
The DNA here is from genome assembly GCF_949357685.1 of Gobio gobio. Classification (NCBI taxonomy): domain Eukaryota; kingdom Metazoa; phylum Chordata; class Actinopteri; order Cypriniformes; family Gobionidae; genus Gobio; species Gobio gobio. Next base: position 13,895,824 of record NC_137098.1, on the reverse strand, counting down.
GTTGTCAGAGACGCGACACGGCTCGGCTCTCTGTGTCACAGAAAAAAGCTGAGCACTGAATGGATACGTTTTCCGTATTGTTATTTTTGAATAGTGCACAATCGCTTTACATGTTGAAACTGGCAAGCCTTTAAACGCATGTACTTGACAAACTTTATGAGCACGAAAGTGAAAGCGATCGGGCTTGCACGCGCCGTCTGTGTGTGTGTGTGTGTGTGTGTGTGTGTGTGTGTGTGTGTGTGTGTGTGTGTCAGCGCGTAGGCTATAAGAACAGCAATTAACTGACCTGTATAAACTGTGTAAAACATGCAGTTACTATAGTGATTCTGGAACTGCTCCTGCATCTCTCTGTGTGCCTGCACTTGTTGTGACTGACGGGGCGGAGTCACGTGAAAACCGAAATAACCGATATGGGAAAAATACATTGGTTAGAGGTTCTGAATGTCGGTTTCGGTTATTTTTCGATTAATCGTACAGCCTTAACTATCACAATATAGATGTTTTTACCAAAACATTGAAACCGAAATGATAGGATTCATATAGGTGAAAACTTAAATTTCAATAAATTGAATAATATAATTAACAAATTAAGTTGCACATAAGGCTGTTTTTATTTCAACATTTTAATGACATTTAAATGGTGGCTGTAATAAAAATTTTCTCATGACAGATTTATTCAAACATTAATTAATGAAGACAACAGGTTATAGGCCCCCATACACCCGCAGTAAAGTTCTTTTCCGTTCTTCGTTTAGGGGTAGAAAGAAGTTTGTAATATGTGAGCAGCAATATACTGTTAGCGAACATCAAAGCGCCGTCCAACAGAGCGAGAGCAAGAGCGTGCCCATCAACGAGCTTTGTTCGGGTTACGGAAGCCGTCGGCAGCGGCAGTGCATATAATGTCAACAACACAAACGTATAGTGAATCGAAAGCTATCCAGGGATAATGCCATGATGTATTAAGTGTGTGTGCGCGCGCTCGTGTCTCTTTAGCTCTGCCCACTGCGCGCCACCACGAGTTCTGCTGTTTTCGGAAAGAAACGGTACAGCGTATCTGTCTTTCATAAATATGATAAAACTAAAGACTCTTCGGAGATATGAAGGATGAAATACAACTCTATAGGTACTCAAGAGTAACATAAGACTGGCAGAAACTGTTATGTACCCTTTAATATCATAAGCATCCGACTAGTCGACTAATGGCTTAAATCAGCTAGTTGAGTAGAAAAATCTTTAGTCGTGGGCAGCCCTACTCAAAACACTAAGTATCTGGAAATATATGGATATTTGAGACTGTATGCATGTGTACCTGTCATTTGGTCTCCAGAAGACTGTCTCAAGGGGTATGACTTGTTGTCGTCCTTGTGTATCATCATAGATTTTCTTGGCAGCAGATGTTGTTTCAGTAACCACACAGTCCATGTCACCCAGGATATGCCAAGAGATCACCTTCGCTGCATCATCCTCCTCCACATATGCCAGATGAGCTACCTACAGATCATTACACACACAAACATCACCACATCAACTGAAATGTCTTTTGACAGCGGTTCTCAACAGTGAGAACAGTGTTTTTTTTTGGAAGAATGTCCAGGGCCGGATCTAGGATTGGGCAGGGGTGGGCTGGCCCATCTGTCTTGATGCCCAATTAGGCACAGGTAGTGTTCATCTGTTTTTTGTTTTTTTTAACGATTTGTGCATTCATGAAAAACAATGTGAGGTGGGCTGTGTGTTGATGAAGGGCTCTGGAATGCCCCAAACAATCAAAAAAAAAAAAATTACATCAGAAAATTGTAGTCTTTTTCTATAATTAGCTGATAGTAACAGCTCAAGGCGTTATTGCCCCACCCCCACAAAACACAAAACTTAATTTGCTTTAAGCAACTTCATTTAATAAATTTACATATTTTTATATTTCATAATTTTGTTAATAAATTCAGCATGATTATGCAAGAGAGGCCATTTTTTTATCTTTCATCCCTTTTTACATGGGTAACAAATGTCATTTGAATTTAGGATCAATAGTAAAAAAAAATAAAAAATTGTTTTAATTTTTGTAACTCAAACTGTATTAGGTTTAAGTCTACGCCTTTAAATAAAGAGCTTGAAAAAAATTTTTATTCCCACACAAGTATGGAAGCCCATTTCCACCACATATAGTTTGATGTTTTGTCATAGTTTTGACTGTCATAATGATGACTTATTATATCATAGTTTCATAACATATGTTAAAGGATTAGTTGACTTCAAAATGAAAATTTCCTGATAATTTACTTACCCCAATGCCATCAAAGATGTTCATGTCTTTCCTTCTTCAGTCGAAAAGAAATTATCAAATCAAACTAAATCAATGCCGTTTCAAAGCGATTCAAAGGGCTTCAGGGGCTCTGCATGATCCCAGACAAGGAAAAGGGTCTTATCTAGCAAAACAATTGTTCAATTAAAAAAAAAAAAAACAACAACAAATGTATAATTTTTTTTTAACCACAAATGAGCGACTTTGTGTTGTTCTTCTTCACAGCATATGAAGTCATCATGTTGGAAAGGTCACGTCCGTGACTTAGATGGAAGTACCGACCCAGTGCTGGAAAAACTCCATCTCATGTTCTCCTCCAACTTTAAAATTGTCCGATATTGTTGTTTTACCTTTATTTTTATAAAGGGCGTTTGACTTAGTCTTTGCACGTTCGTTTTAACACTGGGTCAGTGCTTCCACATACGTCCTGTGTGTGACCTTTCCGACGTGATGGCATCATACGTGATGCAAAAGCAGAACATTTGAGGTTAAAAAGTATATAAATGTTGTTGTTTTTTTATAATGACATGGTTTCGCTAGAGAAGACCCTATTCCTCGTCTGGGATCGTGCAGAGCCTCTGAAGCCCTTTGAAACTGCATTGATTTGGACCGTAAAGTCCATTGGCTGCAATTGAAAACCATTATGTGGAGAAAAATCCTGGAATGTTTTCCTCAAAAAACGTAAATTTCTTTTCGACTGAAGAAAAAAAGACATGAACATCTTGGATGAGATGGGGGGGGGGTTTGAGTAAATTATCAGGACATTTTCATTCAGAATTTAACTAATCCTTTAACAGGCCAGTGTTGATGTTTCAATAAGCATAAATCTTTTCCAAGACTCATTTCATGCAGCTGACTCCTGGACATGCACTTGTGATGGGATCATGATAGAAAAATCAACACCTTTCCCACCAAACACACACCTTTCCCAGAACGTGCGCGCTGCCTTTGAAGGGGTCAGGAATGCTACATTTCCGTCTAGGCTGATTCTTCATCTTGGTCAAAATTGCTTTCTTGGAATTTATTAAATTCTCTATTGCTGATACCTGGACAGATACGTAAACAAAGATACAAATAAGCATCTATGATGATTGGAATGAAACGCATGCTTCTACACAGAACAAACAACAATAAAACATTTTTTTAATGTTAATGTTCATGTGCTTGCATGTACAGACTCACAGTGGTTAGTTCTGAAATTTCTATGCCACTTTTTATGAGCTCTGGTTTGAGCTCATTTAGTTTTTGGGATGCATCTCGCACCTGACCTGTAAAAATAAATAAATAAAGTCACACATGATTTTGAGCCTAAATAAAATGAATGAATAAAATAAATTAACTAATCCATAAATAAATGCATGAAAACAAATAAAAGGCATAAATACATAAACGCATACATGCATGAAATAAATGCATAAATTAATGCATGAATGAATGAATGATTGAAGTGCCTACACTCAAGTTCAGATTTCAGTTGAACATTGGTCTCAAAGATTTCCCGGTACATCAAAATGGTTTTGGAAAGGTGATCTTTCTTCTTACTGAGAGTCACAACGACTTTCTGATATTCTGCATCTGGAATAGATCAAAATATAATTTGTAGTAAGAATTTAACAGTTGTAGTTTCCCAAAATTATGACTTCATGGTGGCATTCATAGGTGTTCAACTCGTGAATACAAATCACTCCAACAAGACTTCACATCATAATGCACCGCCCACAGTGAAATCTCAAGTCCATTTTATTTGTATAGCGCCTTTCACAACACATTGTTTCAAAGAAGCTTTACAGAAAATCCTGATATTTGCATTTATAAAATCAGAATTTCTCCCTGCCTTATAGTCGCATTTAGGAGATTAGAGCTGCCAATTTAAAAGTTCAAATTTTGCGAAGAAATAATCAAGCAGTTGAGATTTGCTATATAGCAGGGGTGTCCAAACCTGCTACTGAAGGGCCACTGTCCTAGCCTAGAAATCTAGACGCACCCTAGCATCAGAAAGTGTATTTTGCCGCGAGTGTAGTCTAGCAACTCTCGGTAGACCTGAGAGCTGGAAAAAACAAACTCTGGTCAGGCCAATCACAGCGTGTGTAGAGTAGGCGGGCGGGCTTAACATAATGATGGCACGTCACGGCAGAGTTGCTACTCGTAAACAAAGAAGCTGACGAACAGCGGCCGCGACTCTGGAAGACTTGGAGTTGAGCTTTTCTTTGAGAAAAGAATGGCACTGAAGTCATTCTTAAGAAAAAAAGATATGTTCGAAGTTTTGCCTACCGGATACGGTGAAAGTCTATCAACTAACGTTAGCTCGGCTTCACCTTCTTCTTTGCTCTGATTGGTTGTGGCGCTCATGGCGCTATCCAATTGCGTGCAGAGGGAATTTGAAAAACAACCGTTTATCCCACCCCTCGGATTGAGCCCTGTCAATGGTGAGTTTCCAGACCCAACATCTTGATGTGGGTCTGGCTTGTCAGGCTACCACAGTCCTGCAGAGTTTAGCTCCAGCTTCCCTCAACACACCTGTCTGGAAGTTTCTAGTATGCCTAGGGGTTGGAGCTAAACTCTGCAGGACAGTGGCCCTCCAGGAGCAGGATTAAACACACCTGCTATATAGTATTGCTGTATACCCCTGCTATATTCATATATAATGTAAATATACTGAATGTATGCAAATAAAATTAGATATACTTTTATATCTAACTTTAAATATAAAGCAGTGCAATAATAATAATTCTACACAGCTACATATTAAACAGAAATATTACTTGTCGTAAGAAACCGGTCACATTACATTTGATCACTTAGTTATTGTAAAAAAAAATATTACAATTATAATGTCTAGCTCTTAACTGCCATACTTATTAGTAATGTAACAAACATTGGGCTCTTTTTCTGCTGACTAACCATTGCAGAATCTGAAAGGCAGGGTGTATGGAGTGATGGTATCGCTAGTCTGCTGAATCTTAGGATGGAACTGGAGAATGTATTCAGCTCCGTCCAAACCAGGACTGTTCTCCAAAAGAACCAAATCCTATGGGACACAAACAATAACACCCATTTACCAACAATGACCAATAAACAGGATAGGTTTTTCTTTTAAACTGGTTCATGTACAGAATCATTTTAGGCTGCTTTAATACCCAGTATTAAGAAAAAGGAGTAATTTACTCATTTAAATGCATGCTTCATCTGAAAATCATAAATTTGTGTATGTATTGTGTAATTGTATATGCAAACATTATTTAAAGGGGTCTACCACCAGCTGTGAGCTTTAACATGCAAAATAAAATCTTAATAATAAGTCTTGTAATAATCCACATAAAGACTTTATCTGTCCTTCTGTATTTAAAAATCAAATATTACAATAAAAATCACAATAATAAATGTGGTATTTTGAAATGTTTAACAAAAATGTATGCCTTTTAAATATTTTATTTAAATTCAAGTCAAATCAAATCAAGGCGAATTTACCATAATTTATACAATGTACCAAAAACTAAAAAGTTCTTGTTAATTAATATAAAGCTGAAATAAAATACATTTTGGTTTAAAAAAAATTAATTAAACATTTGAAATATTGCCCTGGAAATGAACTGAAATAACAAAAATGGTATAAAACAAAAATACTTATTGTAAAACTATTGTATAAAATAAAAGAGCTAATTCAATTCAGTATATACAAACAAACAAACAAACAAACAAACAAACACTCACGGTAATGAGAGCCTCCCCGTTAGTAAGGCTGTATGACAAACTTTTATCTCCATTCTCAAACAAAGGAACCACCATGTCTCCTGTGCCTTTAACTGTAACCACCACTTTTCCATTTATACCTTCACCAGCAGCGTTATCGTATTGGTCCTGCAAAGTAAAAAGCAAACACACAAATGTAGGCCTGTTGTGCATTTTAGGGATGTCCCGATCAAGATTTTTGTGACCCCGATCCAATCCGAGTAATTGAATATTGAGTATCTGCCCATAATGAGTCCTGATCTGATACTTGTGTTGGCGTACACTTCAAGTACATTAAAGTTATTAAAATCATTCCATTGTATACAAATATGTTGTGCAGAGAGTTTCTCAGGGGCCCAAATGTAAAAAAAAGGGTTATCTATCAGTACGGACTCATCCCAATATAACAATTACTACAGATACATATTTAATACAGACACATCATACTTTGGCTGCGCTTACAGTATATGATCACGCAATCATTAATGTAAGTGCTAATGTGCTATTAAACCATTCAAGCAATAACATGGGAAAAAAAACCTCTGTGAAGCGGCTCTGTTAACAAACGCTAGAAAGGCATGCACAGAGTGCTGCATCAGACAGCGTGCCAGTTCTCAAAAACAAAAAAACCCACAAAATTATATAAAAATTGGAGTTTTGTTGAGTATCCTTGTAAGCACAGTCTTAAATGAGTTAAAAAGTGTTAAATGATTGTAAAGAGTTGGGATGCGGGTCAGATCTGCATCATGTCAGGTCTTAAAGTGACAGCAGCCTAATAAACCTGCTGCTGTATGTGATTAATGTAAATAAAAAACAAAAGACAAAAGAGAAATCAGCTCTTGACTGAATAACTTTTGTAACTTTAATGAGGATTAATCTATATTCAATTTATAATTATGCAGTGAAGACTGCAGTGTTTGATTATTCAATTTCTGTATAATTACCCTGTTAGACCAACCTTAAAAATCGTAAAGCAGTTTACATGGGTCAAAAACAATGCACACAATAATTATTTGTGCATGGAAAAATCTGAACCGGCCTGACTGGAAAAAACCTGTTGAGCCTTGATATATCAAAGGTAACGCTAAATGTGTAATTTATTACAATGGTTTTATGTGAAGATTGTATTAAGTTTTTTAAAGCCTATTAAATGTGAAAATTGATAGCTTTCAATTATACTGTAATGTTCAATGGCTTTAATTAATAGCCAAAATCCATTTAAAAGAGACATCAGTATCAGTACTGGTATCAGTGATACTGGATTTGCATTTGAAATGAAAGCAATAAGGAACAAGGGGCTTTGGGTTCCTACAGGTAGTAGGTGACACATCATGTGTTAACAGTAAACAGCTCTAAAGAGACTGCAACTCACCATGATCTTCAGATTCAAGCTGCACAGCAGTGTGCGATTGGCTCGGATGTTACAATTGGAGACAACAGGAGTTGAAGGTGGAGTATCAGGGGCTAATTTCATTGCTTTATTGGGAACAATGTTTAGTGCAATCTAAGATAGAAACACAAATGAGTATCCTAAAGTAAGAAACAGTTAATAAAGCAGCACATACAACAAACTTGATTAAATAAATGCTATGTTCCCACCTGTTTGCTCCACAGATGTTTGGTTTTGTCCAAAGCCAAAACAAATTGGACTACATACTTTCCTACAAGCTCTGGAATCTGCTTATCCCTGAAAAAGATATGGGTCAAAGACAAAAAATTATGTACATTAAAATTTTATATACACTTTCTCATCCATATATCCATCGGTTTTTCAAATATTATTACTAATGTTTAAAAACAAACCTGTTTCACCGCTTTTATTAAATAAAAGATATACAATACTTTGAAGTTCTTATTTCAGGCTTTTAATGAGATGTAATGTGCTCAGTTGTATCCATTACCTGAAGCAGAAGCACTCGTCCTTTTCAGTGTCCTTGCGTTTACTACACTTCAGAGCAGTGGCCTAAAACATAAAACAAAATATTCAAAATCTCATTTCTTATTATGCCATTACAATTCGGTCTGTTTGTCATTTAATTCAAAATTCAAATCTCATCAAAATTGCATATTGTTTGTACTAGTGATGTGAAATGAAAATTCTGGGCCAAAACCAAAAATGGCTAAGTGATGTTTCAAAAATGCTTTAGAAAAGTGTCTACTGAGTACTGAGTACCAAAGGCTGGCTGAGTACCAAAACAAACCTGTAGCCAATCAGCAGTAAGGGGCGTGTCTACTAATCATGGGGAGAAGAAAGTGCTCAGTGCACGTCATTATTCAAAAGAGTCAAGAAACGACACACAGGACGGACATTAGCGGAGCGACGACAGAAAGAGAGAGATGGCAGATAAAAAAACAAAAGTAGAAAATGTCTGTGGAACAAAAGGCTTACGATCAGGCAAGAAGTGGGACTAGGGATGCTCCGATCGATCGGCCGGAGATCGGTATCGGCCGATCTCACTAACTGATCACAATTCGATGACGTCATCGCGTGAGGACATACATGACACGTGGGGTAGGTAGTAGCAAATATTCAAACGAGAGCGTTGAAGGCAGAAGTGGAGAAGGGTTCCATGTGAACAGCAGTTGAACACGGGTCAGTCGGTCCTAAGGGATGGGCGAACGCCCACCGTTCGGAAGTATCGATATACAGTAGATTGATACGAACGCATATGAAAAATAGCAGAGTATGCAGGGAAAGTGCACGATACAATTTGTCCTAAACATGTCACAAGCTTTATATTAAGGGCTTTAAAATAACTGGTAAGATATAGGCTAATTAACACGTATAGTTTAAAAGCTTGCCCTGTCAGATGCTCTGAGAGATAGGCTACTTGTGCTGACAGACAGATAAATACCTGCTTTGTTTAATGCGTTTGAAATGTGGTGCTTTCCTCAGTGCATTAACTTACATTTCAAAGGGATATCCTCCATCTGTAAATGTTAGAAAGTCATGCAAATATGTCCATTTTGCTGTCAGGAACCGACGAGCCTTCTGCATGTGAATCTCTGCTAAAATTCAGACTTCCGTGAGCGCCGCCGCGCGCATTCGCGCCAAACAGACGGAGCGCAATAGAACGCAATAATTCTGACTAAAGTATACATATTTCTAAAATATTTGTTGTTGGACAATAAATGTGCCATATGTAGAATTTTAAACCTACAAGTATGTATATTTTTATGAAAGTGACCATTATAATTGGGTAATCAAATATAGGCTAATATGCTTTTGTTTTTATTTTAATTTTTAGTTCAGTGAATTAAAAAACTAAATTATTAATACATGCCTACATTTCATTTACTGTATTTGTTTATAGTCTTCAATATCAACATTGTTTTTAGGACATCATTGGGCAGGATGTGAAAAAAATTAAAACATTTAAATAAATTAATATTCAAATAATTTTTTTTTATCCAAATAGAAAAACGTAGAAAATACAGCCCTATTTAGTTACTTAAAAATCTATTTACTTTATTCATATCAGGATACTTTGTGTTATGCAGAAACCCCATTTAAAAGGCATATTAAAATATTAAAAAATTAAAAAAATTTAAACTTTTTGTGATTATTTAGTACCCTGTTAAAACAATAGTTTTCATTACATAATTACCATTACGTCTATAGTTTTTTTTTTTTTTTTTTTTTATCTGAAAAAAAGGTTAACAGTGCTCAGAGAGTTTACAAATCAGTGAAGCATTGGAATCGGTATCGGTAGATCCCCATGACAAGAAATCGGTACTCGGTATCGGCAGCAAAAATCCTGATCGGAGCATTCCTAAGTAGGACCCGTGTAAATGTCGGATCACTCAAGGAGCGGCAAGGCCTGCAAACGGGGTTGCTTTATTTCTTCTCGATCGGCGAGTAACATTGGTTTTGTTTCACAGAACTAATATATGCTGGCTTTTGCTTGACTATGCTCGTGTCAGGTTTGCTTGTTTTTTTATTTGCATTCGTATCGTCGTTCACTTCAGCGATGATAATTACCCATTCATTTCCACACCTTATAGGCCTGGAGCATCTAAACCTCCACTATCTGTTTCGTTAGTTGAACTGTCGTGCTATCGAGTTGTTCATGAGGACTGTGTTTGTGTTTTTGGGATGGAAGGGATGACTTTTTCATTAAACATTAGGCCTGGATTACCATAGTAACACACATTGCTTTTACTTATTGATGACATCATACCCTCATAGATTCCACCCTAGTCGTTGCCTGCGTATGTGTGGGGCGGAGATATCAAAATAGGTGTGAGACACTTTTATTAGGGTAGGGGTGTGTTTGTTTTTGGTGATTTGAAATATCAACATCGGTTACCAGAAATAGCTTACCCCACCTTTAATATTAAAATTGAATTAAATGCATGAACTTTACCTAAAAACAGAAAAAAATGGTAAGACAAATTTGTTTGATATTTGCTTGTGTTTTGTGAAACAAATTAAAAGTTGAGGCTTATTAAAAGTATTAAAAGTAACAAAGCTTATTGTGATTATTGGACGACAGGCATGCTACAAATGTTTAGTGAAGTTAACTAAAAGAATTAAGAATCCACATCAATATTGATTTAAATCAAGGTCAAAGGGATAAAAAAAAAAATGCACTCATTTTCACAGGCTTCTTTGTTCATATTTGTTCAATTCTGACCAGGACTGTACAAAAATGGACTTCATTCGATGAGTCTAAGAGGTTCATTGTTGTTCACTGTCAAAATTGACCGACCATAGGAAATGAATGGGAAAGTCTCTTAACTCGGGGCATTTTTTTTTAAATATGCGCTGAATAAAATCAATATTTTAGCCACAATACTGAACAAACACACATAGGAATGAAAGAAGGGGTCTATAAAACATCCAGAGTGGAACATATTTACACTCTATTACAGATGTTACTGCAAAAATTACACTTCAAAATTATTAAGACCCTTAACTATGACAAAACAATTAGATAACGTCTAGATTGCTGCTATGTGTATGTTAGTGAATTCCAATCATTCGTAAATAGAGCGCATGCACGCTCATCCACAATTAGCATAATTGCCGCATGGATTACAACTACGTAAATTACGTGTCCAGGAACGCTGTGAAGTCTTGTGGACTCCCTTCTCATGTTTGTCTCCAGTATAGTGGATACATGCTAAAGAGGCTAATTGGCCATATATGCCTAGCAATAAATATTCAATCAAGTGTGTCCACCAAAACTGTCAGGCGCTCTTCTGAAAACAGCCAGCTGGTGGCACTTGAGAACTTTGGAGGCGCAGCATTTTTCCAGCTAGACGCTTCGGGTTGCTATGATGATACGGAATATGCCAGGCAGTAATGTGCTCTCATTTTGAAGAATATTACTTAATATAAAAGAGCAAAAACATTTAATGAATCCAAAAATTCACTTCAGAACGGCTTCACGAACGATTTACAAAAAATCCATTCTGCTCGTGTTTCATGAATGAGGTCATTGTGAGAATTGGCTTAAATCTTGACCAATTTTGTGAAATTCACCCTTGTAGCTCCAGTAAAGTGTCAAAATAAAGACAAAATAGAGACACTCACTGTAGAGGGTGGACATGACCCTGATGCTAAGCCCTTCCAGAGCAGCATTGATAAGTTTGCTGGGCAGATATTTCTCACCGGCCCGCCCTCTTCAGACATCACAACCACTGTAAATACTTCAGGCAGCAGAAAAATGTGATTTGCATAGCAATTTTACAATATAATATAATATAGGCTTTACTGTGCATCCACACACACCTGGGAAGACGTCTCCTGCACATAAGTTGGCAGCGCTGTCATATTCGATAAAGAGTTCAACAGGTTTGTTGGGATCAGGAATCACATTTAGTTTTAATACTGGCCCTTGAATAGCTTTCCTGCCAAAAGATCCCCCGAATTCCAAATGATGCTCCCCTCTATAAAAGAAAAAGAGAGTGATAGAAAGAGACAGAGACAGTGAGAGAGAGAAGGACAACAGTGTATTTTTGTATACCAATTGCAGCATTTAAAACAGCATAACATTCAAAAAAAATAATAATAATAAAAATAAAAAAAATAAGCTAAGCCTTTGGACAAAATGTATAACAGCAACAAAAAAAAACTTAAAGTTTGCACGTGTTTTTATAATGAATATCATATTTGACACATCAGGCTTTTATGGCTCATATAGTATGATAAGACAACCCAAAAGTGTAACCACTGATATAGGAGAGTATAGAGCTCTTAAATTTCATTCAGAGGCTCAAACTGAGCAAAAATATGCAATTTGGTGCAGATGCTGGTATTTATATGGTCAAAACGCAAGATGAAATTCTGATAGTTTGTAATGAAAATCAATGACATCTTTATAACAGCATAACAGACTACTTACATAAAATGCATATAAATATCAGTTTTCATTACATATCTCACAATAATGTCTTCGTAAGATGATATTTTAAATGCTTAGTTTTATGATCAAAACAGATGTATTTTTAAAACATATAATGCAATGCAATAAAATGATGATTGCGAGATGAACAAATAAACGTTCCTTAAAAGGCCTGATATATCATATTTGATACTTAAAAAAAAAAAAAAAAAATTATATATGCGCAATCAGGTAAAAGTTGCTTTCAGTAAATGTTGTGGGCAACAGGCTTTTCAGGTTATCATCATGTTGATCATTTAGAGGTTGTAGAAATTTGTAAAGTAGGCTTCATAGTGTTAAATATGTACTTACTTTGGACCACTTATACTTTCTAATATGAAGCAAGCTTTTCCTTCTGAATCTACAGGCTGAGACGTCACTGAGGACTTTATCTAAAAGAGAAAAAGAAAAAGATTCAAAATTGTATCACCTTACAGTAGTTGCATGCAGTTACATCCAAATTGATCAGTAAGGAATGAGCTCTTATGTAAAAATTAGGCCTGTCGCAATAATCAATATATCGATATATCGATATATCGCACAATATATGAACATGACCTCAATTATTTTTTGTGATGCAATATATCGCCCATTATGTTTACATGATAATGAATGTCACCAACATTTTACTCGATTGTGCTGTCATCTTGAGCTTGTCATCAAAGTGGTTCTCGGGCAGTTCCTTCATACATAGAGCGGTTATCGACAGGTGGAAAAAAGGCGCCATTTGAGGCGTTATAGTATTTTCCTGACAACTACTGACAGTTTGGAAGAATAAGCCCAAATGGAATCGATTTCAAAGCCACAATCCCCTGTTCCGGTGCACATATAAATGTCAACGCAGAATGACGAGTGTTAAAGACGTTTCACAAGGGAAAATGTTTATTTGCTATTTATTTCATTTTTTTTATTTTTTTTTAAATAATATATTTTTTACCCTTAATTTCCATGATCTAAAGAATTAAAAGGTTGTCATTTGAAAGTGTGTAGGTCTACTTGCATTATTGTGCTGTTATATTAGGATTATATATTCAGTGGCATAAAATAGTCTTAAAATGACAATATCGTTTTTCGCAATTATTTCTGGGACGATATATTGCGAAACAAAAAGTAGTTATCGTGACAGGCCTAGTAAAAATACAAACGAACAGTTTAGATTTTCAGGACCCACTCTGAAGGAACTTTTGTTTTGATGAAGTGAAGCCATGATGCAGAAATGCAGATATATAGGCCAGACTATACGTAGGTCCAAAAGTGAGAAAGTGATGGTGTTCACAAGTAATTTTATGTTTCACGTTCATGCAATTAGGATATCACAGGTTTCAGTGATCTGACATTGTGAATTGTATGTCAGTGATCAGCGGTGTATTCATTTCGTTGCATTGAGTTTGTACTTTGGAGCCTGTATTTTCAACAAAGTATTTGTTTTTGATTGTTCATTATAGAAATTACTTTAGTTATCAACAGAGGTGAAACAATTTTGTATCTTTTGGCATTTTAGTTTACTCAACTCTTTTGCATATAGTTTGTTCAGAAAAAAAGTACTTTCCAAGTAGTCAAAAATAAAAATGTGTAGACACAAATCCACCAATCTCCCTTCCCTCAACTGTACCTTCAACTGTGAGGACAGAGTCTTCATCACAATGACAAACCGCTGGTCTGGTGAAGGATTTCCCCATTGATCACAAAGCTGCACGACCAATTGTCTGTCCAAGCCCTGGCCATTCATGATCTGGAAAGGCTAAAGAGACAAGTTTTATTCCAAATATTCTTACCAATATATTTATTTTATTGCATTTCGAATGCGTGACATACCATCTCTGGCTTCTCCAGTAGAATTATCTTTGCTGGAGGTCCCGCGGTAACTTCAATTCGTACAAATTCCTTCATGTTCTGATACTTAAAGCACAACTCTCTTGGGCCAAGAGATCCTGCCATGAACCGGACTCTGCATACGGACAATTTTACAATATTGGCCTGCAAAAAGGCATACACATTTTTTAAAAAAGTGAGATACCCCGTTTTGTCTGGATTCAGTTGGTTAGTTTTGATTTTTGAAGATTTTATACATAGGAAGACATTGCGCTCATTTAACTTATGAATGGGAGAACGTGCAACACGCAAATGATGGAATAAGTACCGCCTTCTAAATAAAAGAGCCAATCGCTGATTGGTTACTGCAGCTGCTGTTAGAAGCTTCCGGTTGCTATAGAAACAGTAAGTGTTTTGAGACTCTTTGTTATGGACTGCAAATGTGCATTGGTTGCCCCAGTCTGAAAAATAAGCTTTTTTAACACTTTGATTATAAGAAACTACATTCATAGGACAAATGGATATCTAGAAATTTCAGGATTGCCTCATTCAAATTGATAGGACTTGGTCTTGGGAACACTAAATAGTTACACAGAGGCATTGCAAGTATGGCCGCTGAGTGAACAGACTTTCCTTGAAAGGGACTTTGTTTTCCTGAATTACCATTTTAATGGCTAAATAAAATTGTAGTAATGAAGCAAAAAGTCTACTTATTTGAAATCACAAGAGTTATACAATTTATTAATTTTACAAAAAAAAAAAAAAAAAAAAACATTTCAAAAACTGATTTAATAAAATTAGATACATTTTTTCATTACTGTATTTTCATAACATTCTCCATACCACAGAATACAAATACAACAAATTAATAAAATATTACAATTAAAAGAATAATAATTATTAAAATAATTAAGATGTAATAAAACAATAACTAGGAAAAGTGACTTAAAACACTGCAAAATCACTGTCCAAATAAAAAATGTACCCGCACTTGGAAATTGATTGGTGCAAATTTCAAACCCTGTATTACACATACAAAACAACAGTTTCGCATTTGTAGTAGTCTGATATGTTTTAATGTAATTTTTTTGTCATAAAAATGTCCATTTGTTTGTGCCTGTGATTGTGCATACCTGCCATTCTATGGCCAGAACTTCTTTATCCAGGTCATTCCCAGACACACTCAAAGTCTTCACACTTTCAGCATTTAGACAGTCCGTTTTATTCCCGTACTGATCAATCACTTCTACATCTGAGAGGGAAATAGAAGTTTAACAGTGAACTTTACAGTGAAGTTTATCTTATTTTAACAATCACAAAACTGCTGAGTGATCATCATGAGGATGAGAAAATGACAATTTTAATTTGTGTGAACTATCCCTTTATGCAAACTGAATGTAAAGTACATTTTTTCAGTGAAAAGTACTCTTTAAAAAAAAAAAAGTATGCTAAAGTGTACTTTTTACAAGGGTAAAGAGGCAGTTTTTCCAAATACATGATTTTCTTTCATCTGTGGATGATAGAAGCCATTTTATGCTGAAACAGCATTAGTTAAGGTCACAAATGACTCGTTAATCGCTTCTAAGTCTGTCTTTCTATTTTGATTCTTCTTGATCTCAGTGCCGCTTTCGAAAACTGCTGATCACTCAATTTTACTTACTCTTAGAGTCTTTGGTGTTTCTGATACTGCACTAAGCTGGGTTAAGTCCTATTTTTCAGATCGAAATCAGTTTGTCGCAATGGGTGGTTGTGGGTCTTATACTGGTGTGATGCAATCTGGTGTTCCGCAAGGATCAATCTTTGGTCCTTTACTTTTTATTATCTACATTTATCCTCTTGTTCAACTAATAAGATCACTTGGTCTCAACTTTCACTTTTATGCAGATCATACATCATTACATACATTTAAAACCTGATGTTAATTTGGCTGTGTCCTTTCCTTCTCTGTGTATTTGACATTAAAAATGGATGTCTAGAAATTGTCTTCGTCTAAACAATGACAATACAGAGGAAATGCTCAATGGATCACCCCACCAGCTACGCAAGGGTTGGTCTTTAACTTTAAAAGGTAACTTCAGTGATTTAGCATTAAGCTTTGTCTTTAAACTGGGTCATTTATGCAGTAGAAATGTGAAATTATTTTTGAATTTGGTGCCTTCTAGACTGAGAAAAGACAGCAAATTTATTTTTGTCTCATGTGGATGAAAGACAACAACTCCCAGAATGCACTTGCTTCGCTGCCCTACGAGGCCACTCCATACACTGTCGTTTTGATCTTCATAGTAATACAATCATTTCGTTCAGTTAGAGAATAAACACTACAATTAAAAACTGAACGTGTCTTTTCAATAAAGTGTGAGTGAGCCGAACGAAAGTCACGTCACAGACACAGGAAGAGTCAGATTTCCTCAGCAGTGTCAGATTTCCTTCATCACGTAGAGCTGAGGTAACGTTAAGCGCCAGTCTGGCACGTTTTCAGATCGCATATGGAAGCTAAACTATCACAGGAATTCATTGAAAAGTTGAAACACTCACTTTACTCTACACCGCGCTGCGTTATGATGATTGTCCGTGCGGCCATCTGTGTCTTACATGCTGTGAGTGAGAGCTCTCCCCTATGGGCGGGTTGATAACATGCGGAACAGCTCCATCTAGTGGCTGTAGTTTTAGCCTATGGCCAAAAAATCCAGAGTCTGGAAAATCCAGAGGAATTTTTCCAGAAATAAAATGCATAATTCTCTCGTCTCAGGGGGATATGAGGGGGGAAAGTACCATAATTTGAATATACTACCGGGTTTCTACTGATACAAAGCCTAATGCTAAATCACTGAAGTTACCCTTTAAGGGTAGATGGACACTTAAAACAAAATAAAAAAAATTGGCAGTGATATTTGATGCTCATTTAACATTTGTTCCTCATGTTCAAAACACTTTCAAGACAATTTTTCTCATCTCAGAAATATTGTCAGATTACATCCTGGTGGCTGAAAGGTTAATTAACATTTTTGTATTTTCTCGCATTAATTATTGCAAAATTCAGCCACGTGAATACGGTCTGGAAACAGGACAAGGGATCACATCACTCCTGTCTTGGCGTTTTTACACTGGCTCCCTGTCAAATTCTGTGTTGATATTAAAATGTTCATGCTTACTTGCGCAATTGTTCCAAAACTTTGGACTTCTCTGCCAGCTGAGATTAGGCAAGCAGATTTTTTTCTGTATTTTCACTTTCATTAATGCATTGTTTGTATTATTTTTGTATGTTTTATTTGTAGGGCTGTAATCAACCAGAGAAAATCTTGGTCGACTGAAGTCCTGAAATTTTCGACTAAAAATGATTAATTAGCTGCGCACTGTGCGCAGTACTTGATAGCCTTGTTGTCTGCCTAAATGAATTATAAATAACGTAAAAACTAGCAGGCTATTTGCAGTATATTAAATAGTTTTTGAGCTGATTATTTTGCACTGAAATGAATCTGACACAGGAGTCTGTCGGCTCTGACAGCGTTGCATCACATGCACCTGCGCAATATCATAGCCTATGATTTCCGAAAATATAGTACTATGTTGTCAACTAGATATCATCACAAGAACTTTTGAGGAACATGCAACATAATTTAGACAATTGTTTTTGTCATATGTATTATAATAACTGACAGACAGTATCATTTCAGCCGCTCTGTGCAGCTCGAACATATAGGATCAGCTCAGCTTCGCGGCTTAGACACGAATAGACTATTAAATTAAACCTTTTACTCTTAAACACAAAAGGCACGTCCACTTAAATAAAAAAAGGAATATTTATTAAACAAGCCAGATCAAGAGCAGAAAAAACGCTCACACAATTAAATAAATAATATACAGAAAACTAGCCTTCTTCAATCTGTCTCTCTTCTCCAGTGGGTTGGGCTAATCCAAAAGAAGTGAAAACAATGGGGGTGTTCTGAAGACAGTCCTGTGAAACAGGGGTGCTCTGAAAACACCCCCATTAGCAATTAGTGCTTTCCACCTGATGAAATGAACGCGGCGCAGCAAAACTGATGAAATGAACGCGGCAAAAAAAATCGACCAATCAGAATTTTGGTGATTGGTCGAGCCAGAACGTATCGACTAAAAATCGATTAATCGACTGGGAGATTACAGCCCTATTTATATGATCTTATTGTTGTGAAGCGCTTTGAGATGATACTTTTAAAGGAGCTATAGAAAATAAAGTTGTTTATTATTATTTCCATTGAATTAAAATTCAATTACAATTAAATTAAGTCTGATGCTTTAGAAAAATCCAAAAGCAACATAAAAGGATCATTAAAGTTTCATAACAGTAGACTGTACAACTTGAGTGCTATATGCCTGAAGTCATATAATAGCTTTTTGTGACAAACTTGCACTACCATTCAAAAGATTGAGGTCAGTAAGCTTTGTTAATGTTTTTATATAACATTCTTCTACCAGATGGAGAAACAAAAGGCCTGTTCTTGCAAGGGTCAATACAAATCAAATTATTATTGTTATTATTAATTATGACGAACCTATAGATGGTACTTACGTATGTTTCCTGACAGAAATTCACCCATTTTGACAGTCGACTTACTGAGGTTGACCCGCAAACGCTCAGGCTCATCTGGGCGAGGCCTTTAAAGACACACACATATAGAGAGATGCTTCTGCAAGAATATTTAGGTATATAATGAAAAACAGACATACACAGGACATGCATGTAGCTTACACAATGAAGAACGACATGTTGACCGTGTGCTGGTCGTGGAAAGACACATCGTAGAAATGCTCCCTCTGTGCTTGAGATGGGACACATAAATGTGGCAGTTTTCCCTGAGAAAGCTCTTCTGCGTTTAACTCTGCTGTCCAATTCACCTGCAAGACAAGCACAAATACACACAACTGAGTACAATAGTATGTTAGTGCAAACAGAATAAAACAATATGCAAAAACAAAATCACCTTAATCTTGCTGGTAAGTTTTGGCAGTAGGGGAACCAGTCTATTGCCCTCATCGTACAGTCTAAAGTGCAGGTTCCCTAGTGTGTCTCCTGCCGTCCAATTAATGCGCTCTGAATTTTGCAGCACCATGACATCATCAGAGTCCTCTTCCTGTCTGTAGACCTCCAAACGAGCTATTCGTGAGCTGGGTAATATGCGCAGCTGACGTTCCACACACGCCACTGTCCTATGGCTCTATGTGCACATAAAAATAATCATGTGGATGTCAAGTTAAACAGTTTAAGCAGAATAAACAGTTTAAGCAGAATAAACAGTTAATATACTTTACTATTATTAAAAATTCATTAACATCTTAACTAAGCTCTGGAACAAGATTATAATTTAATTTAAAAAAAAAAAAGAATAATGAAAAAAGAAACATATGCATGAAAGTATAGTATAATAAAATAATTAAAATGCATTAAAAAAAAAAAAAAAATTTTAAACAGTGCTGATTTTCATTTCATGTGAAATTACTCTGAAAGCCTTTAAACATACAGCCCCGATGCGGATTTTCTAGATTTTACTCACATACTTTGATAGCAAAGGAGACGAAAAACAATTATGAGAATTGATTGAATACTTCTTTTGAACAATATACACTATTCACCAAGAAAATATATTTTTTTATTAATTGACAAAGTTGGAATATTTTGAAACGGACATAAAATAGGGGTTGCACCGACTAGTCGACTTTAACGCTCTGCCATGACATTTTAAGCTTGATGTGGACTAGTCGCTGATCATGGCCTATTAAAGGCGCAACAGGACAAGAAATCTTTGAAGTCCCCTTTTTCGCTTTTTGCAACAGTTAAAATGACAAATAAATGCATACTCAGAGCGCTCCACGAGATACGTTTGATTATACCATGCTCAATATTGATTGGATGAAGGCACGTTTTAAACAGCTTGTTGTACACATTTTAAATTGCAGTTCTAAACTAATGCGCTGATGTCGCATACATATAGATAGTAGCTCGCACATCACGTGCAGATATTTCTCATTAATAACGACATTAGCGAATAGTCAATGTTGACTCGACTTTAAAATCACATAAAACGTCAACTACTGAAAAATCTCAAGTCGTTCAACCACAAACAAAAAGGGGCTGGCATCATCACATGATGTTCATAATTAGGGGTGTGCGATATATATTGTCTGCGATAATATCATAATTGTTGTTTTAACGATGTGCAATCTGAAATGATCGCGTATTTCCATCAAGCATGTGTGTGCATGCATACGCTACATGATTAGATGCGCATTTAGAGTGCACACTTTCACTGCGTGATTTAATCTATTATATAATTTAATATAGTTAATGAAAAAAAAAAATCACATGAAGATTGCAGATTTTCTCCAGGAATCAGCATGATAACAAATGTGATATTAATTTTATACAAGTTTACTAAACAAGAAGTAAATATTAAGTGACATACATTTTAGACACCTATTGTCTGTTTTTGCTCTATTTCACCAAAGCAAATAGTTCAAAACAAAGCCACAGCACTGTAATTGCGTCTCTGGGCAACACACGGAGGCCATTTCAGATGCAGCTTCTGTGTTTCCTCTTCATTGCAAAGATAAATTGTGTTGATATTTAATTTGATTGGTAACAGCCCTATTGTGTCTTATTATTATGGTCACTGCTGTGAACTGACCACCACACATAATATGAAGAACAGCACAATAACACACTCTAATAAGAGTGTGAAAACACTCAAGAAAATGTTTTGTCAATATCGCACACCCCTATTCATAATAAGGTTTTGATTTTAGCTTCCAACTAGGGCTGCACAATTAATCTCAATTAACCTGAAATAGCCTTTGTGATTTCATATTTGCAATAAGCCCTGTGATTATTTGCATGTTATGTTTGGGCTTTTAAGGAGGAACGGAATAGAGCACAATATTAGTTTTATCTCAATTGTTGGTTTCAATCGTTGGAAGTAGGGCTGCATGATTAATCGAAATTGAACTGCAATCTGTACAATCATGTGAGGCGAGTTTTGTAAAATAGGACATGCTTATTATTAAATGCCTAAAAGAGTACTTGCCCTGTTTCTCAGAAGGCTTTCTGTGCATGCGCAAGGGGAACACGGACAAGCAAAGTGAAATTGAGTTTCGGTTGCACAATGTCAAAATGTCAGGCTTTTAAGTATCCACGCAAACCCAGTCGGTTATGTCTTAAGTTGAAAATAAGCAGCTGAGAGAAAATAGTATGTGCACCAGTATATTGGATCTGTGCATTAATTCTTAAAGTGACAGCTGCAAGCGAAATATTATTTTCTAATGCGTATTCAATCAATGCTACTGTATGTTTTTACATTTGACAATTTTGTTAATCATACACGAGTTGCATAGTTTTCCTTACATAACTTTTGAATCATGAGAAAATATCATTTGTTTTTGACATTTGTACATGTAAGGGCTAGATTTTGATTGATGTGCATAGATATATATTGTATTTTATGCTTTTCTCTGATGTTTCAAAGCTAATCTACAAATGCCACGAGAAGCAAATTGAGAATAAATGACTCTTTTTGCAGTCAAGGTCATTAAGGCCGGGGAGAAGTTTAGGGAGTCAGATAAGATGTTTCCAAGTAAAATATTTACACGCCAGGTGGGCACAACTATTCTGGGATGTTGGTGAATATTATGGGATGTTGATGACTAATATGGGACATCGGAAGTAGGAGGCCTTATGATAATTTGCTCATGTTTATCCAATCATTTTTGAAAGTCTATGTTTGCTGAAAAATGTTTATGATTTGACTGAATAAATAAATAAATACTCTGTTTTGTTTGGAGCTCACTTCGTAGCTCTCTAAGGTATTGACCAAAATAATCATGATTTTCACCGGTTTACAAACTGAGTTTTTAAATGGAAAAAGCCTGCTATTATCTGCTTCCAATATCAGCCAATTCAGACAAAACACTGACAGCAAATGATCAAAACACAGCTATATTGTGCATCCCTATTAAATATACATTTCTTAAACTTTTACCTTGATTAAAAGCACATGAATCAGCATGCTTCTGAATATTAAAAGCAGAAAATTCCAGAGCACAAGGCAAAAAAATGATCAAGGTGGTTATAAAATAAACAGTTTAATATGTAGGGGAAAAGTACAGCAACTTACAGGAATGTTGAACTTCGCAGTAAGGGTTTGTTCAGTGTTTACAGTCTTCAGCAAAAGTGGTTTGGTCAGCATGAGTCCAGAGCCAGTGTTACTGCAGTCCACAACATCCACAGGAAGATCAGGGACTCCCAGCAACTACAAACACACATTGCACCAATCAGATGATTAACTTTAATCTTGTGCCAAGTTAAGTCTGATTCAACGTAATTTTTCAATGTAATTTAAGTTATAGAATCCAACATGTAGAACCAAACTGCCTAACATTACAAAATGAAATGCCAACTCAGGAAGAGGTATAGGACTGTGCAAGTGACTTATATTTTAGACTATTTTCAAACACCTCAGAGTCTTGGTCTTGGTATCTGTTTAGGTGGTCTTGACTACAACACTAATGTGTGCTTGATAAATGTGTGTACACACTGAATTACTAAAACTAAAGTACATAACTGGTGTGTTTGTTCATGAGTACTACCTGGCAGCGAACCACGAGTTTAGGATGAGTCGTGATATTTTGGTACTCATCGTGAACCTCCACTCTAAAGTTTGCTGGAGTCCCATTCTCGATAGACACATCTTCATCCGGAAACACTTCCAGAGTGTGTGGCGGGCCTGGAAGATAAATTTAATCTGGATTTTACATTCGGAAGTACAGGTTCTTTCTGTTGCTGTTTCAGTGTTTTTTTTTGTCATACCGGGTTGCAGAAGAATTTGAAGAGACTGGTTGTTCTGCTTCAGCCCTGGGATGTGCACCTTCACTGTTAACATCTGTTAACAACACACACACACAAATATCACATGCAGATCTAAGTTCTGCGCAATAGTGTCACTGCAAAAATAATTAGTTTTATTAGAGTTTTTTTCCAAACACTCCATCTTTGTGTGGGGGGGGGGGTCTGTTTCCAGTGGACTATAACATTTTTGCTCTATAACGATTACTTTTGGTTTTTCAATGACACTGGCTGTGGAATCTCAGAAACTCAACGGGGGTGAGGCTGTTGGGTATTTTTGTTGGGATTATTGGTATATCTTATTTTTGTGTGTTGCCTCTTAAATGATGTAGTATAAAAAGTACAAGCAGCAGATTTCTCATGGACTCAAATAATCTTTATTTATTGCGTTATGGAGGGATGTGCATTGTTTGAATTTAGCTGTTTTCTGAATGTAATGCTGTTACTGATGAGATTCAGGTGTTTTGTCAAGTCAAATTTATGGAAGGTCTCTTGTACAATACATTACAAGCCTAAAAGAACCCTGTGGTAACGATAAGACTTACAGGAAGTGTTGCATCTGTTACATCACTCAAACATTTATTTTCAATATTTAAAACCATTATGTTGCTTGATATTGAAGTATATTTATAAATAAATGTTATTTTGAAATTTCTAGTCTAAGGGTGTACTCACACTAGGCAATCTGAAAGGTGCCCGGGCTCGTTTGAGTCTGATTTGGTTGACTAGTGTGAGTGCTCCATACCGTGCCTTGGAAGAGGTGGGATAGAAAACGGTTTGGTCGGGCTCGGGCGCGGTACGCATGTAGTGTGATCGCCAACCTCGCCGGAGCACGGCACAGCTGTACACTTCGGTCATCATTACGACAGCAAACAACAAACTATTACTACTTGGATACACCTTTTCAATTAATTCAAGTATATTTAGGTTTATAACGGGCCTGGTTCTCACCTTATTGATGAACATGAATTGTAGTTTACGAGTATTTTAAATTCCTCCATTAAAGTCAGCTGTCTCCGTAATAATCTTCTGATACGTGCGGTGCAATCAAGTGAAAATTGCTGCACGGCATAAATTATAAATCTATAAGGCAGTCTATTAGCGAAAGAAGCGCTTTTCTTCCGGTCTTCTTCAAAAGAAAAAGTTGCATCGTGAATGACGTAAGCGTGCTTTGGCCCGGTATGTTAAGTGCAAGTGTGAGTGCAGGCCAGCGGGGGAGTGTGGATCGGGGACAATCGCGCTTGGGCATGGTACAAGGCAACCGTGCCTACTGTGAGTACACCCTTAGTGCACACAAAAGCCTACTTTCAAAAATATTACAAAATCCTAATGATTCCAAACTTTTGACCAGTAGAGTGTAGACTCATTCCTCTCCTCTTAATCTGCCAAACACCTTCATGCATCTGTTTAACAATAATATGCTCATGTTGATTTCACAAATACATTCTTGACCATTCTAGAGACGTAACTGTAGACTGATCCCTAACAGTAGATTGACCCCTTGACCGAAAATTGCCAGTCAAATATTATAGGTTGTATTTTTAAACAGAATGAATATTTTGAAAGGGAAATCTGAGAGGTGAATATGGAATGAATATTGAATTTTTAATCATGAAAATGTGTGTGAAATGTTTTGAGTTGAAATATTCACATCTTAAATATACAACCATGTTGAATTTTAGCCCATAAAAATGCAAGCCCTTAAAAATACAATGCCTTAAAATGCAAGCATAGATAATGCAATGCATATTTTCAAGTAGTGCAATTCAACAAGCTTTTGTTTCAAAAATATTTGGCTTTTTTTTACTTCCATAACCACCTGTGTGTGTGCACCTATGCACCTAAACGTGAATTTCTCTGTCCAAGTAACACAAAGAAAGAGTAAACATTGTTCATTTATATATATTAACACCATCGTAACAATACAAAGCAGGTGGAAAATCTGCAAACTCACAAATGAACTAAAACACTCCAAACAAATATTGGTGGATATTGGTTGAGTCAATGTTGCGATGCCGAATTGTTCATGATTCTCAAACGGAGAAAACGTCGCCCAGAATGATGTAAAACACTGCTAACCTTGTTTTGTTGACTGATCTTTCCCATGGCCATCACATTTTTGATGACAGAAGTGGTCCCAAATGCAATCCCTTCATAACTCAACTTTAGTGAACTAAAAAGAAAGACATTTTACCATTAGAAAAACACAAGTAAATGCAATTCCAAGGTAGCCACATCCAAACAAACATTTTTGAATTTAGAAAAGCTAAGGGCGTTGTTAGGCACGACACTGCGTCTTGGGGCTTATTGCTTTAGTATATATGAAGTGAGTACCATATTTAATTGGCAGAGAATCATTTGACATTTAAGTGATATTGCATAGTTACGAAAAGAAACACAGGAGAAAAAACACGGTAGCCACATTCCTTGGAACCAGCAGTTGAAATTGTTTCAGAAAATTCTGATATTAGAATAAAACTACATTCTATTTAGACAGCAACATTGTTTTGAAACAATACCAATATCTTTGGTAACAACCTAAACTGTTTTCTTTTTTTTGTACTGATTTACAGTACAAGTAAACAAAAATTCAAATCTCAAAAAGTCAAGTCACCTTTATTAAAGATTTATAAAATGAAAAACATCAAATTTAAGCCAATAAATGATTATGCATTTATATATAACTCGTAGGGATGCACAATTTTTGCAAATATAAAAAATATATATATTTTGACCGATACCGTTATACATTTGTGTTGTTTCCAAACAAAGAAAAAAAGACAAGTCTCTCCTGTGTAGGAATTCCTTGTGCATACAAACAAATGGTATATATAAAAAACGGCAGGCGGGCTGCATAAAAATTCAAATTCACTCTCTGAAAATAGGTAGCACTTATGGAAAAGAAATACAGCTGTTACTCCTGTACACAAAGCAGCTGCACGTGGTCTTACATTGGTTAATAGCAGCAAAATGCAGGTCTGGGTATTGTTCAAAACTGTTTGATATCAATACCGATACTTTGACTTCGATACCAGTTCCTGAACGATACTTTTTTTCTATACCAATTTTATTTTCCAGTTTTAACAAAATTATATTACACATTACCTCAAACAAAACTGAGTCTGTAAAAAAAAAAGTAAATAAACTCTAAAAAAGACTCATATAGGTTACTGGGGCGCGGAATATGCCTTGAGCTCAAGCATAAAGGTGGATAAAGGTACATAAAGGTGGCCGCAAAGCACTAGCAAATGTAGCCTAATCTTTGTAAATGTAAAAATAGCAAGGAGACATTCATTTTAATTGTTTATTAATAAACTAGTGTTTTCTGAGTCCCTGTTTGGCTGCAGAGATGAAGTTGCTGACTCATCATCTCCGTTGCCATGATGACTATACTCATGCCTATAGAGGGAAATGCACCTTTCATTTGGATTACATAAAGTATTTGTTTTTTAAATTGGCTCGTTTAAGCTTTACTTTCGTTTTGTTGTGTTTATTCTGTGAATTAAAGTTCCATTGCTTGTTTGTTGGTTGACTCCTCCTTCCCTGAACTATGAGCATTGTTACAAGGGCATTTCTAAAGTATGTACTTGGATCTCTCTAGAGAGCTTGTGCGTATCTACTTTGACCTTACCTACATTCCAGCTGGGGTTTAATGCCACAGGGTGGCTGGGTGGGATAGTCAAACTCATCCCTAAAGTCAAGAGGAATATTGAAGGGAACTCCCACGTGGACAGGAGAAGAAATTATGCCTAGCATAAAAGATACTGCTTCGCCTTCTGTTGGAGAAACACAAAGACAAAAGACAAAGAGAGAGAATTTAACATGGAATCTGACAGGAAATTACTTCCATTAAGTAAATCATGGGCTAATTTTCATTTTTGGGGGAACTATCCCTTTAAAACCAAGTGTAAATGGGGGCAATGTTTGTTATACCTTTAATCGAGAAATTGAGGGTGTAATTGGGTAGTTTTTTTCCAGCCCATTCACTGGATGAGTTGTCACTCAGAATAGTCTGCAGATGCAGCGTGTACAGCCCAAGCTTACTGAGATTCTCTGGAAGAGAAAACACTCCGTTAAATGCATTAACTAATATTAACTGACAATGAGAAATGCATTTGTTGCCATAATATTTATAAAACTTTCTAAGTAAAATTACAATAACATACACATACAAATACATTGCATGCCATATTTATGACCGTCAGCGGGCCAAAGTAATGGCAGTAAATTTATATATTCACATATGGAGATGGATTGTGGATTAAGTATATCTACACACATGTCTGTGAATGCTAGATCTGGTAGGGTCTGTGGACTTTATTTGTGGATCAAATCCAACTTTTTTCTATGCATCTCAGTTCATGTGCTTTTGTATTCACCAGCATTACTTTGCCCTGCTGATGGTGATAAATATAGCAGAGGAGTGGAAATAGCCACATGACTGAAACAGATGAATGAACATATGTGATTCATTGATTTTTACCCATGGTCTTGAACCAGAATTCCCATTTGGTTGAATGCACACCAATGTGGGAGTTAGTCTGGACATCTCCTTTAGGAGCTAAAAGGAAGAAAAGGATGCAAGCCCATTAAAATACTCTATTTCAGTAGAATATTCTACACAAACATTACAGAAGTATAATAACAATGTACATTTCATTGGATTTACATAGTTATATAAGAAATAATGATGCAGTCTTTAAAATCACACTTAATTCATGTGCTTAAATGTGATCAATTAATCGGCATTCTGCAGCCGCACTATGAGACTATGACGGGTGTCCAATCCTGCTCCTGAAGGGCCACTATCCTGCAAAGTTTAATATGATGTTTTTGTTCCCCTCGCTAATCACTATATTACGTTGGTCGAGTGTTGGGAAATAACTTCCTTCTGTGATCTGTTGTGGCGTCTTGACACAGAATAAGGCAAGATCCAAGGCAAAATATATTCACTTATAGAATTCTATACAATAATAAAGTCTATGAAATTAGCATTGAATTATACATATAGTTTTTTTATTATGAAAATATCCAAGATGGTTTGAAGAATACAGATTAAATGATATATTGTCACATTCGTGTGTTTATTGTCTTCATGTTTATTC
Organism: Gobio gobio; assembly: GCF_949357685.1. NCBI lineage: Eukaryota > Metazoa > Chordata > Actinopteri > Cypriniformes > Gobionidae > Gobio > Gobio gobio. The sequence continues at coordinate 13,867,621 of NC_137098.1, read as the reverse complement.
AGTCAAAATATTCCTGTGTTTTTCATTCAGAAGCAGCGAAAGCTGGATGATTTCGTTGTAAGGGATTTCCTGGAACGTCATAATCAACTTATGTCGTTCCAGGACATCCCTTACAACAAAATTGTTGTCTTCTCAGTGGATGCAAAAGAGGCTCATATTTAATATTAAATACTAGTGGTTCAACGGATAACAAAACTCATGGTTCGGATCCTATTACGGTTTTTGAATCAGGAATAGGATAAAGAAAGAAAAAGATAATTGGAAGAGGGAGGGGGTAACTTTGCTTTTCCTTTATTGCTTAAAGCTCACTTTAAGTACTCCAATACCACAGCAAAAACTACAAGCCTAACTAATAAAGTTAAAACGTTATTAAAGCCAAATGAACAGACACTAAAAAGAACAAATACATCAATTACAAGCATAGATAAATATAATATAACAAAGTTACAAATAAAGTAATGTAACTACTAATAGTAGTATTTTTAATAATATTTTATAATATAGATAATAGATTAATCTTTGTTAAAGCTGTGTTTTGTTGTTTGATTAACAATGACAGACAACAGCAGGTATTTATAGGCTGCTGTCACTTTAAGACTTCATGCACAGATTCAAAATAAATTATACACAACCGGTTTATTTCTCAAGTCATTCGTAACTTAAGACATAACCGGCTCTGTTTACTAGAATACTTGCAGAGGTGGGTATTTTGACTTGATTTGTGTGTATGTGGGGACGCGAAAGAGGAATCAATTCAGAGTTTGTGTGCGATCTGAAGCACGCCTCTGTGTGTGGCTGTGTAAAGTACCGAATTCATTTCTCCTTTGCCTTTTCCAGCACTGAAATGTTTTTTTAAATCAATTGAATGTGTAAACTAGCAAGACAAAACATGTGCAACTGATAACCTTTCACTCTATTGCGATTAAACTTGCAATTGATCCGCGAATCACATGAGTGCCGAACCGTGGGGTCTGGTATTTGATTTAGAATCTTTCCAATGATGTATATTTTGTCAAGATTGAATAAAGACATTTTACTTTACTTATAGGGTATGTATGTTTGCATGCATGTTAGAGCTGCACAATTAATCGCAATCTCAATTCAAACACCCACGCAATCTTATTCCTAAATGACCCATGTTAAAATGAATGATGGGTGTCCAATGGCACGCAGCAGGGCGAGCATTTCAATTCATTCCTATGGAAAATGAGCTTCACACTCGCACTTGAGTGCAAGCTTAGCTTCCATGGGAATTAATTGAAAATGCTCGCTCTGCTCCGTGCCAGTGGACACATGACCATTGCTTCTGATGCGAAAGCTCTCATTCATTGATATATACGTTAACTTTTTTTTGCACATAGCACTGGTGCTACAGAGGTAGAAAGTTTTGTAGCACTGGCCACACAATTGTAGCACATGTATAAAACGTATGTTAACATGTCTGAAAAATGCAAAAAGTACTATAAAATACAAAACTATAATAATAACAATTATTATTATTGTAATTATTATTATATTTTACAGAAAAACATATTAGAAAGGTCTAATGTTTTATAATAAAATATTAAATTATGATAAAAAAAATTGTGACTGTAGTGTCTTAATTTTTGTCTTATTTTATGTATTCACTGAGAAAGAAAAAAGTACTGTACACTTCTCTACAGCCCGAATCTATCACTGTACAGAATATTATAAAATAAAAATTTCTGCCTCATTCTGTGATTTGAAGCATGTCAGATTACAAAAGTAAGTTACTTCAAACACTCGATTAAATGTTCTCTTGGACAACAGGTTTGTAAACGCTTCTCATTACAAGTTTGGAAAGATATTAGGCAGATGTTGCTTTTTCTAATGCACATTAAGGGGGCTTTCACACTGGGCACGGTTGCTGTGGTCCAAGTCAGAGCGCCATTGTTCCTGGCGCCCCCCGCAGCATTGGTCTGGTTTCACACACAACTTGTGCACTTGTTCATCTTTTTGACATTTTTGACACTTTTTTGACTCCCTTCTGATCAACCTAATAAATCTCTCAATATTTTCCCCCTTTTAGAAAGTCATAGAACCATGGATTTTTTCATTTGCTATAGGAGCAAATGGGAACACAAAATTATATATTTGTTGTAGTTTGTGTTCACCACTGTATAGGTTTACCCAACTGTGACAACTTCTGTTTCTGAGAACCTCAGTGTCCATAACCGCTACACTATATACTAGTAAACTATTAGTATACTTGTACTGTACTTAACAAACCCGTTTTCAGAAACACTGTATTTTGATCATCAAAATCGCATAAAAAAAAAAAAACTTTAATTATCATGCTCTGACTACAAATAATAACAAAAAAAATAATACATGCAACTCACAGTGCCAGATGACTTTCAGATCAATCCACAGTTTCTTAGAATTGCCGGCCACAGGCAGTCGAGACATTGACTCTCCATTTTTGTTCAATACCTCCACTTTAATCGGACCTGGACAAGAACAAATTTATACTAAAATCTTAGTGCTCTAGGTAAAAGATAAGGGTATGGGCTTGCAAGTATATTTTGAATTTTATAAAGTAAAAGGTGTGAGTTAACACCTTTGGCTAATCTATATACTGTAAGTTTGTATGTGTGCGAGTTTGTTTACCCATAGGTGTCCCAGCTGGACGAGCATCGTTTTCAACCCAAGCGTTTTCCTCAGGCCACGTGACCCTCAACCGGTCTGGAAGTCTGATAACAAGTCAAAGTAATTAAAATCACACACAAAGGGCCAGATTTACTTAACAGGGCAATCTACCAAGAGCTGCGTTGAGTCGCACACAAGCAGAGCAGCTGATAATACGGGTGATCTACTAACAACACACCAGTGCAGGCTCGACAAAAGTGCGCATCGAGGGCGCATATCAACCTCAACGCTCGCAATTTTTTTAAATAAACATTTTTTAAAAGCCAGTTAATGACCCCTTTAATACTATTAAGATTTCCACACACGAAAAATGAATGTAATTTTTAAAGAAAAAGACTTAATATGCTAAAGTAAAAGGCAGTTTTATTGTAACCCGTTTCTTTAGCATTATCCTATTAAGGATAATGCTGTAAACTATATAGGGAGCCCTTACTCACACATAACTATAATATTAAAGGTTAACAACAGAGCCCAAACTATGAGCCTAGATTCAGCTGATATTCATGTTTAGATATAATAATCAACACTCAAATAACACATTGTGTGCAAACATGTAAACTTCACATAAGGCAGTTTTTGCATTAATTCCTAAATCTTATTATAAAATTAGGTACAATTTCATAAAATGTATACACAGTGGCTGTAACTTTCATGACAGATTTATTTAAACATACATTAAATAATCAAGATGTCACTAAGATGTTAAGTAGAATTAATATATATATATATTTAGTGAAAGTTGATTTCTCTAGTCAATTTACAGCTGTGGACACTGAAGGACTTCTGAGGTAAATGATTCTACATGACATTGTTTACAAGCTGTTTGACGTCTTTCCGCGGTTGAAACACTGACTGAGCGATTACACGACATATGATACGTTTCAGTAAGTGTTAATGTATCCTCAACATACCTTAAGATATTAATTCATGTTTATTCTTCTGGAAGAGATGATTGCCTTCACTTGCGCGCGCGCAGCCGGAATTGACACGAAAAAAAAAAACACTAAAAAGTATTACGGTGATATACAGAATAAAAGGCTGGTCTTACTTTGCAAGCTCATTCTCAACGTTTTCCTTAATGGCTGTGGTTGTGGCCAGTCTGTCGATCTTAAAGATGGGAATGATTCTTTGCTCATTATACAACTCCTTCGGTTCCTACAGAAACACATCACAGAGACTTATACCAAAGCAAAAAGCCACAAAAAAAAGAGATGTTCTGAGCTTGTCCACAAGTACAAAAAACATTGTACAAACTACCATGTTGAGTTTGAACAGCAGTGAAGGACCCCTCACTAATAATTAACCACTGCACCGAAACAAGAGTTTAAACTTTGTGGGTTATGTGCAGCTTTGAATACTGGAGAAACGCATACATACAGTATACACCAAATAAGGGCAGAGTTTAGTCGCGACTTTAACTCTTTTGTCATACATTCATGCATCTATTTGATTTGGAACAAAATAAAAATAAAATTGACAAGAATTGCAATATTGTCTAGGCAATTCCAGGATGTCTTTGTACTACAAAAATTATTAAAACACTGACCGAAAGATCTAAGAATGAAGGTTAACAAAACATGGTCAACCTTTTACAAGACCATCTCCAAATTGCTTGACGTTCCTGTGCCCATTCCAAGCCAAAGTTCTGGATGTGACATGCATTGAACAGAATTGATGGCCCTATGAAATCTGTTTTACTCAATTCACTCCTGATGATTAATTGGTAGTTTGTAACCGCTGGAGTTACAATTCTCCTTTATGGATTAGAGATTCTGCCTAACATCTAATTTCCTCACCAATGTAATTACGACGTGTCCTCCTGTGGCGTACACATCACCTTCATGGTCTCCGTAAAGCAAGAACTGAACTATAGAGCCAAATAAGATGGGCTGAGTTTTCACTGATTTCACCTGAAAATGTTAAAGAAAGACATTTAAGAACCCTAGAAATACAACATCTGACTAATAAAATTTCATAAAATGGCCTGACTCATTTACATATTTTTATGTTATTCGTTGTTTACTGTCACTCCTAAAAGATACTAATTAGTTACACACTTATACAATATAATGTCTTACAACCCCTGACAAAAGATATTCATCCAGTTTTTTCATTTCATAGCAAATAAACATACCGGAAATTACACAAAACATTTTGAGTTGCCAGACAAACTGTCTTAGTGATTCCATGTTGTATGTTAATTTAATTTTCATTTATTTCACAAAAATAATATATAAACACATTTAATCACACATCGGTTCTTGAAATTTAAGAATCAAAATGAGAATTGATTAAAATCCAGAAATCTATATTTTCACCCCAGCCCTAAATGTTATGCAACATAATGTTACTTTTTAGGAAGTAATGTAATATAGCTTGTAACATTCACTTTTAAAAGGAACACCCCTACACAGGTATTGTCTATGACTGTGTGAAAATGTGAAAACTACTAGATCTCACCAATTGTCCTTTCTTGTAAGTCTTGCCGTCCCACTTAATGGCTTGGAATTGAGCCCAGGGTGACTGAAGTCGTTTGGGCACATCTTCACGTGTCCTCGCACCCAGAAATCCCTGAAACATCACCTGCAAACACACAAAGACAATCAATTGTTTGCCATCTAAATGTGAGGACAAAATAATACTGTGACACAAAAGTTCTTTTTGCAAACTCTCACTTTAGCCCGAAACACACTTGGGAGTTACATACACATTCCAGTTGATAACAGTTAATTAATTAGTTAACATTAATGTTTATTTCAACATTTACTAATACAAAAAAATCAAAAGTTGTATCTGTTAATATTATATTTAATATATCTGAATTAACAATGAACAGTTGTGTTTTTATTAACAAACATAAACAATGAAAAAAATCAACAAATGAAAAGTTATTAAACCTGTTAAAGGGTCCAATAATGCGCTTTTACAAAATCTTGATTTTGTTTTTGGGGTGTACTAGAATGTTTTCATGCTTGATTTTTCAAAAAACGCATTATTTTTCACACATTTTACACAATTAAAGTACCTCTTTCACCAGTTAAAATGCCTGTTTTGAGTCTTAAATTAGTTAATTAACATCTTACATTTATTGTAACAGGTTAATGTGAAGATTGTTCTAAGATCACTTAAATTAAAAGTTATTTTTTTAAAGCCTAAAACATTTTCAAATTAATAGCTTTCAATTAAACTGTAAAGTTGATTGTCTATCATTAATGCTTTTAAAAAATTATATTTCATAGAGACATCAATAGCTGTATTAGTATCAGTGATACTGGCCTTCATTCATAAAAAAGATGCCATTATAACAAATATTTAAAATATACTGTCTTAAAGTTGTTTCTACATTAATTTTGAGTAACTCTGAAATTTCAATATAAAAAATGCTGATGTTTTAATCAGGATTTTTTTAATCGATTGACAGCACTAATGAAAATTTGATACTGTCAAATGCCTAGCCACAGTAATGCAAAAGCATGTGTTAAGCATGTTCAATGGAACCACACATAACACACTGATCGAACAGTTATATCTGCGCTTTTGTTTGCCTACTTGGCCTCACACTAGCAGACACATACATACCTGCTTATCAAAGTGTTCATGACATTCTTTTAGCCAGAGAATAAACTCCCTCTGAATCTTCACTCGTTGCTCCTGGATAAAATAGTACAGAATGTGTATACTGGGCTTTGAAGCGGTGTTAAAACATGCATCTTTCAGAGTTCAGGAGTGTGTTTCTGTACCTGGCCATTGTGCACTCTGGTAAAAATGGTGTCTTTGTCATTGAGTTGAAGCTCCAGGTCCATGAAGGTAAGTTTGTTGGTGCTGACTTGGAATCGGTCATTGGCGAAGAGAACTCCTGAAATCCGGTTATAACACTCAAGCGGCACTGCACCTTTCTTAGGCCTTTTACACCACTCAAACCTAACAAACATACAAATAATCATTTATGTTAGGCATCATAGATATTTCTGTAAAGAATGCATTCTTGTTTGCCCTCTAATTTCTTTTAAGTATTGGTCTATATTTACAAAGAATTTGCATATCAAGTTAAAAACAGTTAAACTTTTTAAAAGGAGACTCCTGCTCTGCTACATTCCACTCCATCTAACTGTTTCTGAACATAAGAATGTGTCCTGTGCGAATGTCCCATAAAGCAGCATTTCCCAATCCCTTTAAAAGCCCCATCAATAAGTCCCCCTTCATCCACAAGTCTCTCCAGTCTTCAGTTATACATGCTCTTTAATTTTTTATATATTTTTTCCATGCACATTTGACCAATTCCAAACCAAAGTGAAAAAATGCCTTATATTCAGATGTGGATAATTATTAGTTTGTTTTTTTCTACAAGTAACATGAAAAAAAAAAAAAAACAAGCGAGATTAAAAAGTATATAATGTCCATAAGAAGTATTCAGCACTCTAGAAATGTAACAGTTAAAATGTGACCATTGAATTTAAGAATTAAGAATAAGGAGGGGAAAAAAACATACTCCGAGACAGAGGTGTAGGGAATGAGCCGCCCATTCCAGAAGCACTCAAAGATCGGCCGCTTGCCACGGCCTTCGGGATTCAAAACTATACAATCTTCATCTTCATCCTCAGAAGGACCTAAAACACAACCACACAAACCTATATATAAAAAATATCTCAGCAGTCAAACTGTAATCAGCTATAATTATAGCATCTTTCATCACTGACATTAGTGTGGAATGGACAATTTATTATTTATTATTATACTGCATTATTGCTGCCATTTTTCTAAAGCAAGCATTATAGAGTAAGTCTCTGTATGCAAACTGTTTATTGAAGAGGTGTGCTAATACTTTTGGAAAGAACAGGAATTACAATTTACACCTGGCTCTGAAATGGATGAAAAAACAAAGACAAAATTTGTATGCATATGTGACTCCAAGATTACAGATGACAGTGTCACAGTGATAGTGTAAATGAAAACAAACTGTCCAAAATAACCAGAAAGCTTTTAAAAAAAAGGCCATATGGCATTTTACATATTATATGGTCATATCATTACCCTTTTAGTCTTGATTTTGGGTAGGACTGCAACAACCAAGCGATAAAATCAATAATTGACAATGAAAATAATCGACAACAAATGTCATTATCGATTAGTTGCGTCTGCTCACCGTGCACTGAAAACTTCCACCAGTTGCGTCAAATTACAGCACTGAATAACGCATTTCTATGGACAAAATACATCTAAAAATAGTGGAGGAAAGCTGCTGTTGGAAAAGATCCAAGCTGCCCAAAACATGAGAAATTTAAGATTGAAATTAATGCATTAGTTAATGCTGTCAGGCGCTTTGACAGATGTGTGTGCTGTTTAATGTGTGATATGTTTCCTCTGAGCAAAACTTTCATTTTACGGTTATTTCCTTATCTGTAAGTGTTACAAATTCACACAAGTATTTAAATTTAGCATGAAGGCTCGTCCTGACAGTCTACGTTAGACTTCGGACTTTACGGAAAAGACTTTTTCATAATTTTTTATGCAGGGATTTAAACTGTTCTTTTGCTTTATAGCTCTTTTGCATTTGGCATAGAAAGACATATTCACTATACATGTTTTCATAGCATTCAGTTGGCACGTTTGTTTGAAGGACAGCATTGGGTAAGATGTGGAATAGTGTGTTTTGTCAAAAAAAAATAAAAAATTTGGGCTTTTTTTTTAAACCCGATTCATTGAAGAAATAATCGACCAACTTATCATTTATCATCAAAATAATCGTTAGTTACAGCCCTATTTTTTATATTTGAAGAGGTTTTGATGGGATGGATTCTGGAATCCACAGCCACTTCAATATACTGAATATCTTTTAAGTGATTTGTGATAAGTAATTTGTAATCAAGTTAATCAAGCTTATAGGATTTACGTAGTTATAGAATTATATGTCTTTTCACTGGAACATGCTCTCTCTTTGTTCGTGAGAGAAGCACCCAACACATGTTAAAACAAATAGTTACTCTTCTAACGGATCCTGACAGCCTAGGTCATTGGGGTTACGTGACCAATTCTTACTTTACTTTTCATCTTAAATCACTAGATAATAATGACAAAAATGGTCTGAACCTTTTAAGTATATCTTATCAGTATCTTTTAGGGAAAGTTTCCTGATCAGAGCTAGAGCTTGACCAACTCCAACCTTGAAGAAGCTGTGTGTGTGTGTGTGTGTGTGTGTGTGTGTGTGTGTGTGTGTGTGTGTGTGTGTGTGTGTGTGTGTGTGTGTGTGTGTGTGTGTGTGTGTGTGTGTGTGTGTGTGTGTGTGTGTGTGTGTGTGTGTGTGTGTGTGTGGGCGTGTGTGTGTGGGCGTGTGTGTGTGGGCGTGTGTGTCCTTTTGTTACAGGAACTGTAACAAATGGCACACAGGGGAGATGAAATGACAATCTGACAGACAAACTGGAGCCTAGAAACTCGTGACCTCAGTGAGTCACTGTGCATAAAACACTATCTTGGTTGTCTTCTGGAAAATCAATGGAGATATGTTTCTGACTCTCGGCCCACATGTGGATAAGTTTATCTGTCTTAAAGGGGTGGTAAAACACATTCTTTTGAAGGCTTGACTGTGTTTGTGGGGTGCACTGTAACATGTGTTCATGCTTCGTTTAAAAAAAAATTGCCTTATTTTCATATATTTGACCTTTATTCTACACTGCTCTGTCCCTCCTTGTAAAACGGTCTGATGCTTTCCGGGTTGTATGAAGCCAGTCCCTCAAAAAATACGCAGTGGGCTCAGATTGGTTAGCTGGCCCAGTGTGTTGTGATTCGCTAACCGCAGTGCACGTCGGAAACGTCACGCCCTTTACCGGAGGCTGTTCAGTATTAGAAACAACGGCGTCAATAAAACCACACCAATCTGAGCCCGAATCAGACCCAGAACATTTGAATGAAGATGATCGAGCAGAACCTGTTCATTCCTCAAGAGTAAAGACTGCGGATCTATAGTGATCGCTACTGAATGGCACTTTAACTTTTGTATTTTTAGAACGATTATAGCCAAATATCTGTCGCAAGAACTAACCCAAAACGAACACTAAGCACTGGCTTTAACTAGTAAGTTAGCCAAATCACACACAGAACCATGTTTAGCATGCCTGTAGATAAACAATACATAAAAGCTCTAATCAAAGAATCATTTACACTAATGTCAGGTTCACTGTTGAGATTTTAACGTTAATGTTTGTAACGTTAGGTGTTCGTCGAATAACGTTAAGTATGAATGAGCTTTTAACAGACTGGTTTGCAGAACAGCGCTGTCATCCGTTTACTTCCTTGCTACAACCTATTACAGGAAAACACATCGATGAAAAATAAATCAGACTTACTGGTTGTGGCCCTTAAACTGCTTCTGTTTGTAAATCCAGCTTTCAGGACAAGCCGTTGTGCATATCCTGTATTGAACTCGCGAAGTTTGTGGAAGATTGTGTTGTCCTCCGTGAAATGTGCAGCGCGCGCGTCGTGCATCCACGCACCGGCAGTGTTTTTTTCATGCAGCTGACGTTGTGCAAATCTGGCATTGAAATCGCGAAGACGGTGGATGTTTTCCTCTGTTAGATGTGCTGCAGAGAGCCCTGCGCGTGCCTGATTCCCCGCTGACTCAAACACACGTGCATATAACATGCTGTATGTTAAACGCTCTGCAACGTACCCCCGTCCCAAGGACTGCTGAACAGAGCAAGTGCCCCAGACCTGCAATCCGGATGAAAATAACAGCTTTTCCTCGGCATCGCGGCAACAACACTCCAGCCTAACTATACCACAACAGCGCCGCGATACAAAATGGCCTCACCCCCCCTTATTTAATATTCTCGGAGGAGGGGTTTATGTAAATATTGAGCCTGTTGATGTCACCAACCCTGGAGGAATGTGTGTAGTCGCCTACTGGCCGTTTGCTGTAGTTCTTAGAAAATGATTTCTTTAAAAGCAGATATCTCCCTTTGCTTTAAACTTTTTTTTAACGTTGAAACTTTGCAGATGTTGTTTATGCTCAAGCAGCAACATTACACGTTAGCTAAAGTTAGAATAGTGAAATCGTTGTTTACCACCCCTTTAACCAATTACAACCATTCAACCTGAAGTGATTTAGTTTAGTGCCCTGTGTTAAGAGTATAATTGCTGCTGTATTGAGTGTTTACGCAGAGCGGCCAACGAACCTAATGCGTTGTGTTGAAGCTGACTTTTGCTGATGAAACCGCACACTATTCTAAATTTTCTATTGTATTCTAAATCTAAATTTTCTTCAATTGATTCTTCATATCATATCTGGTCCTCGGGTCTTAACTGTCAATTCTCCTACAGTTTCCATGCTTGAATGTTCACATAATTCACTTTGTGGCAGCACCTCTCTTCCCAGTCTTGCGGTTTAAACCCAGATATATTTAATTTTCCACTACATGTCACAGTCTTGTTCGCACAGCTTTCAACGTTGGATGAGCTCGACACATGTGCAGTACATTTGCTTTTCTATACTATACAACAGTGGTTCCCAAACTGGGGTATGCGTACCCCTGGGGGTACGTGAGGTGACAGAGGAGGTACATGAACAAAATGCTGAGTTTTGCTGTTCATTTAATTCTGCCCCACCTTAAAATAATATTAAAACCGAGCATTCATTTCCAACAGGCACAGAGCTGAACTGGTAATCTGGCATAACGGGCATTTTCCCGGTGGGCCGACGCAATTTGGGGCCAATACAAGGTTATTTATTTATTTTTTTGCCACTGGTCCATCATGCAGGGACAGCGGCCCATTGGTTTGTCTTCTGAATTGACAGGCCAAAGCTAGAGAGACCTCCCCTCCTCCATATTCATAGACTGTGTCCATATTAGGCGCGTTTTTTTTTTTTTTGGCACATGAAACTGCAAAAGGCAAATATCCGCACAGCGCTGCCGCTGACGAACCTACACTGCGTTTCTGCTGCTCTATGAAGTGATGAACAGCACTTTGACTGATTTTGTTTTATACAATCGTGTGATATGGGAACATTACAGGTTCCGTGGTGAATCAGCTGAAAACAGCAGCGAGCATGTAAATACATGACGAGGTAAACTGGAAAACGGCAATACACACAACTACAAACTTGTCAAAGTCTAGAACAACCACAATTTGCCTTGCAGCTACTAACAGTGAAGAAACCGTATTCGTATTTTCTACACGTGTTTACAATATTTTTTTCTTACAAATTCAATAGTTTATTATTATTTATTTATTTTAGAAACCATATACCCATGATAATGAGAAGCATGGCTTTACCTGTGACTACCATGCTCTTACAGTTAAATGAAACTGGCCTTCAATTAAACTCAGTTAAAATGTCATTAGGGAAATTAAAGGATAATTCATCAAAACAGCTTTAAAGCCTGGATCCCATGAATTAACCCTCTGGACACGAAGGCTATTTTGAGGCCCTGAAGAAGTTTTACATGCTCTGACATTTGTGGGGGAGGTTTTCAGTTACTTTAAATATTAATGGCTAAAGTCTGATTACACTGTATTCAGCACAAACAGGGCTACAGTAAAATGTGAGCAACAGGTACATAAAAGTTTGTAGTTTTTAAAAAAAACAAAAATTTTAAATCACTGAAATAAGGTCATCTAACACACTTTAAACATTTGTTCACAAGGCTTTTCAGAACTGGGTGTTGTTGCCTAGAGTTTTTTCTATGTTTTTTCTGAGTTTTTAACAATGTGAAAAACATTTTGATCACTCATTCATACAAAACAACAGTCATTTAACTTTTGTAAGACACTTATTGTCAGAATGGCTGTATGCGGGGAGGGTGTGAATCAACATGAATAATGCTGTGATTCACACCTGAGGCGTCAACGACTCCTCACCTGAATATCAATGAGGAATGTGACAGAGGGAACTATAGAGAATGTGAGGAGACTTAACGATTGAATGCATTGTTTGTAGCTTATTCTCAAAATCTTGTTTAATTTAAAAGAAGTAATCTGACTATACATTTTCTTTACATAAAGATTTAAGACCTACAGTACCGTTCAAAAGTTTTAGATCTGTGTGTTAAAAAAAAAGAAAAAAGAAGTGTCTTCTGCTCACCAAGGCTGGATTTAATTGATCCAAAATAGTAAAAACGGTAATATTGCGAAATATTTTTTCAATTTAAAATAAATGTTTTCTATGTGAATACATGGTAAACTGTAATTTATTCTTATAATGTCAAAGCTGAATTTTCAGCATCACTACTCCAGTCTTCACTGTCACATGATCCTTCAAAAATCATTCTAATACGATGATTTGATATATATACACTCAACAAACATTTCTTATTATTATGAATGTTGAAGACAGTTGTGTAATTTTTTCAGGATTCTTTGATAAATCGAAGATTTAACGCACAGGGTTAACGGAAAGTTCAAAAGAATAACATTTATCTGAAATAAAAATATTTTGTAACATAAATGTTTTTACTGTGTTTATTTGATCAATATAAGGCATCTTTGTGAATAAAAGTATTAATTTCTTTCAAAAAACAAAACAGCAACAAAAAAACTAAATTCTTACTCAGCCCAAACTTTTGAACGGTAGTGTATAATGTTACAATATATTTATATTTCAGATAAATGCTGTTGTTCTGAACTTTCTATTTATCAAAGAATCCTGTAATAAATTCTACACATTCTAGTCAGTGCATGGATACATCAGCGTAGCAGTCAATAAACCGGACAGTCATGTACGGGACATTTAGGCCCAATAAACGGGACATCCTGGCTAATTTGGGACAGTTGGCAACCCTACTTTTATATCATGCTGTGCTTAATATTATAGAGCACAAAAATATCCCCATGTCGTATGTGTATCTTTATCTAGCATTGAAAGGTTGCTTACCTATTTCATGTTTAAACATGTTTCCATTGATTTCATACATTTTAGTCTGGCAATAGTTCAACTAGTAGCCTACAATGTGAAGTTTATGCATCAATCACGCTAATATAAGGGAGAAGAAATGTTTTATCTTAAAAATTCTCATGCTAAAAATCACGGTAAATCCAAGGTAAACCCGAACTCGATGAAAATCAGAAGAATGATGTAGCTGATTCTTTGTTTTGAAGTGATGGCATTTATAGGTTCGCGTTCCTTCCTCGTGGACGTGCAGGGGTGTGGTCACATTAAAGATAATTAGCAGCCGCTTGAGAAACTGTACCTCTCTCTGTTTTCATACAGATTACATAAACAGAGAATATTTGATTTTATATAAATTACTTCATTTAAAAGTAGACATTCCAAGCTTTATAAAGAGATATCTGTCGTGTCTGTGTGGCAAGTCTGAGATCTGAGTGTTTCATTACCGAATCTGCGGCTTTGAACAAATTGTTCAGGAAAGTCATTGATTCATTCACAAATAGTTACTTGATTCGTTACTGAAAGGGTAACTAAACCCTAAACCAACTTTTTTAGTTAATGATCTGCATCCTGGGGCTTTATTAGTGCTGTTCATTGATTCGAGTAAATATTTTGAAATTTGGGTATAAAGTGTTTTAATTCTACAGTATATGGTGTAAAAACGTCTGAGTGCTGCCCTCTTGTTGAACGGTGGCTACTGCAGTTAAATTTTCCTATTGGACATTGGTGGTCATCGTGACGTATGATGGTTCTTCCAACGGCTCATTACCCACGACCCTGGCACGAGCTCACCACGCCCTAAGAAAGGTTTTCCCATGATCATATGAGAACGGCTTCTCTCCAGTATGAACTCTCATGTTACATGAAGTAGAAACATTATGAATGACACTTACTTGATACTTGCTATCAACATTCTAATGAAGAAAATACGGTAAAAAAAAAATGCAGTTGTCATGTCAGGCTTTTCTTGCGATATTTTTGCAGCCCGTCATGTGTACAGTAGGGCTGGGACGGTATGGATTTTTTCTTACTGCGGTTGAAAAGCAAGAAATTCCCGGAATTTCCCGCGGTTCAGCGGCAAACCGCTTTAAACGGCTCCCTCGACTTTCGTGCACAGCCACAGCCGCACACACCAGCGCAGGCAATTGAACATAATAAGGAACATGTTTATTTTACATAGATTTTTTCACATTTAGGACAGGAACAATTAGAACAGAAATTGAATGATATCTGAAAAAAAAAGTGCTGGCAAAATGAAATAGACTAGGCTATGGTTTACATCCCAGTCTTTATATTTTTTGCTGAGAGAGCAGATCAGATCACGACAGAGATCTGAAGATGGAACAGCATAAACAAAGACAAACAAACACATTTTTATTTATCAGTATTGATCAGTAATATATATTTATTTGTTCATGTTTATTTATTTCCCATATTTTTACTTTCAGATTACAGTCGTCGTCATCAAACAATAAACTAACGACTTTCGCGCACACACCAGCGCATACAATATAATATATTATTTATATTTTTAGTATTTATATTTTTATATTACATATTTTTACAAATTCAGGCTATTAATTTACATTTACAATTTACATCTCATGTGTGCTTTTGTCTCAGTGGTTAATGAAGACTATTTAACGAAGGCTCAAGGCTATTTAATTTAACAAAGTGTCGCTGCTCACACTTGTATATTACTTATTATTTATATTTATATTACATATTTTTACATATTTATATTAATTTATACATCTCGTGTGCGCTTTTGTCTCAGTGGTTCAAATATTTAACGAAGGCCATTTATTTTAACAAAGTGTCGCACACTACTGTGATTGTAAGCCTGCCAGACGGATATCTTTTTCGATAGCCTTTTAATGAAATTGGAATTTCAGAATCACATAGCCTCCTTATATTTAATTGCCTACAATAGATTATTTATTGATTATATTGAATGTAATTTCGCATGCCCAGCTTATTTGTAGTAAATCTTTCCCAAACAAAGTTGGAAGAGAGTTAAAACTTACCAGTACTAAGGAGGGCTGAGGCAGGTCCTGCTCAGTTTGTTCTTTCTGAAGCCGTTGGTTTTTTTTGCCAGCTATGGGAGAAATCGGTCACCAGCGTTCGACACAAACCCATGGCCCGGGCGGTGCGTTCTTTTTCTGCTTTCATGACTTTTATCTACCTACCCGCTATTGTCGGCTGCGCAACCGTGTGAGAGAATTGTGTTAAGCACGTGCAATTAAAAACTGAGGTCCTGCTTATACGCCTGTATTTTATGCTTTAGTAAAAAAATGTTTGGCTCTGCAAACCAGTTTGTTAAATGCTCATTCATACTTAACGTTATCCGACAAACACCTAACGTTACAAACTTTTTTTAAAATCTCAACAGCGAACTTGGCTTTAGTGTAAATTATTCTTTGATTAGAGCATTTATGTATTGTTTATCTACAGGCATGCTAAACATGGTTCTGTGTTTGATTTGGCTAGTAAAGCCAATGTTTAGTGTTCATTTTGGGTTAATAGTTCTTTCGACAGATATTTGGCTATAATCATTCTAAAAATACAAAAGTAACAGTGCCATTCAGTAGCGATCACTATAGATCCGCAGTCTTTACTCTTGAGGACTGAACAGGTTCTGCTCGATCATCTTCACTAAAATTGTCTGGGTCCATTTCGAGCCCAAATTGGTATGGTTTTATTGACGCCATTGTTTCTAATAGCACAGTCCACCATTAAAGGTCCATCGTGATGCCACGCCCCCCATTGCGAGTCTTGTTGTGAGTGCGAAGCACACTAAATCCTTTTCTATAGTTAAAAACTTTGCAGGGATTGTCCTGAAAATTAAATTGAGAATACAACTAATGCATATATTCTATTTTAAATACTGTAGTCTATGCCAGATATAGCCTACATTTTGAAATAATAAACGAGGCTCAAACATCCATTTCAAGCATGCGTGTTTCTTTCAGCGCCGTCAATGAAACAACACACCACAGCCTGTTAAATATTTAACCAATTATCAGTAAATAATGGTAACCTAAAGAATATAAGAAAATTAAATATTATTATTAAAAAAAAAAATTCATTTCCCCTCAATGATGCGTCCCCTCCGCTGTGCGAGAGAAGCACGAGATGAAACACGAGCTAGACACCTTCTCAAATATCTTCGTCTTCATGTTTTCTCATGATCTTGCAAAGCAACACTTGTTGTAAAAGTTCTGAAGAGCGTATTTTATCTATGGGGGTAGATTTGTTGCATTATTCCAAACAAATAGATTGTTATCCACAAATAAATGTAAAGAGATTCACAAAAATGAAATAAATTCACAAATAAATAGAATGAGATCCACAAATATATGCAGGAGTTTCACAAAAATGAATTAGATTCACAAATAAATACAATGACATTTGTGAATAAAAAAAATATCCACACATATGTTTTTATGTCACAAACACAACTCTGCCTTGCATTCATTTGTGAATCTCTTCCTGTGCATTTGTGAATCGCTTCCTCTGCATTTGTGGATTGCTTCTTGCACATTTGTAAATCGCAGCACAGCGCGTGGATTTTGAAACATTTCTAGCGTCTACACTCACACAAATCCACAAATAGGTAGACTCCACCCACCGTCTACTTGAGCCAATCAGATAACGGCCATATTGTGCTGACTAGAGCCACAGAGCTCTCAATAGTTCTAAACATCTCCGCGCTGTCAGTCTGTTTTAATAGGATTTAGCAGGATAGACAGCATTTTCACTGTATTTGCAGCGATTTCTGTCGAATATTAACACAATATGTGCATTGACTTCGATTAGGCTTTACAGTAGCATTTTATTCTGGGGAGAGATAAAGAAAAGACAACGTTAATCTTTTTTTGAGTGATCTGGTCATTTTATTTGGGTCATGACAGTACAACATGATATTACATCGTTGAGTATTGTAGTCAATCACGGGCATTTCTGTTGAAAATAATAACCAATCACAGTGTTTCCCACACATAGACTAACTTTTTTTTAACGCTATTTAAAACGTTCAGCTGCATTTCCTTTCCCTGCTCTCCCTCCGTCTCTCTGTCACTCACGCGCGTCTCTCGCTCTCAAATTGCCAAACCTGCTTTTGATATGAAACAAAGTCTAAGCGTTTACATTTTTTTAAGTTTTAAAACGAAATTCAAACAATAAAAAGTGGTGTGGCACTAATGAGTAAAGTCAGAGGCGTTGAAAAACGACCTGCTCTCATCTCCCAGCGGCACGCGCGGTCACGTGGTTCATGGAGCTCTCAGACGCTTTTGACTGAAATATCTCAGAGAATCTAAAAACTGTTGAAATGACAGATAGCATCTGGATATAGTAGCTGTTGCAGTGGTGCTCACGTTATCTAACTGAAGTCTAACGATATATTATATAACACTAAACATTACCTCTAACGTGCTTCACAAAATACATCTTCTATCAAAATTCCTGAGAGGTCAACTAATGTCATAAAATCTCAGAATATGCAGTAATTTCATCAGTTTGCCAGGAGTGTGCTTGAGATAACCTACACTGAAATGAATGGGGTTCAGGGTTCAATGCTGGAACTATTATTGGTCACTCCATGACACGCTTTTAGTCTATGGGAGTGGTAACTAACGGCTCTGGACAAAACGTGATTGGTTGGAGCGAGAATGTGCTACGATTGGTCAGCACAATATGGCCGTTATCTGATTGGCTCAAGTAGACGGTGGGTGGAGTCTACCTATTTGTGGATTTGTGTGAGTGTAGACGCTAGAAATGTTTCAAAATCCACGCGCTGTGCTGCGATTTACAAATGTGCAAGAAGCAATCCACAAATGCAGAGGAAGCGATTCACAAATGCAGAGGAAGAGATTCACAAATGAATGCAAGGCAGAGTTGTGTTTGTGACATAAAAACATATGTGTGGATATTTTTTTTATTCACAAATGTCATTGTATTTATTTGTGAATCTAATTCATTTTTGTGAAACTCCTGCATATATTTGTGGATCTCATTCTATTTATTTGTGAATTTATTTCATTTTTGTGAATCTCTTTACATTTATTTGTGGATAACAATCTATTTGTTTGGAATAATGCAACAAATCTACCCCCATATTTATCTTCCACAGGGTAAAGACATTTAAGCTATGTTTGATTATTCGCTGCCAGAGAAAACGAAAGTAAAATGGCCTGTGTGTGTGAAATGCGGCATTCAAATAAACTTGACGCGCCTTACCAAGTCTAATAACAAGCACAAACTGTGTTAAATAAAATTAAGTAAAAAGGTAGCCTATTCGTCCTATAGTGTTTATCTACTTTTCCACAGTAAAGGACTTGAATGGGTATAATAGACTTAATTATAAACAAACGAAAGTAAGAAACGTTTATAATTCCATGCGAAAATGGGTGCGACGCGAGTGAAGATTTGAGAAAAGAAACGAGATGTCCATGTGGGATAAAATGGACTAACGTTAGGCCTATTGTTAAAATTCATGGAAATCGCAAAACAGAATAAAAAAGCTGACAAATCTTAAATTGGGCTCAGCCTAGCTTTCTCATTCGGCATGAATCCATTCATGGCTAAATTCAGCGAATTTATTTCCTTTGTAAACAAAGCGTTGTGCTTCACTCTGTATTATTCACGTAAAACAGCCTTACCATACAAAACACTGACGAAATTATAGTTTTGAAGTAGAAAATTGTATTTATGTAAAGAGATATATTAAAATAAAAAGTGCACAACTCTTCTTAAGTGGAAGCTACTTTTTTCCCTCACGTGCAACCTAGCGCGGATGAGTCATTATTTGGGTTAGAAAAAGAACGAAATTATATAGTTTTTAAGTAGAGATATATTAAAATAAAAAGTGCACAACTCTTCTTAAGTGGAAGCTACTTTTTTCCCTCACGTGCAACCTAGCGCGGATGAGTCATTATTTGGGTTAGAAAAAGAACGAAATTATATAGTTTTTAAGTAGAAAATAGTATTTATGTAAAGAGATGGTAAAATACAGATTTAGTCAATTATATATTTGTATTAATAAAAAAACGATGATATCATCGTCCATCACGATGTTTTACTGTAAACATCGTCAACTGCCAATTTAGGAGACATCGCCCAACCCTACGAATCACAACACACTGGGCCAGCTAACCAATCTGAACCCATTACGTATTTTTGAGGGACTGACTTCATACAACCCGGAAACCATCAGACCGTTTTTACAAGGAGGGACAGAGCAGTGTAGAATAAAGGTAAAATATATGAAAAATAATGCAATTTTTTAAAAACGAAGCATGAACACATTACAGTGCACCCCAGAAACACAATCAAGCCTTCGAAAGAATGTGTTTTACCACCTAGGGCTGAACGATTTTGGAAAAAAATCTAATTGCGATTTTTTTAACCAATATTGCGATTGCGATTTAATATGCGATTATTTTTTAAACTCTTTATCTTCTGTATTATTCAACAATACATTATTGTATAGTAATGGTGGAAATCTTTAATTGGTACCTCACAATCCGATTCCGATTCTGGGAGTTACGATCCGATTCCAAAACAATTCTTGAACTTTTTAATTTTTAAGTTTTTAATAAATTAATAAGATTAATATTAATAATTAATATGTTTTTTATTATGATATATGTAATTATAAGCTTTTTAAAATAACTACACATTATAACATTTTAATTAAAACAATTGCATGTTAATAATTTTAAATATATAAACTAATATAGCTGCAAAACATAAAGTAGTAAATCATAAAGAGCAACAAAAAAACATATTACAAGCAATGAACAAAGAGTGCTTTCAGTATTTAAGAGTGTCTGAACTGTGAGTGATTTTTCTCTTTCTCAGCTTTACTGTTTGATTACTAATAATGATATCATAGACAGCGGGAGACCTGCATTCACACTAATGCACAGATCTCTTGTGAAATATAAGATGTTTTTGCCCTGTCTGTTTAATTCATTAAGACATTACTGATGGTGTTTACATTAATTTTGCGTCATAAAAGCATTTTGAGACGCGCACAGTCGCGTGCTCGCGAGCACTCTTCACAATGCGCCGCGTGAGCATTTGAAATGGAAAGCCTTCTGTCAGTGAGTTTCTAACGACATGAATGAAGCCTTCGTTGAGCATTTGTAAGGAAAATACCGGCGGGCGAGAACACACACTGTAAGCGTGACATCAGTTTCTCACAGCGCTTATCCTGTGCAAAGAAGCCTGCGAATGTCATTGCAATTCGCGCCGTCAACCTTTCCGGACGTCATGAAATATTATTTTATGGTTCGTGCATGATTGTGTGCATGTGTGTGTGTGTGTGAGAGAGATATAATGGAAGCAATCAGAATACGGGTGTTTCTAAAACACACGCAGCGCCACCGCGCACCTGCAGTTAAAATCTAAGCTCAGAATCGATCCAGAATCATTGGAGATATGATAGTAGCCTATAGTATGAACAACACATATTAGATAGATCAAACACAAATAGTTTTTTTTTCTTTTAGGCCAGGCATATGATAGGCTATGTTTAACGTGCCAAGTTGATGCTTCTTCTGCAGACTTTACTCTCGCGTGTCACGTGACCAGACTGTAATCGCAGCCTTTGCGGTTAGGAAATCGCGTTATAGCATATCGCGATATTATCACAAATGCAATTAATCGTTCAGCCCTATTTAATGGAAAAAATTAAGAGAGTGGGAGAGAGGGGGTACTCCACTCCAAAAAGTTTGGGAACCATTGCTCTACAAGATGTCAGAAGGTAGCACTGAGTAATGTCATTTACAGGACATTCGATCGGAGAGATCGATGAAGAAAAGTAGAGGATCTGCCATTACAGGCAAAGTTAAGAAAAAGAACCAAAATCAAAAACGATGGCGAATGATATTCTGTGCTGTTGACTGTTCTTGGAACAGCGTGTTGTATTGTATTGCTCTTTCTGCACTCTTCTTGGACTACTGCACAATACATCACAACTGCATATTGGCACCTAGTGGACCTTGCACATGTGCTGTTGTATGCACACTGTCTGCAAGAACACAAAAATTGTGCTGCATGCCGTCGCGAGCGAGGACGTCCGTGGACCAACCTGATTACGAAATTTACATCACATGGAAGGTGCGCAGAACGCGGACAGCAGAAGTATGCTTTGGGCCAGTGTGGATTTCGAGTGTGTTTGGGAAATGTCACGCTACATAAGGCTGATTTATACTTCTGCATCTGATCTGCGCCGTGGCCTCTACGCCATGGGCTACACGTCGATTTTCATTTATACTTATACGCCCGACGCAGAAGTATAAATTGGGCTTTACCGTATCTGGAATGAGATTCAACAAACTACTAATGCAATTCAACCAGGCCCTGGGTGGGATTTATTTAAATGAGAAATACTGACGTATACATTCCCAGAAGAAAATTCAAGACTACAATCGAGGGGTTTCAGGGAGTTCTTAATGATATAGTAATAGACCCTATAGGGTGGACTTTGTGCTTTGTAACTTTTCAGACCTTTTTCATGCTCAAACAGCCACATTACACAATAAAGAAAAATGAAAATGTATTAATGAAAAAGCATAATAGGTCCTCTTTAAATTTAATTAATGTCACTGATTCACAATACCTGCTGAGGCAGCATATGGATCCATTGGGTATGTTTCTCGATCGTAGAGGAACGGGTGATAACGGATTAATCCCTCCACTAAGGAATCTCTGGCGCCAGTGGCTTTAAACTCAAAAGTAGAAA
This sequence comes from Gobio gobio, assembly GCF_949357685.1. NCBI lineage: Eukaryota > Metazoa > Chordata > Actinopteri > Cypriniformes > Gobionidae > Gobio > Gobio gobio. The sequence continues at coordinate 13,845,323 of NC_137098.1, read as the reverse complement.
CACTGGAGTTGACATACAGAGTCTGCATGTCATTATCCACCTCCCTTAGATTCACCACACGGGGGACTCGAGTGGAACGCTCAAACAAACTGATCTAAGAATACAGAGAAAGAGAGCTTCAGGAAAAAAACAGGGTCATTCTGATGCATAAAATGAGCTTAAACTGAATGATCAATGGATTTGGTGCCACGAATACATGTGCATCTTTACCTGAATGTCAATGTTGGAGCAATTGTCAGTTTCTCTCATTTTTCTCTTGTCATTTCCATCAATTCCATGTATATAATAATGGTAAGTATGCCTGAAATAAAACAAACAGCATTAAATGGCCCATGGCTTGCCTTCACAATAAAATGTAGCTTTTATCAGGGCCTGACAATAATGACTGGCTGATGGCACGGGATCAGCGTAAATGACACTCGGGACAGTTGACGCTGTCATTTGCCCAAACGGGCCAGTGCTGCATCATCACGGAAGTTTATCATTTGCACATTTTTCAAGAGCAAGAAGACGCAAGTTTTCTTTCACGTCTTGTTGCGTCTTGGACATATTCACACAAAACGGTCAAGTCTTAAGTGAACGTACACAGTTCAGAAATAAAACAGTTAGGGCTGCAACAACGAATTGATAAAATCGATAAAAATCGATTATTAAAAGATTATTAAAAGAGTTGCAACAAATTTCATTATTGATTCGTTGTGTCGCGCGACTATTATGCCCGTCAATAAGACGCGGAGATGTTTGAGTATTAAAAAAAGCACGGTTGAGCACAAAGCTGAGTGGAAGCGGGCGAGCCGTGCTGTACCCGTCGTACCTCGCAGCGGAAAAGCAAACCGAGCCGAGCCCTACCAGTCGAAAAGCGCCATTAATAAATCGAAAAAGTGTGTTAATTGCAGCAAAAGCGACGCGACATGGCATGGGAGCACCACGGTGTGATTCAGCACCTAAAACGAAAACATCTTGGAGTCCTTGATGAGGAGGAAGGGAGTTCAACAGCAGGGTAACGTTATGCTGCCTTCACGTGCTCTCGGAATTATCGTAAATACGAGTTTCCTAGGTAAACATTGCACATGAACGCCCTCACATTTTGAAACTTGAATGCAATGCGCTCGTAATCACGACTTCAGAAGTCGGAATCATCAAATTTCCGATAGCACGTGAAGGCAGCATTAGTCAGTACAAAATCCCACTTTGTTTCGAAGTGAGGAGCGTGACGTCCCTCCAGTAGCTCTTCTGGTGCTTGTTTACTCGTTATCCAGCTTGACAAGCATGACAAGTTAGCGTTAGCTTGTTAAAAACAGCAGTAAAGCAGGGGTGGTATAGTTTGCAAAACTAAAGACACGTTTTTATTCACTTGCCTTTTTTGGCCCATTCATTTTTCAATCTCTTGCTAAAAACGCTACGCTAAAAACGCTAAAAACGCTGTATTATGCATGCCAGGCCAGTAATTGGTGATGTCACTATGTAAAGAAACACTACGCACATATAGACTGAACACGTAATACGCATGCGCTCACCGTTTTCACAAATTTGTGTTTTTGTAGTTGACAAGATAACTATATCGCTTTCTAAAACCCGTTTCCAAAAGTTTGCCTTTTCAGACCCCCAAAACGCTGCTGTCATGTAAATGAACATGATAAGTGTTTAAATGCCCCTAAGGGAGGAGCTTGTGTATGTGTTTTTCTGACGTACGCTAACTCTCTGGTCCACAGAGTGAAATTCTGTTTGAGGTAGGTGACGTGTTCAGTTTGGATTCCAGTGATGACTACTGCAGTGAAACTCTCCTTTCCATCTTCTTCAATCACAATAGACTGCAAAAACTGCTCTTCGCCGACATTCACATGCGAGCAATCCCCAGGCTGCAAAAGAAAACACACATGCATTTAAAAACAAAATCCAGGTGCCAAGAATAGCTGGGTTTCCATCAAAACGTGAAGCAAATCTTTTCAAAGTTTGCAAAAAACAAACAAAAAGACATGCGAATTAGGTGCATTTCCATCAAGTTGTTTAAGCAGATGATGGTGGTATTGGTAACCTAGAAACCAACAGTAAATGAAACACTGCGAACGAGTCAGCTCTATGAGCCGGCTCCTTTAAGTGAACGTTGAGAGTCGGTTCCCGTCTGAGAGCGCTTTCCCTTCTTGTATATTAAAACAAGACAGAAGAATATGACTATCCTTTCGCTACACTGCTCAGCCACACATCAAGCAGTCATTAACAGGATGTTATTTTGATGTGTATGTGCGTGTGATCTAGGGGTGTGCACGAATAGTCGAATATTCGATCTGTAATTAATATTCGAAAAACAAAAATACTATACAAATTTTACTATGTTGCTTTGCTGGCTGTAAATGCAGTGAATCTATGATAAATCCCACTAAAACTCAGTTATAACTAAATCCACTGGATGGCATGTTAATTTGATTGTATTTGATCGCATAATGTCATCGTCTGCCTCGCGATGTCTGGAGCCCAAATATTCGAATACAATATTTTGGAAAAATGCCCATCCCTAGTGCGATCACGTGTGATGACATACAGTACAGGGTTCCCACTCTTTCATGAACGGCAGATTCAAGGACTTTCAAGGACTTTTTAAAGCACCTTTTATTTTAAATCAAGCACAACAAATATGATAAAGGTGGGTGTGTTACTGCCAATATATCAAATACCTACTATACCGGTGTCTATCATTAATGCAGTAACGCTAAGGCATATACTGACAACTAAAATACAATTTCCAATGAGGAAAAATTTCTAATTTTACAAAATCCAATGAGTAAAGAGGCTGGTGTACAAGAGCGAGCGAGTTTTAACGAGATTCAACTTATTCCTGCTTTTAACATTTATTTCACACTAGTTTTAGTTTTCTTTTTTATAAATCATTACTTAATTATAACATCAAAATATAGAGATAACATTGTATACATGAATTTTCCAATTAAATGAAAAGATATGGACAAGTTAATTGTTGTGCATTAAAAATATGCAAAATTATTTATTAAATCACCTGTACATGTACCTTTTTAAAAATCCATTTGAAGGCTTTTAAGACCTGCACATATATTATATTTAACATATATAATTGCTGCCGTAATAACGGCCCATTTCAAATGTTTACGTGCTTTTCTTCTTTTTATTTTTTGAGCAGTGATGAAATATATCGCTCTTGTAAATACTCGCCATCATTTCAGTAAGTAAAGTCTAGATCTTTAAAATGCATCCAAATTACAGCACAGCGCAACCGTACGGTGGCCTGCAGTGGTCAAAAAGGATATAAACAGGGAATTTTGAAGGGATCTCGAAAACTTCGAGATGTGGATTCGGACGATAATTAAATCACCACACGTCCTTGGTGTTTGTCTAAAAACAGTAGGTAATTCGGACAGGGATTTTTACGCGGGTGGTGGGAGAAAAACACTGACATTCTGGATTTTGGCTGCAATAAAATCACTGACTAGCCCCTGACAATGATGAAAATACGACACGACCCCAAGAGAAACAATTACCATCCGAATAGGGCTTTTGACATTAGATGGCGCTTATGGAACAGCAGAAATATATTGAAATAGCTTCCTCCCGTAGCGCTGGTTTGTTCTGGCTTTGGCAGCGCATGAAGGCCAATGTTTGTAATAGCACCATGCTACTCTAACAAAATGTAGTTAATGCTTAATTCAAGCACTTTCAAGGACCTATGTTTGTTTTCAAGTACTTTCCAGGCCTTGAATCCATGCGTCTTAAATTCAAGAACTTTCAAGTACTTTTAAGAAGCGTGGGAACCCTGACAGTAGGTTACACAACATAACATTCGAGTGCGTGTGGTCGAGCAGTGTGGCGTAAAGATCATCCTTAATATCGGGTCAGAAAACAAGATGAGCAATACATGCAAATGTATACTGTTATTACTGAGCTGAGCCAAATGATCTGGTTCAGTTCTCTAAAAAGAGCCGGAATTCCCATCATGAGGAAACAGTCGATCAGTCACGTGGGTTTAATGTTCGCTACGTCAAAATTTATTCGGCAAATACGTTTCCATCTCCCATTATTTGCATTAACTCTTTTTCGCACAAGTCAAAAACCACCTCAAGCGAGCGTAAAAAAATTAAGGGATTTTTTTTTTTTACTTTGACGTTTCCATCACTCGTTTCTGATGCGATACTTCAAAATGCGCATAAAAACAGGGTGAAGGTTCATGGGTGATACAAGAAATGACATGCATTTCACTCACCTTCCTGTTTCTAATGAAGCCAGAGTAAATGTCTTCCTTGTTTAGCTCCTTGCGCTCAAAGTCTTCTTTAGACATGACAAATTCATGAACATCTGGAGAGCCTGCAGGTTTACTGATCATCTGAAACACATTACAAGAATAGTAACACAATTTTTAAAAAATTTTAACATGTGACAAAGGGGTTTTTAAGTCAAAATCATCACCCCTTCCACAAAGCCATTTTATGGTTTCAGAAGATCTGGAAATCAATGTATGAGTCCATTTACATTTTATTCTGTTGTTGTATGTTATTGTATGTCAACTGTTATTGTATGTAAAGAGATAAGTAGAAGAAAAAAGCATAATAGTTTAGAGACCAACATGAGGGCGAGTAAATAATGAAAAATAAGTAAAAAATAATCTTTAGTAACATCACTATATCCTGTTTTAAAGACCCCAAGGTTTGTTCAAGTTAGCGTGAGCTTACAGACTGTCCATGGCAACTCTAACAAACAATTTATAAAGCTTTGCATCTACAGTGACTTTGCATGGTTGATTTTAACTGAAGCATTCATGATCATGCAAAACTTGTGCGTGGACAGTCAGTGAGCTTGAACTGAATGAAACTTTGACTTTTCCCGCATGGACATGCACCATGGCACAGAGAAAAGAAGTGAAACATGACTGTGGATCAGCCCACTTAACCAAAACCTGGTCTATGGACACTTTTTTTTAAATATTTAATTTACCATTGCTCAATGAACATATCTGTTCTGCTTTATAGAAAAGTGATGTAACAAATCTAATGTATTAATTTGCAAGTATGACATTTGTTGAAAAAATGTGAACAAACTGCATGCAAACATACCCTGACAGACTGGCCGATGTAAAACACAGCCTGTTTGCCTCCAACTCCAAAATATGAGATGTCACTGTTCAGACTGCGTGGAACCGGACTTGGTCGCTCATAACCGGGGTTTTCACTATGTCCACAACAAAGAAGAGAAAAAAAGCTGATGGTCATCAAGGCAAGCTCTATAAGACAATTAGTATTTGAATCTATGTCCGCATTTACATTAGATGGCTCAAGTGACCCAATTCCGTTGTTTTCCTTCCATGTGGCACAGATAGGATATGACACATGAAAGTGTAAGCAGGAAAAAGCACATGCTGAAATATACCTGTTTTAGGTCTCATTCATATGGAGAAATAAATCTGATATGAATCGTGTATGTCAGGTGGACACAAATCACAGCCGTTACAGCAGTGATCATTGCTGCATTTGCCCTGGCTGCAACAAGGGCTCTCCTCTTTCTTCGCCTTAAGAGACCAATGTTTTGCTGACCTTTATCTCTTTCTCTGCCAGCGTTAAAAAAAATACACAAAAAAACAGCCACCGCCAGGGTTTTTGATCATTTTCACAAAAATGTAATTGCCCATAGAATATTTTGTTGTATGAATATCTGAGCATGCAATATATCAAAAGAAAGCGCAGACCCTATTCTAGCTTCATTCCTATTTTATCAACACTTAAATATGGGTAAGTTTCATAAAAAAAGCAACATTTTGAACAAAAAGCTGAGAAAAATCACGTTTTTGTCAAAGACTACAACCAGATCAGATTCAGAGCGATGATCAAACACAGATGGAGTAGATCAAGTCCATCAACACCCCTAATGCTTGCGAAGTCCTATTATTAGCGAAGTCCCATTCTGGGTCGACATTTCATTCGGTAACATTAAGCAGTTTTGATTTATTTGATGTTTAATGTTGATGATCACGTTATTTTACATATGCATCTGCTTACATACGATCGCTTGTTTTTTTGCGTCTTGTTCACCGGTGTTTTGATCAGAAGATTCTGTACTCATTCAGAAGATGTGTAATAGCGCCCCTTAGTGTATAGGGGGAAAAGACGGAAAATTGCGTGTTTGGCGAGGAAGCGTTTTCTCACAAAAAACTGAAAATTCTGTGTTTGGCAGGGAAAGAGTTAAAAATGGTGTGAAAAGCAAAAGCTTGTATTATCATTTCGTCTACGTCCACTGTAAATTGTGCTGTTTTTACTTCCTTTTCAGCCTAACCTTTTCCAGGTCAGTTCGGCAAACTTGGGTTGTTTCGCCATGTGTATAATGTAAATGCAGATATTGAATTTGGGTCACTTTTAAACGAAGATGAAAGCTGGTCATCAAAAAAAAAAAACAGATACAGTCAACAAATCGAAATTGGGCATCAAAACCTGCAGTGTAAATGCAGCCTATAATAGGCATCATACAATGAGCACAGCTCAATTGAATATTATTTCAAATATGAAGAGGGTATTTTGGATGCAAAATAACCTTTTTTAACATAATAATTACCAGCATAACTAGAATTATGAGTAGTTTTGGGTTAGCTCACATTTGATAAAATAAAATAAACAAGTGTAGGTTTTATGAAGAGCACACCTATGAAACGTGTCATTTTCTCGTATAAACTTTGACAGACGGTAAACGGCCCAGTTGTTCAGCTGTTTAGATGTCATTCCACATCCATTATCCATCACCACAACAGCAGGTCCTCCCTGAGACTCATCGAAAAGCTGAAAAACACAGAGTGAACAAAAAATCTGGATCATGGAGACTAATAGTAGGTCAAAGTGCACTAAGTGCCACAAAAAGTACATTACTGCATAATTCACTGAATGAACTGAATGCTAAAATGTGTAATAGCGGATGTTTTTATGTGGTTGTTTTATCTCAGAGAAAACGCAGGCAAATGCATTAGCATGACCAGCAGCCTTTTCCAGTTAAACACAAAGATTTTTTTAAACCACAATGAGCTAACTAGCTAAATCAACTTTTATAAACAGCAGGCATTTCTTTTCGTTGTTTTTGGGGGGTAAAAAATAAAGGAAGTGATGTGTTTCGTTTGGTTAGGGGTGTGGGTTTTTTTAGTGTTGATTTCAAATATCAGTGTTTACAGTACCTTTAAATAAAAGCCCTAGTGTACTACAGTATGTGATCTACTGTTCATTAGTTTAGGGTGAGCAAGTTTATCTTTTTTTTTTTTCAGAAAAAAAAATGTATACTTAAATGCAGCAAGGATATATTAAATTGATCAAAATCGATCACAAAAATATTTTTCCACAAAAATATGAAGCAGCACAACTGTTTTCAACACTAATAATAAGAAGAATACATGTTTCTTGAACAGCAAATCAGCATATAAGAATGATTTATGAAGGATCATGTGACACTGAAGACTGGAGTAAAATTCAGCTTTGCATCACAGGAATAAATTACATTTTAACATGCATTTAAAAAACATTTTAAATAGTAATCAAATTTCACAGCATTCTAGTTTTTACCATATTTTTGATCAAATAAATGCAGCCTTGGTGAGCATAAGATACTTTTTTCAAAAACAATATGGTTTAAACTTTTTCTAATACGTTTGATAGGACATGGAGACACTGAAACTTGATCTCCCAATCAGGACCCGAGATAGGTAAGTATTAAGTCTGCGTTTAAAACAAAGAAAAGAAACGATGACAGAATGATGGCTAGTATGCAGGAAACTCTATTTGTGCAGTGTGTGCATGTCAAAAGATTAAATACGATTTTAAGCTTGTGACATGTAAATGCGCACATCATCCCAAAAACACTGTGTTTAGATTGAAGCAAAAATTGTCCATGTAAATGTAGCTACTGAAAATGAATGACTTCCAGTCACAACTTTAGGATGTATGCCACTGACAAAGAGAAAGTTCACTAGGGTTTGTAATAAAGAAAGAGGGTCAGTGTTGAATTCTCACCAATCTGATTTCAATTCTCCTGATTCCTGTGTTTTTTCCTGTGGCTGACAGTGCGTTATCAATGAGCTCAGCAAAAGCATAGGCTGCAACACAACAAAAAGAGAAACACAGAACACATCAAACTGGCACCATGTACATTAGGATTGTGCCGATAGACAATAGCCATGCACATTTCCATTACCCTTCAAAATGCGCAAACTGAAATTGCGAACTGAAAATACATGCAAAGTAATTGCGCCAATTTCGCAAAAACTCCCATATATCGCTGAAAAGTTTTTACGCTCGCATGGTCGTTTTTCAGGCAATTCGAATTTTCGCAAAACTGCAATGGAAACAGGTCACCTGGCGTACGTAAAAGTCGATAATTCGGTATGTTTGGACAAAAGACGAGACCGAGTTCTTTATTAAACTCATAAAAGACAACAGAATTACAGGAATAATGACTCTAAACAACAAAAAAATGCCACAAATGATCATGACCTTGTAAGCAGATATGAGGGAGAAACACCCAGACACACCTCATACGTGCCATTAATGCTTGAAAAACATGCCTACTTCCATTAATAGTAACGTCCAGTGCGGTGGCTGGGATATACATAAACCCAACATACGTGGCAGAATTTTTGGAATGACTTATCCGCGAGAGGGAAAAAAAAAAGGTTTTGTCGCATGACATCGGTTAATGGAAATGCTGTCGTTTGGCAATAGTTTTTTATCGCCATTTAGAAAAATCTGTAATGGAAATGCAGCTAGTGATATTGTGTAACGACGATAGCCAAAGATATCATCAAAAGGAACAGCTATTGGTGATATGAATAGGATTTGGCATTTCAAATTATTGTATGAAATTATTATTATTATTTTTTATAATATTACAATTCATTTGCCTCGCCATAATTTTAAAGTACATCACTGCATAACTGACGCTCTGCAAGGATAATAAAAGCTTGGATAGATTAGCTTACTCCTCACTGAAAATGTTTTTAAAACATTTAGCCCTTCTATATTACTGCAATTATCAATAATTCTCTAATGACTGGGCAGGTTCCATTCGCTCTCAAGACAGCGGCTATCACACCAGTTCCTAAAAAGACTGGGTGTGATGCTGAAGACTTATCCAACTATAGGCCTATAGGAAAACTACCTTTTCTTTACATAAATATCTGTCCGCGAATTGTCTATTAGAAACATTTCAGTCTGGATTTACATCAGGACACAGCACTAGGGGTGTGACGAGATCTTGTGCCACGGAGCGTGAGGGTGAAATTAGCATAGAATACGCCACCGCTATGTTTACATTACATCATCCACTTTCGTTTTGCTTTTTTTAAAATAGAAAAACCATTTAATTCACTTGTATAATGGTCGCTTCAGTAAACTATTGTAAACATCTGCTCTGCTCTGCAGTCGCACACAGACAGTGCAGCAGGAATCACAGTTCACTGATCATGTGACGAGCGTAAGGTGAGGGGATTGACAGGACCATGGCAGAAGATTCGTGTGCAAGTGTCTGATAAAGGTCTTATCTAGAATGCGCGCTCAGCACTGCCACTCCCTATTCACAGAGTACATGTGAACGCGAATCAAAAGCGAAAGTGAACGTGAGCTCCCTGATTCGTGCAAATTAGGTGACCTACAATAGCCTGTCTCCCAATATCAAAGCTGTCTTATGCTGGGCTGTGTAGTTGTAACCACTTAGCTCTGTTTTGCTGTTTGCACTTTAAATATTGAGAGAGTAATTTTACTATGGTTGCACTTATTGTTTGCATTTAATAAGACTAAGAAAAAAAAGTTAATTCTTTCTGTTATTTATACTGTTTTAGTTGAATTAGGAGGTCTCACACAGCCTCAATCAGAAGTTCTGGAAGCTCATGATTCATGTACAGTAAGGTCTGAAGAGACTTATGTGAAATCATACAGGAGAGAATCCAGTCAGTTGAGTTTGTTTGTTATAGTGCTTGAGTATTGTTGTCTTTCAATGCATATGATTAGTTCTCAGAATGTAGAACTGAAATGACATTCATTACAAGATGATGAGTCAAAAAATTTCAAAATGCACCTGCAGACTATTTTTCCAGTCATGAATTTTGTCATTGAGGATTTCTTAAAAATACTGTGCAAAAATCTTGTCTCGTTCTCGTGAACCCAATCTTGTGTCTCATCTAAGTGTCCTGTCACACCCCTACACAGCACTGAAACTGACTGACCGTCTAAAATCTGAACGACCTTCTAACTTCTGCTGATACGGGTGCTTGGAGAATTTTGTTTTGGTAGACATTAACACAACTTTCGACACTGAATGTCATTCCATCGTCCTTGAGAGGATTCTTGAGTGGATAGGCATATCTGGTGTTGTGTTTGCTTTGTTTAAATCATATCTCCCTGACTGCTTCCAGTATGTATGTTTGGGGAAAAAGAAATCTAAAACAACATTGGTACAGCAGGTTGTACCACAGGGGTCTGTGTTAGGGCCCATTATCCTTTTGGAGAGATCATTCGAAAGTTTGGTTTCATTATGCTGTCAATACACATATTTATGTTAGTATGCACTGACATTTCCAGGCTAAGACCTTCCCTCTCCTCGCCCATGTCGGGAAGGCTTGTTCAAGCCCTTATTATGTCTAGGCTTGATTATTGCAAAGCACTTTACTCTGGTCTTCCTGATGAATCCATTAAGAAACTGCAATATATTCAGAATTAACGAGTACGGAGTCATACAACTGTTCACCAGCATATTTTCCCCAGTGTACTTTATCAATTACACTGACTTCCCATATAAGCACGTATCGATGTTAAAACTCTGATTTGAACATATAAAGCTATTCATGGGATATTCTCTGCATATCTCTAAAATAGTTACTCCATTTACTCCAACTCAGTCTCCTTGCTCTTCTGGTTCTCGGAAGGGTACGGTCAAGCATTCGGTTTCAGTTCCAAGGTTATGAGTGTTACGGCAAAAATTAATTCATTGACATCACTAATAAGTAGGGGTGTAACGATTCATCTACTACAACGATGTATCGTTTTATATTCCTATGATCTAACTACATCGATCTGTGCTCGGCAAGTTGGCCTTCCGGACAACATATATCGATCTAACATTGTTTTAAAAGGTAATCAATCGATTGTATCGATAATAGGAAATAACGCATTGGATTTAAGCACGTCAGACTTTATATGGAAGTTTTTTCTTAGCACTTTTAATGATAAAGGCGTTAAACATTACTCGATTCAGTCTGCCTATCTGTGACATCATCGCAATGCACCAGCAGCAGCGCTAAGAAAACAAAACATAGCATGGCGGATGGCAGAGGAGAAGCCAACGAGCGAGAAATTATCAAGCCACCAGGAGAAAGAGCTACCTGTACTTTCAACCCTGGCTTAATGTTACCTGTGCATTCCTGACACCAGCAGAGCGAGTTTTTAGTACTGCTGGCGACATAGTGAACGCACAGAGAAGTGTTCTGCGGTCAGATCATGTTGATCAGTTGATATTTTTGAAAAAAAAAATTCTGTAAATCTGTAGTCATTGAAGCGTAGTTGGTTACATTTTATCTTTTGTTAAATATTGTTTGTTTATTAAACTGAGAGTAGTAGCAGGTTCAGCCAGTTAATTAAACCTGAAGAAATGTTGGTTGCACTTTATTTTTGATATTAATATTGTATTTATATTATTTTAATGTTGAAACACAACAGCAAAAATAGCAGGTAAACCTACTATTAATTAAACCTGAAGAGAAGTTAGTTGCACTTTATTTTTGATATTAATATTATAATATTTGTATGTTGGAAAACAAAAGCAGAAGAAGCAGGTTAACCTACTGTTGAAATGTTGGTTGCACTTACTGTGCTTTTATTGAAAATGTATTGAATATTGAAAATGAGAGCAGAAAAGGTTAACTTCCTGTTAATTCAACCTAAACTGTTGGTTGCACTTTATTCAAATAAAATTTGAATGCATTTGCCATTAATTGTTGTTTACTTGTTTGTTTATATCCATAATTAATTTATACCTGATTCCCTTACAAGAAACGAAAGGAATCTAGGAAACTTCACCTGCACTGACCAGTATCCAGATATTTATTTCAGTCACACAATTTTTGGCTAAAAAGTTACTGAATCGATTTCAAGTCACTGAATCGTTTCGGATCGTAACGTTCTAAAATAACCAATATCGTCCTTAAATCGTATCGACAACCTCAAATCGTGATACGAATCGAATCGTTACGGTTACACCCCTACTAATAAGAGACAAACCATAATCCAATTGTCTTTATAAAGATTTATCTTTCTTGCAAGAAAGAGCCACGGTCAAACACAGCCATCCGAGGCTGCCTTAAGTGTGAACTGGGGACACAACGAAGCCACAAGCTTCTTATACCCCCCCAATGTCTAAACACCCCTTCTCAGTAGTTTACCACACATGGTAAAAGTGAGAAACAACACACAAATGGCCCCCTGCTGTCTTAGAAACACAACGGCCCCTCTTTTGTCTTATAACTAATTTAAATTATCCAACCCCTTTGGTTCGGGAAAGCTCTCAATTTAGGTGTCCTGCCACTACCCCCCTGGGTTTCTAAAGACACTGTGTTTGTTAAGCTTACAGAGGTGTCAGCATGGCCGAAACAGTTTCCTGTGTGAACTCAAACATAAATCTTCTTCTGTGATTACATTTTTCCCCAACATGAGCAAGCTTTATTTCAAACACTGACTTTCAACAACAACTTGTTTAACACAAAATACTTCTCTTCTAATTTTTTCACTACATAGAGAAATAATAAAAAATAAATTAAGACAGTTATATAGCGTTATCAACATATGTTTAAGTTGATTAATCTCACGGCGTCTTTGAGAGATTAAGCGGTGTTAATGCAGCCTCAAAGGCACACTCATTTAGTTTTTACTTTCACTTTCTGTAATGGCTGTGGTTTCTGTATTTACTGTTGTTTGAGACTTCTTCACATAACTCGCACAGAGTTTGCACATAGCTTGTGCAATATCCACTGGCTCGCCTTCATGGTTTGAAATATTTATAATATTGCGATATGACTCCATCTTTGCTCACAAAATGATGGGCAATGATTCACATTTTGTGCGAGTCATTTCCTGTGATGATAAAAGTAAGTAAATAATCAAATAAATGAATAAATAAACAAGTAAATGAATGATAGAATAAATTAGCAAAAATGCCTAAGCAAAAAAAGGCCCCCCCACACCCAACGATAATATTGTGTATCAGCGATCTTCACAAACTGACGATAGGACTATGGGAATGTATATGTGTACATGTATGCCAGCCCGGCAGAGGTGAAAATGCAAACTTACGCAACGCTTTCTGTCCTTCACTAGCATAGTACTCATACATGCCACATTGCACTAGAGTATGGTAGTGCGGCAGATACTCAATCCGCTCTTGAGTCGCCATAGACAGCTGCTGATTCACAGATTTCAAAAGGTGCAAGGTTTTCCCATCGACCAGCTCCTCTGTTACATCAAAACACATACAATGTCAGTACATATTTATTTATTTGGATCCCCATTAGCTATGCCCAAGAGCACAGCTAGTCTTCCTGGGGTCCACACAACACATAAAAACATTCATTATTTATTATAACAAACACAAAAGACATAAAAAAATATACTATCAAAAACATGGAGGGTTACATCAGGAATTTTATATAATTAGGGTAGGGTTACATCAATAATTTTATATAATTTATAATTATTTTTTATATAATTTAAAAATAAATATTTAAAAAAGTACATTTTCATATGCAAAACTATGTCAAACAACTAAATTAAAGTCAATAAAAATTTAATATTTATTTATTTTGTACAGTATAAATTATAAAATAAAATTAGTCTGTTTGGCAATACATTTTATAAATTATATATTTAAAAAAAAATTAAACATTAAAATGGATATATGTAAATTCAAAGAATACTTGATTTACTTTTTAAATTTTTATGTAAATGTCAATAAAAAAACTACACTGAAAAACTATAAACAAAATGAAAATAAGTAAAATACAATATTTAATATAAATCAAATATTTTCTTTACTTTTGTATAGGTTTGAAATAAAATAATGAAAATAACTACAATGTTTATTTAAAAAAAAAAACTTTGAGAGCTCTTACTGTTTACATATATACCGTTAAGCACACAATTATTCATAACAGGACAAATTTTTAATTGTGACAAATAGGCATCTTCTGGCTGAAAATTACACAAAAAGGTGACAAAAGAAAGCAAGACATTGTGTTAGAGATATTAATGAAGAATATTAGCTTCTTTTTTTTACATTGACAAAATATTCCATGTCCACAATTATTCATACCCTTTCTCAATAATCCATGGCAAAGCCGTTTTATTTTTCATCACAGCTGTCAAATGGTTTTTGCACACTTCCACTGGGATTTTGGACCACTTCTCTTTTGCATAGATCTCCAGGCCCTTGAGGTTGGAAGGCTTCCTTGCCATCACTCTGGTCTTCAGATCTCTCCACAAATTCTCAACTGGATTCAGGTCTGGACTCTGGCTTGGCCACTCCAAAAAGATGAGTCTTCCGAGCATAGAATTGATGACCAAAAGGCGGCTTCTTTGCAAGGCGAACTTTTCTGTGCCTGTCTTGAAGTGGAGTCCTCCCTGGTCAATGTCCATGGAGGCGAGCCTTGTATAGTGTCCGTTGGAGTGTCTGCCTTGAAATGTTGTTACCCCAGCATTACTCTGAATATTCAGCATGGCTTTGCTGGATACTTGAATTCTTCCTAGCCTCCTGCACAACCAGTCTTTAATATTGCTTTGCACAGTGGCCACTGGTACTTGTAAACACCTTTGTAGTCTTTCCCTTTCCGATGAGCATTCACAGTGCGCAACTGGAGGTTCACAAGATCCTTGGTGTTAACCATGACTTGCAATTGACTAGAAACTGACTAGTAGACAACAGGTCTACCAGCTGTTCTGAATTTATAGTTGATTAGAATGATTAGATGAACATGCCAGAAGCTACCAGGAGCATTTAGAATGGAGCACAAGATTGCATCTCCTGAGAATTTTGCAATAAGGTTTGGGATATGAATAATTATGGGCATGGAACATTTAGTCAAAATGTTAAAAAAAAAAATGTCATTGATATCTCTAACACAATGTCTTTGCCCACTTTCTCATTCAACAAATAAAATTCCCCTAGGTGGGTTTGAATTATTTTGGTCTCAACTTGTAAATACAATTCAAATTATTATTTACATTTTTACAGTTTTGAAATCCAATAAAAACATTTATATTTAAAAACTGCAACCAATAAAATGACAATAGGTAAATACATATTATGAAATAGCTTTTAGAGGGCTTACTGTAAAGTTCTTGGTCAATCTCTCTTCGGTCCGTCGTGCTAATAACAAAAGTCTCGTTTGTCGACAGAGAAAACTCCTAAAATGAAAAGAAACGCCTGTCACTGCTTAATGTAACTGTTAACAAGGTTTATGACAGAGATGTCGTGCTACTGCGCGCGGTTAAATAACGCTGGTAAACAGAGCAGCTGTTTTACCTGTCTGAGAGCCCGCAGAAAGCCATTGTAATCCGTGTTCACGATGTCTAGCGTCCTCGCCGGCGTAGCGCTTCTGTCCGGGCGGCAGTCATAAACACAAACCGATTTTGATGGCTTTTTCAACCGGTCTCTCTCCGCTCCGCTCTCGGTCATGTTCTTTTCGTCACACATTACTGCGTAGGCAGCAACCTCTGATTCTTGCTCATAAAAACAAACCCGAACTCATCGCTTCGTCACTGACATGTTTATCTTAAGGTTTCGATTTGTTCTGTCATTCACCGGGCTAATATTTAGCATCAAATTCACGTGTAGCGGGTTAATATTTAAAGGAGGATATCAATTTAAAGATTTCGCGCCAGGAGCATCACCCAAATTCCTTCGTGCTGCAACATCGCACTTCTTCTTCTTTTGGCATTTCATGGCGAACAAACGATAGGTGCATTCCCGCCACCTATTGGGCTGGAGTGTAGTGATTCTTCTTCTTCTTCTTCTTCTTCTTCTTCTTCGTTTTTATTGGCGGCTCGCAATCACAAATTGAGCATTACCGCCATCTACTGAAGCAATGAATCAGAGACTTGAATTCCCTTTACCCAGTCTTATCAGAACTCAAGCTTTCGATGTTGCTGCTTGTTCAGCTCCTCCATCTACAGCCGAAGTCCCTCTAAGCCCAGAGAAATAGTAATAACATTAATAATAATCTATATTCTATGAATTAACTGAGTTCTATTTAAAAATTGTATTAATAGACTATCACCTCTTACTGGATTCAAAATCTCTTTTAACGTTACTTGCTGCTCACAATTTTTTTTGAAGTTCATTGATTAACTTACTTCTCTCCTCCATATATCTATTACACTGAATGAGTACATGTTCTACAGTTTCTCTAACTCCACACCAATCACACAGTCCTGTTGGATGCTTCCCTATTATGTTCAATGTTGAATTCAGCCCTGTATGTCCCAACCTTAGTCTTGAAAGAACACAATCTTCCTTTCTTCTCCCTCTTGAATTCCTTCCTTTACCTACCATTGGTTGTAATAAAGGTAGATGTCTGCCTCTTAACTCTTTATCCCAAAACAATTGCCAACTTGTATTTATCCCCTTTTTAATTATTGATTTAATTTCAGCTTTACTATACAGAATTTGCATATCTATATTCTCCTTTGTCATTACTTGTTTAGCTAATTGGTCTGCTTCTTCATTCCCTGCCACTCCTGAATGTGCCGGAACCCACAAAAACTGAACCGTCCTATTTATCTGTTGCAACATGTATAATAACTGAAGGATCTCCAAAACAATATCGTGTCTAGTTTCAGACTGTTGAGCTTCCAGACATAATAAAGCTGAACTTGAATCTGCACTTTCAGTCTTGGAATAACATACGCTACTCCCACCTGACCATTCTGTGGATTCTTAGATGCATCTGTAAAAACTTGAACATACTGTTCATAATTAATCCCAATATACTGTTTTGTCAATTCTGCCTCTAGTAACTTCTCTTTATCTTGTCTTTCTTCCAATAAGAATAAATCAACTTTTGGTTGTGGTAAAATCCATAAAGGTATCGTTGGTAGTATTACTGTTGAGATAACTCTGTACTCATTTAGTTGCATCTCCCGCACTAAATCTTCAATAATCCAACCAAAACTATGAACTTTCTTTTTTCCATGTTCCCAACAAGTGTCAAGTAACCCTTTTATTGGATGATTATCCTGTTGGCCTTTTAAGCTGACCCAATACGTCAAAAATCAATTGTTTCCTTCTTAGATGAACTGGCATTTCCCCCATCTCCACCTGTAACGCTGGGACTGGGGAGGAGGGATAAGCTCCACAACAAATTCTCAAAGCTTGTGATTGTATTCTTTCTAATTTTTCTAACTGTGATTTAGCTGCTGAGCCATATACCATACATCCATAGTCTAATATTGCTCTAACCATTGTTGAATAAATGGTTTTTAATGCCAATCTGTCAGCTCCCCACTCACATCCAGAAATACACCTCATTACATTCAAAATCTTTTTACATTTTCCCTCCATCTTACTTATGTGATTATTCCATGTAACCTTTGCATCAAACCACATACCTAAAATTTTTATCACTTTAACTTGTTCTAACTCTTTATTATATAATTTCAACTTTAAATCTATACTTCTCCTTTTATTTTGTAAAAAACAGAAAATGTAAAACCCCATTTAGAAGACCATTTTTCTACATTTATTAAAACTGTTTGCATTTCATTGACAATATACTCAACATTCCTACCTCTAATCCACAGAGCTCCATCATCTGCAAACAAAGATTTATTTATATTTTCCCCTATTGTTGCAAAAACATCATTAATCATAATTATAAATAAAAGAGGACTTATGACACTTCCTTGTGGAGTACCATTTTCAACTCTTCCCTCCCTTGAAATGTAATCTCCAACTTTGACTTTAATATTTCTTTCAATTAAAAACTCTTTAATCCAATTATATATTCTTCCACTTATTCCCATTTGATTTAATTTAATTAGCAAACCCTCTTTCCATAACATATCATAAGCTTTCTCAACATCAAAGAAAACTGCTATTACTGTTTCTTTATTGATAAAAGCTTTCCTAATATCTGATTCTAATTTGATAATTGAATCCATTGTTCCTCTTCCTCTTCTGAAACCACTTTGATATGGAGAGAAAAAGTTATTCTTCTCCATATTATACATCAACCGTTCAGTAATCATTTTTTCCATTACTTTACATAAGTGTGAAGTTAATGCTATTGGTCTATAATTTAGAGGGTTACTTGGATCTTTACCCGGTTTCTTAATAGGGATAATTAAAGCTTCTTTCCAACCCTGGGGTAAAACCCCTTCCTCCCATACCCTATTATAAAATTCCAGAATTATACTCAACGATTCATCACTTAACTTTTTTAACATAACATAGCTTATTTCGTCTTGTCCTGGAGTTGAAGCCTTAGTGTTTGTCAATGCTCGCTTTAGCTCTGGAATTGAAAACAGAGCATCTAATGGGCTATTTGTAGCTCTCTTTATTTCTCTTATGTATGGATGATCTATTAACATCTTCTCTCTCATATCCTTGCTTTCCTTCATGGACCATTGATGGAATTGGAAGAACTAAATAAATTAATGAATGAATGAATGAAAGTGAAAATATTATTATTAACAATAATAATAAAATAAATAAATAAATAATAAAAAATAATAAAGATAACGTATATATATGTGTGTGTGCGTGTGTGTGTGTGTGTGTGTGTGTGTGTGTGTGTGTGTGTGTGTGTGTGTGTGTGTGTGTGTGTGTGTGTGTGTGTGTGTGTGTAGGAAAGTGGGCAAATATATAGTTTGGAAACTGTACTATTTTGGGTTTTATGTTATTAATGCTACAAAAAATCTGTAATATTGTGAAATATTATTAAAATGTAAAATAACTGTTTTCTATTTGAATATATTTAAAAATGTAATTTATTCTCGTGATGCAAAGCTGAATTTTGAGCATCATTACTCCAGTCTTCAGTGTCACATGATCCTTGAGAAATCATTCATGCTGATTTGCTGCTCAAGAAACATTTATGATTATTATCTAAGTTGAAAGCAGTTGTGTAAAATTTTTTTGTAGGATTCTTTGATGAATAGAATGTTCTAAGAACAGTATTTATCTGAAAAAGAAAGCTTTTGTAACATTGTACTACCGTTCAAAAGTTTTGGGTTGGTAATATCTTTTTTTTTTTTTTGGAGGGGGTATTAATTTAAAGAAATTAATATTTATTCAGCAAGGATGCATTAAATTGATCAAGTGACAGTATAGATATTTATAATGTTGCAAAAGCTTTATATTTCAGATGAATGCTGTTCTTTTGAACTTTCTATTCATTAAATGAACCTGAACAAAAATTGTACACAACTGTTCTTGATCTCAATCCCTCTAGCGCCACCACCTGTCCAAAATTTGACTTATGTTTGTGCTAATAACTTTTGAACTGTAAGGTTTTGCACCACATGAGTAACTTTTAGATTTGTAGCCACACTGTAAAAAAAAATTTGTTCACTCAACTTACATTTTTTAGTTATCTTTTTGCTTTGACTCAGTTAAGTTTTATTAACTTAATCTACAAAGTATTTTCAACTTAAAAAGTTTAGTTGATATAGGTAAAATAGTTGACCCAACAACTTATTTCAAGTAACTTGTACTTGCAAAGTTTAGTTGAAATATGAAAACTTACATTTTCAAGTTATCTGTACTAAACTTTTTGTTCATTGAACTTAATTTGGTATATTTTCTCAACTTGTAATAGCTCATTCAACCAAATAAATAAACAAACACATTTTCCATATAAACATATTTTATATTTTATTGTCCCTTACAAATCAATACATGGACAACATTAACATATTCAAAGGATTAGAATAAAATAAAATAAAAACCAGAATGAAACAGAAAAATGAATTTTCTGAATATTTGTAAATACAAACTAAAAACTAGAATATAGAAATGAGAGAAATAAATTACAGACATTTTTTTTCTCAAATAAAACAAATAATGAATCTGTCAAATAAAATTCAATAATATTATTCACCCTTATGTCATCCAAAAACTGGCTTAAAGGGTTAGTTCGCCCAAAAATGAAAATTCTGTCATTAATGACTCACCCTAATGTCTTTCCAAACCCATAAGACCTCCGTTCATCTCCAGAACACAGTTTAAGATATTTTCGAGAGCTTTCTGTCCTTCCATTGAAAGTGTATGCACACTCTACAGTCCGTGTCCAGAAAGGTAAGAAGAAAGGTATGAAAAACATCATCAAAGTAGTCCATGTGACATCAGTGGGTTAGTTAGACTCTTTTGAAGCATCGGCAATACATTTTGACATATTGAATCCCGCTGCTGACGTAAGACGCTGTGGACTCGTGAACGCGGATTCAAACAAACGCGGAAGAGAAGACAATGCTGGATAAAGTCGTAGTTTTTGTTATTTTTGGACTAAAATGTATTGCCGATGCTTCAAAAGAGTCTAACTAACCCACTGATGTCACATGGACTACTTTGATGATGTTTTTCATACCTTTCTTCTTACCTTTCTGGACACGGACTGTAGAGTGTGCATACACTTTCAATGGAAGGACAGAAAGCTCTCGGACTAAATCGAAAATATCTTAAACTGTGTTCCGGAGATGAACGGAGGTCTTATGGGTTTGGAACGACATTAGGGTGAGTCATTAATGACAGAATTTTAATTTTTGGGTGAACTAACCCTTTAAAGGATCCATTCAAAGAAACCCTTTGAACGGAGGTCTTACGGGTGTCGAACGACATAAGGGTGAGTTTATGTCGTTCGACACCCGTAAGACCTCCGTTCATATTCGGAACACAAATGAAGATATTTTTGTTGAAAGCTGATGGCTGAGAAAGGCTTCAGATAGGCCTCCATTGGCATTCAGTACACTTATACTCCCAAGACCGATAAAAGGCACTTAAAATGTCGTTACAAAGTCCATCTCACCACAGTGACTCTACAATAATCTTACGATGCGACGACAATAGTTTTTGTGCGCAAAAAAAAAATCAAAATAACACCTTTATCCAGCTTGTTATTGCCTTCCGTGTGTGCCTCCAAGACGCATGCGCGAGAATATGACGTAGCGCCAGCGTTCGGGAATCCATGAAATGCACACTTTAGCCCCATTTTGAGAACTACGCCGAGACCTAAAGCACGATCAATGTAGAATCCAACAGCTTAGACACGCGCGTCTTCCTCTGCTTGTAAACAAATCGCTTCTGGGTCATGTGTCCGAACGCCAGATCTGCTCATATTCTCACGCATGCGTTGTGGAGGCACACACGGAAGGCAGTAACAAGTTGGATAAAGGTGTTATTTTGATTTTTTTTGCGCACAAAAACTATTGTCGTCGCATCGTAAGATTATTGTAGAGTCACTGTGGTGAGATGGACTTTGTAACGATGTTTTAAGTGCCTTTTATCCGTCTTGGGAGTATAAGTGTACTGAATGCCAATGGAGGCCTATCTGAAGCCTTTCTCAGCATCAGCTTTACACTAAAATATCTTCATTTGTGTCTGAAGATGAACGGAGGTCTTACGGGTCTCGAACGACATGAGGGTGAGTAATTAATGACAGAATTTTCATTTTTGGGTGAACTAACCCTTTAAGGTTTTCTTTTGTTGGAAGAAAAATTTTAATATGTTTAATGAAATCTGTGAGCTTTCTGTCCCTTCTTTAACAGCCTACGCAACTAGCACATTCAAGGTACTGAAAAGACATACTTAAAGTAATCTAAGTGATTTCAGTGGTTTAACCTCAGTTTTATTAAGCATTGTGAGTGTTTCATTGCATGTTAACAAGAGCATTACAGCACATACTTCTTGTGTGTACGCGAATGCAGACACTGTTGCATGTAAATATATAAACCACTGGAGTCACTTGGATTACTTTAAGATATTTTTTTACTATCTTTGCAGACCTTGAATGTGCTAGTTCCATAGACTGTCAAAGAAGGGACAGAAAGCTCACAGATTTCATTAAAAATATCTTCCTTTATAATTCAAGGATTAACAAAAACTTTTTTTTTCGGTAAACTAACACTTTTCACATTAATAATACCCCTTTAACTGTAAAATAACTTTAAAACGCATAACATCTTGAAAAAACAATGAAAATGGATGTCAGGCCATTGATGCAGAGAACTGTAAAATGCAAACACAGGCTCTTGGTAGAAAAACATAACACCTTACCTCCACAACATCTTCAATTCAACAGTGTATTTTTAAGGGAGTGCACTCTTGCACTGCAGGTATCGGCTCCAATGTCCATCAACAGCCTCTGAATCACCTCAAAAGTGTATCTGAGGTTTTTTGGGTAGTTTATGTTGAGAGCATAAAGCAATCCCATCATATTCATATACGCATTTGGTACGTCACCAAGTCCTCGCAGAACAACTGCTTCCTCGATGACAAGGGACACATCACTGGGGTTGCAGGGAATGGGATCCGTCACATCTTCCACCACTGTGATGATTCCAAGAGTCATGCCCCTGATCATGTTCCTCAGAATCTGTGTGCTGTATTAAAAAAATGACAAACTTCAAAATGTGCTTTCACATTCAAAGACTTAAACACAACATTAGTACACCAAATCTTAATTACCATAAGTCAACAAATCATATATTTTTGTATATTTTTCACACATTCTCCATCCACATACTTAGAAATAATACATTAACTTCAACTACTCAACGGCCTCCAGCGTGCCTCCTTACTTTCCACATACCTCACAGATCTTTATGAATTGTGATGGATTTTCACGCATGAACCATGGCAGGCCCTGCAGTACTGCAACCCTCTTTCGTTGATTTGATGCCTCCCCCTAAAGAAAAAAATGTTTACTTATAACTGTTGTTAGAAGTTGATTTACTGATCTGAGGCCTGTTTCATTGAAGCCAGTTTCAGTGTTTATTTAGTTTTAGTGTTTTTCCTTCGTTCTTCTTCAGGACACAAATTAAGATATTTTTGATGAAAGCAGAGAGCTTTCTGACCCAACTACGAACTACTACATTCAAGGCCCATAAAGGTACTAAGGACATCGTTAATTGAGTCCATGTGACACCAGTAGTTCAAGTGTAATGTTGTGAAGCCACAAGAATAATTTTTGTGCGCAAAGAAAACAAAAATAATGACTCTGTTCAAAAATGTTTGCTCTTCCATATCAGTCTCAGACACACAGATACAAGAGTGCCACAACGCATGTGTGTACATTCCTCTGCTTGTAAACAAGGTGCAGCACATCTGGGTTCTACTTCATTTTGTGGTACTCTTGTGAGCGCACGTCGTCTGACACGGAAAAGAAGAAATGGTTGAATAAAGTCAATATTTTTGTTTTATTTTCACACATACAGTATTCTTGTAGCTTCATTAAGTTAAGGTTGAACCACTGATGCCACACAGACTATTTTATAGATGTCCATAATACCTTTCTGGGCCTTGAAACTTGCTAATTACATTGCTGTCTATGAAGGGTCTGAAAGGTTGTGGATTTCAATCCAAATATCTTAATTTGTGTTCCGAAAAAGGTCTTGCAGGTTTGGAACGACATGAGAGTGAGTAATTATTGGCAGAACATTAATTTTTGGATGAACTATTCCTTTAAACTGATAGAATTAAGTCAAATACTATACACTGTGAATAAATGGAGGAATTTTGCATATTCATAGTACTGTACACTAAATGAAGCAAGGGTATAAAAAGTTACAATCAAGCTACAATATTTTAAATGATTAGATCACTTTAAAATGAAGATTACCTCATGATTTACTCGTCATGAAGATAATCTATGTTTACTGTATCTGTCCCTATTAAATAAACTATAAATAAATAAATAAATAAGTCATCCTAGGGGTATATGACATTTTTCTTTCAGACGAACACAATCAGAGTTATATAAATAAACACTCTGATGCTTACAAGCTTTATAATGGCAGTGAACTGCAACCAACAGTTATAAGCTCATAAAAGTGCTCCACACGGCTCGGGGGTTAATAAAGGCCTTCTAAAGCAAAGCGATGCGTTTGTATAATTAATTCTACTTGCACATACAACTTATGCAATTTGTGACGTCGGAAGTAGCGTAGTGCGTTATGGCGTAGACTAAATTTCAGCAGTATGTCGCATTACTCGCATAAGTTGCGCTTTAGACTTAAGTCAAATCCATATGTTTGTTTGGCCGGAAGCTAGTTATTAAATATGGATATTTTTCTTATACAAAACTCATCGCTTTGCTTCTGAATGCCTTTATTAACCCACCAGAGCCGTGTGGAGCAGTTGATGGATGTATTTACTTTTTTAAGCTTATAACTGATGGTTGTAATTAACTGCCATTATAAAGTCCGGAAGCATCAGGGTGTTTTTTAATACAACTCTGATTGTGTTCGTCTGAAAGAAGATTGTCATATACACCTAGGATGACTTGAGGGTGAGTAAATGGGGGAAAATCATGGGGCAATATTCATTTTTGGGTGAACTAATCCTTTGAATACTTCTGCATTAACAAATTAACTTCAATATTTGCAACAAAAATTATGCTGGACAAATTATACAGTTCAACGTGAATGCCGCAGCACAGAGTCGGACAGATTGTTTATGGTTCCTGGCCAAATGTTTTTTTTTTAGCAAACTCAGTTCTAAATGAATACACACAGTCTTTATAGATGCAGGGAAGTGGACAATTACTTGCGTGATGGCAGTGCTTCACCTTGTAGTGCCTTATGAAAATGCGTTGATTGGTTGTTGTGAAATGGCAGAACTTGCAGCTCCACTTCATTGGTCGAGCTTGCGGCACTGCCTTAAGTAATTCTATGAAGAAAAGAAAAATTATGTCAACCAACATTTAATAAACAGAGTACACAAATCAAGATTAGAGTAATAGAACTACAGTAATAGTGTCTCACAAAATTTCTTGATATATATTTATTGACATGTATTTATAAAATCAAAAATGTAATGTTACAGAGCTGTTTTATTTCCTCTAAACGATCATATTAAACTGCATTTGAGTGTGAGGAATGTTAGTTTTTTTACTGTTAGCTTGGTGGCTGTCTGAGACACTTGCACTAAGATAGATCAACATTAGAATTTATTAATAAAAGCTATACTTTTCTATCCATCCTAAATTGTAGAGGTGAATATGACCAAAACCTTATTTCACGGTAAGAGACATTTATTTGTTTTAATAATATGATTGACAGGCCAGTTTAACGGTGAAAGGATGGACCAGATGGATCTAAACAACAGAGCTGTCCATTAAAGATGCAGTTATAACGTATATCCCAAAGCTTGACTACTTGTACACAGAAGCGTTCATAAGAGTACATGATTTTAGGGAACAATGTAGTTTGGCGAAACACAGACACGTAAGCATTTCACCATAGTTTTTGGGAAAACACGGTGAAACTAGACAGCTGAACAACTGTTCAGTTATGGAGCATTCCGGTTTGAACACCGGAGGATTCGTGATAATCCTGCCGCACCACTCAGTTTCACATTAAATTACATTATATTTGTCAGCTCGTTGATATCATACTCACGCGTCGAAGCTGCTTTGCCTGTATGGTGATTTATGTTAGACTCGCTGATTTGGCGGAAAGAACTTGAACACGACAGTGATTATGAACGCGCGTTGTGCCATTCATCCCTATCACGTATTTCTCAAAAAAAAAAAAACTGAATTCGGTGTCATTTGAATAACGTTAAATAAAAAATTTGGGGGATCGAAATATCCTCCGAATAAAATTTTAACGTCTAGCCACGTGCCTATTTGGCATCTAAATGAAATAATGTTGCATGATAAATAAAAGGAAAACAAGTAATAATTGACTAGTTTTATAGATTTTAACAATAGTTTGCTAACTATCAACTACATAAATGGCCAAACTGGGTTAGAAACGGTCAAAAGTGATAGTTAATAGTTAAGCTTAGATAGCTTCTTAATATAGAAACGTTGATATGTAAACAATACATGGATGGTTACTTCATATATGTAATTTTACAAGTTATTACACCAATATGAACGAATATTTACTTACCAGATTTGATGATGATGATGGGAGGATTATATCATCTGCTGATAAACTCGATCTTGCATGGATGAACGAGACCTGTTTCCCGCTTCACGTGATCTCGCGATAAATAATGAGAACTTATAAACTAACTTACTTAGCATACTTACTTATGTTCTTAAGTTGAGGTGACACATACTCTAGTTAAGTCAACTTACAGACTAGTTGAGACCGTGAAAACGTAACATGTTAAGTTGAACTAACAAATTCAGAAACTGCAAGTTGTATTAACTTACAAAATTACGTTGAAATAACTAAAATGCGGAATTATTTTTTACAGTGCACTTATGAATATTTTAACATTGTTAAGCTTGTATCATTGAACTAAAGCCTTGTGAAAGTGCTGCAGGGTTGCTAATTGCACAGATCTCACCATGTTTCTAACCCTAGAGCATTGTGTGTTTTGTGGAAGAAAGATGAAGGTTTACATGCATTAATTCATGCATGTCAAAAACATAAACATTTCTCATGGTGTTTTAATGTCTGGTTGAATGAGAATAGGGAATGGCAAAATAATCACAACTGAAACTTTATTATGCCACCACAGATCCATTTTACAATTCATATTTACATGTTTACATTATTGCAGTGCAGATAAAGTCATGTTTGCATTACTGCGGTGCTGTAATGCAATGTAAAAACGTAATTTATATTTACATGTTTGCATTATCTACATGTATGAATGAATGCAAATTCTTCCGTCCACAATTTCTCCTCTAAATATTATTTTAATAAATATTGTGCTGTTCTTTTGTATTGTTGTGAAGAGTGTGAATGCACCGAGGAATAGCCAAGGATATAAAACCTGTGGGGATAAATGAAGTCTGTCACTAGTGTTTACACTTCAGTATGCCAATGCTTTTATTAAGGTCATTGCAAATAAGGTGTAATAGCCCCTTTCACACAACGAGACAGTAAAAATATGTTTAATTCATATATCGCCTTTCCTAGGCTCAAGGGCGCTTTACAAGCAGTAACAGACAGTCGATTCACATAATCATAAACAGTCATTTCGTATAGTTAATAATCATTTAGATGGACGGTATTTGCCCAGTCCGGGAAAAGATAAGAGACGCAGTTGCAAATCATAGTACAATTGTGAACTGGAAACAGAGATACAGCACATAATTATTAAGTAAACAAAATCAGAAACCCAACAGTTGTTCTTACTAAGACTTTTTTAGTAAACTTTACTTAATGTCCAATAATTTGTTGACCTTACTTAAAACAAGTAAGTAATCTGAACTATTTGCATGCTATGCCTTCGTTACTTAGAAAACTCAAGTAAACATTACTTGACTGGTTTGAGTACCATTTGGCCAAAGCAAAAAAACAAGCAGGTGGACGGGCAGACGGGCAAAGTGTTTTTGAGGCGGGGCAATTTTTCCTAGACTTATCACTCATTTCCTCCACTTCTTCTCACCATAATTGTGATTAGTGTTCCCTTTGGTTGGACACTTGGAACTTCGTTCATATTATAGTAATTAACTTCCTATTAATGTAGCAATGCAACAAGAAATTGATTTCAAAACAAGGGAAGTAATTAATATATATATATATATATATATATATATATATATATATATATATATATATATATATATATATATATATATATGTATGTATGTATGTATGTGTATATTAATGATATAGAACATAACTATTTTTCATGTCAAATAATGACCTTTTAACTTTTTATTTGCTAATATTTATGGCATAACCTTTTAATTGAGTTGATATAATCCCTCTATATTTGTCACAATATTATTTGACAATGCTCGAGTGTGTCACACACACACTTCAACATTCAGCATGCAAAACACAACAATGGTAACAAGGATTTTTTTTATTTATTTTTTTATTTTTTATTATTAATACGACCTTTACTATTTTACTTGCTGTCATTATTGGGGTTATACTGACAAAAGACAAATAGTAAAATAAAGGCAAACATAGTAAAACGAAGCAATTAATTTATTCATGCCACAGTGCACTCTGGGAGTACACTTCCTCAGATCCCAGATAGAATTAAGTTGACAAAACTTAAACGGTTTAAGTAAGAACAACTTAATGCAATTAAGTAATGCTTACTTAAAACTTAATTGAATTAAGGCAACAAGTTTGCACAAGTTAATTAAGTAAACTGAACTAATTAGTTTTTAGAGTGTACAATACAACATAAATATTGAGAGAAAAACAGCTGGTAGCATAGGGTAAGGAGTACATTATGCCTAATAGTATTGGGTGAACAAGTAGGTTTTGAGTTGTGAGAGTGAGGTTACAGTCATAGAGCCAGTGCACTGAAAAAAATGGTGTGTTGGATTTACATGATTTTATCATGTACATCGGTTCCACATGATTCAATTAAGTTAAACAAACATAATTTGTTCACATAAATTCAACATAATGGAATTAAGTCATTTTTAAGTAACTGAATTGAGTAGTCTCACAATGATTTTAATATGGCTCCCTAACAACAGTGGTGCACACGGGGGCTTGAGACTCTGCCTCTTAAACAAAACACATGTTTAATTTTGTATATTTTTGTTGTCACTTGACTGATCTATATTACAGTACTCAGTAGCTTTCATTATATTTGCCAGCAATAGCACATCATATATGTGCTAAGTGTGAAATGCTCTTTAATGCCATGTGTTGAGTCAGTCCACAAACTAAGCAATCGCTCCGCTCTTCTCCACTATGGTAACCCAGTGTAATTTAAATGGTTCGAATAATTCAAACATAATTAAACATTGAACACTAATAAACAATATAAAGTCTCCCCCTTTTTCTCATTTTGCCCAAAAACACATAAAATAACACTTAATTTCAACAATTTTACTCTAGTCGTCAAGTCCCGAGCAAAGCATGCTGGGAACTACAGTTTCAGCAAAAATCATTTTCGAGTACTTAATTGGTTCACATTCACCCCAAATAATTTAATCTAGTAGATTGCACATTTTAGAGAATTACATTAATCGAAAGCAATGAAATCATGTTTAGAAGAGAAACACAAATTTGTTGCGTAGATCACAAATAATACGATTAAGTAAATTGGACAACATGTGTTTTCCTGTTTTTTCAGTGTGGTAGAGAGTTCCATAGTTTAGGTGCAATGACGGAAAAAGACCTGCTGCCCATTGATGACAAGCAAAATCTGGTTACAGTAAGAAGTTCACAACCAGAAGATCGAAGAGATCGAGGCAGAACATAAGGAGACATAGGTAAGGAGGTAAGGAAAGTAATGTTTGGCAAAAGTAAGTAAGTAAGTAAATGTTATTTTATTTATATTTAAATTCAGCTTTACACTGACCGGGGCTAAAATGCTGATCATAAAATAAAATAATAATAATAATAATAATAATAATAATAATAATAAAATAGAGTAAGAAAAACAAGACAACAGTCATTTTACAATCAGGAAAGGCTAAAAAGTAAAGATGTGTCTTAAAGGGATAGTTCACCCAAAAATGAAAAGTCTGTCATCATTTACTCACCCTCAAGTTGTTTCAAACCTGTATGATTTTCTTTGTTCTGCTGAACACAAAAGAAGATATTTAGAAGAATGTTTGTAACCAAGCAGATAGAGCAACCATTAACTACCATAGTAGGGTAAAAAATATGGTAGGCAATGGTTGCTCTATCTGCTTTGTTACAAACTTTTTTCAAAATATCTTCTTATGTGTTCAGCAGATCAAAGAAACTCATACAGGTTTGAAGCAACTTGAGGGTGAGTAAATGATGACAGAATTTTCATTTTTGGGTGAACTATCCCTTTAAGTCTAGATTTTAAAACAGAAACAGAAGCACTCAATGTCAGGTGGCAACTGATTCTATGATCGTGGAGCAGCAACTGCAAAGGCTCTGTCACCTTTCATTTTAAGTCGTGACCGTGGGACATATAAGAGAGCTTTATTGGCAGATCTGAGGGACTTAGGAGCAGAATTCAAATGAACAAGATTAGGGATGTAAGATGGGGCTTGTCCGTTAAGAGCTTTAAAAACAATCAGCACATTTTTTTATTGAATTATAAAATAAACAGGAAGTCTTGAAAGGAAAGAGTCGATTTAAGTCTGGAAATGATTCTCAATTGATAGAAACAGTTTTTAACAACTGAGCTAATTTTTTTTTTTTCAAGACAAAGCTCAGAATCAAAGATAACACCTTTTTGCATGTGACTTAACATATGGAGTGAGATTGTCTAAGTAGAGTTTCTGGTTTTGGAGGGACCAAAGATAATCACCTGTTTTCTCATTGTTAAGATGGAGGAAATTATTTGCCATCCATAAAAGTGCATCCATTCATTATAAAAGTAATCCACACGGCTCCGGGGGTTAATAAAGCGTATTTCTTCTTCCTTCTGAAGCAAATTTATTGGTTTGTGAAAGAAAAATATCCATAGGCCTATTTAAAACTTTACAAACAATGTAATCTCTAACTGTTGTACGTGCGTTCACGAAAGACTGGTGTTCCAGCGTATGAGACATATATAGACATAGGCCTATAGGCTACGCTCTGGTGAGAATATAGTTAAAAAAAGTTAAAAAATGATGACTTAGTATCTAATTAGTATTAATAATTTTAAGGCCTGGTTTTACAGACAGGGCTTATATTAAGCCAGGATTATGCTTTAGTTCAATTAGGACATTTAAGTAGCTTTTATAAATGTGCCCTAGAAAAAAACATTAGGCCTACTGGTGTGCATCTTGAGACAAAACAATGGCACTGCTATGTCAGTGCATGCTGCTTTCATTTAAAACAGCTCAAAAATACATTTTAGTCTATGACTAGTTACTGTGAAACTGGGGGAATGTCATAATTTTTACTAAATGAATTTGACGTTGATGCTCCACACTAGTCCAGCCGGTGGCGGTAATGCACCAAAAGCAAGCTTGCCAACCGCGGACCGCCATTAAACATTAAAAGAAGAAGCAGCAGCATTTATGCTGAGATGAAACGGGGTGACACCAAACAGTTTGAATAATTTCGACGGTCATTATACCACTATTTTGTAAATGTCTATTCTGTGTGGTAACTCTTGGGGCTGGCTGCTGGACTCTTGCACTCACATAGATGAGGGTTTGCAGCGCTGTGTGTGTTATAGTGCTGGGCTTGAAAAGCCGACGTACTTCAAATACTGTTTCAAGAGGGAATATTTTAGTATATTGAAGCCCCACGTTCAAATTCAACAGAACACAGATATCTTGACAAGCAGTATTCCTGCAAAACATAGCAATGGTGAAGGTGCAAAGATTGATCTACAAATACGAAAGGTATGCAAAGGACAAAGCAAGACCGCCATAGTTTTTGTTGCTGTTATTGTTTTAATTGATAAACTGTGTTTGATTATAAGGTCTCTGGAGATTTCTGTATGATTAGTTACAGTTTGTTTTTATTTGCAGAAACGAAAGAGAAAGCAGCGTGATCTCAATACAGGGGAGTTAGATGCCCATATTTATCATGACAAGGTGACAATGCTTTATTTATTTCTTAAATTAGCCCGTGTCAATAAAACGTGAAGGAATCCGTACAGAATTCTATTGGCATTTCATAACAATGTCATCATTTGGAACTAACCCTAATGGATACAATTAGGATCCGATGGCAATGTTGTTTTATTTTTTTAATTTTGTTTCAAGGGTCTTTTGAATATTTTCTAATGTTTGTCAGTTATGCAATTTACCTGGCTTAAGTTTACTCAGAGTAAGGTGTTCCTCAAGGTTCGGTACTCGGTCCACTTCTCTTTCTAATTTAAGATTATTTAGCAATGTGGCTTAAAGGGTTAGTTCACTCAACTGAAAATTCCTTCATTATTTACTCACCCTCATGTCATTCCAAACCCAGAAGACATTCATTCATCTTCGGAACACAAATTAAGATCTTTTTCATGAAGTTGGAGAGCTTTCTGTCCCTCCACTGACTGTCTACGCAACTACCACTTTCACGCCAGAGAAAAGTAGTACAGACATAAAAGTAATCCACGTGATTTCAGTGGTTTAACCTCAATTTTATGAAGCGAAGCGAGTGCTTTGTGCAAAAAAACATAATTTGCGTGTTGAGATTAATATTTTGTAAATAAAGTGGGACAGAGTGGGAGAAACCGAACCTAGCCTAATGAAACGTATTTTTGCGGCAAAAAACATAGAAAATAATGTTTTGTTTTTATCCTATTGTTTACTATATTTATTTGCTGGGTCAGTGTCATTGTGGGTTTAGGTTATTTGCTGTTGTAGGCCGTAAGGACATTTGAAATAGCAGAAATCATTTAGCGAAGTTATATGGAATTGTAAAGCTGTCAAGACCTGCCTGGAACTACTTTAGCCGTGCGTTTCCCTGAAATTAATTGCACACCTTAGAATGTTCATCAACCAATCAGATTCAAGCATTCAACACCCCTGTAGTATTATAATGATGCCTTTACTACCTTATTGGGACTTGAAAGTGGTAGTTGTTAAAAAAGTTTTTTACGGGTTTGGAATGACATGAGGGTGTTTTTATTTTTGGGTGAACTAACCCTTTAAATTTCCTGTTACCACACTTAGTTTTATAAACAACTGCGTTAATGATCCGAAAATCTGACTTTTTGAAACATTTAATAACATTGGATTCCTTGCTCAGTTTTGAAGCCCATATTAACCACCTCATCAGGTCCAATTTTTTCATCTACGTCATATTTCTTGTCTTGTTTTATAAATGTTGTAAATCTTTCATGTACTCTGTGCATACTAAAATGGATCTTTTAGGACTGATTCCAAATTATTTTAGAAATTCCAATAGAATTCCATCAGGATTTTCCTCTCACACACACTCTTTCTGTGCATGCCTAGTTTTTAATTTTTTTTCCCCTCAGATCAGGTCAGTGGTTCTGGAGGGCTCTCAGTCTCTTCTGGAAGCTGGTCGTCAATGTGGATTCTTGACCGAAGCTTTGACCACACCGCCCTCTGAATCCCTGCCAACACACGAGTGCCAGCTAGCTGCCTTATGTGACATGGCCAAACAGCTCCCATTAACGGACGAGTCTGTGGTGGCACCAGTGCAGACGCTGAACAGAGATGGACTGGATCCACCGCTTGAC
This sequence comes from Gobio gobio, assembly GCF_949357685.1. Lineage (NCBI taxonomy): Eukaryota > Metazoa > Chordata > Actinopteri > Cypriniformes > Gobionidae > Gobio > Gobio gobio. The sequence continues at coordinate 13,812,077 of NC_137098.1, read as the reverse complement.
CTATTCTCATACATCACTGAAAACCCATTTGACTGCGCTTATGAGGTCACGCTGATGAGGGAGAAGTATCTATTGCCCCCCCGCAGCCGATTCCTGTTGTCTGACATCACACGTATGCATCCACTTGTCAACAGTGAGTTTTAATTTACTATGCTATTACAGAAATTGGTTTATTTTTATTTTTTTATGTAGAGCAGCTAAATGCCTTAAAGCTTTCAAGACCAGTATTGTTTTTAGTATTATTTATATATTATTATATTTATTAATATTTTGAATTTGCTTTAATATTTAGAAAATTCCAATTTTAGAATACAAATTCCATTTGTTAACATTAGTTAATTACATTAGTTAACATAACTAACAATAATAAATAAATAAAAATTCTAAAACATTTCTTAATCTTGAGTAATATTAAATGTAACATTTACTAATGTATTATTAAAAGTAGTCTCCCTGTAGTCAATAATTGTATCTCTTAAAACTCATCTTTGATCACCAAAATGACATTTAAAAAAAAAAATTCCTGTGAAAATTTTTTATTTGTGCCTTAAAATGGCTTGAATGTAACCCTACACCCTTGCTTCATGTAGTATACACAAATTCATGAATATGTAAATTAGCCCCGCCTCCACACACACACCACAGCTCAGAATACCTTGAGTCTTTATCGCGTTGGCGATAAACGCACACGAAAATCGTCCCGGTGTGAACAGGCCTTTACTATAGTAATCCCTGAACAATGGTATCGCTCTTTACAACATCAGACACATAACAGTTAGCTTTTTGCTTGAGTACGTTAGCAAACAGCTAATAATGTGTTGCTAATGTTACACAAACCATGTTCCAGTTCACCAGTCTGCCTTCTAAAAATCAGCATCCTTAAGGCCTGTTCACACCGGGACGATTTTCGTGCGCGTTTATCGCTGACGTTCAACGCCTTGTGACTAAACAAAGGGCACCAATGTGAGTGTACACACACACTGGCAAAACGCCAGGCGTAAAAGCGTCATTTAAAAAAAAAAACACCTCGGGTTCGTCTTTTTATTTTGACGCGGCGCATTAAAAAATGGCCAACCAATGAGATCAGCACTTTTGTTCACGTGCCTGGAGCTGCTGAAATGACAGTAAAACACGACTTGGTGGCACTCAAGCACAAAACGGTCTTTCCGAGCACACATTGATACGATGAAGAAGTAGTAAGTAGACAAAGAAGAAGATGAGCGGCTAATGCTGCTTGCCAGTTAGCAAAAAGTGTGTGAATGGTTTTGGCCATAGACATATATCTATGGTTTTGGCAAGCACGTAAATACTGTCTCTCTTCTTCTGTGTGACAAGCGAGTGTCAGAAGCGTAAGTGCCGCAGCACCACTTTGTGTACCGGGAGCGCCATCTCCTGAATTTGCACGTTCACTCGGTGCATCGCCAGTGAAAATCGCTTGGGTGTGAACACTCAAGACGCGCCGAAAAATGCTGGCGATAAGCACATGCAATATTCGTCCTGGTGTGTACAGGCCTTTAGAAACGCTTTGAACAACTAAAGGCCTGTTCACACCGGGACGATTTTCGCACACGTTTATCGCCAACGTTTAACGTCTCGTGACTAAACAAAGGGTGCCAATGTGAGTGTGCACACCAACGCGCAAAACGGCAGGCGTAAAAGCGTCATTTAAAAAAAAAAAATGCCTCGGGTTCGTTTTTTTTTTGACGTGGCACGTTAAAAACTGGCCAACCAATGAGATCAGCACTTTTATTCACGTGCCTGGAGCTGCTGAAGTGACAGTAAAACACGACTTGGTGGCGCTCAAGCACAAAACGGTCTTGCCGAGCACACATTGATACGATGAAGAAGTAGTAAGTAGACAAAGAAGAAGATGAGCGGCTAATGCTGCTTGCCAGTTAGCAAAAAGTGTGTGAATGGTTTTGGCCATAGACATAATATATCTATGGTTTTGGCAAGCACGTAAATACTGTCTCTCTTCTTCTGTGTGACAAGCGAGTGTCAGAAGCGTAAGTGCCGCAGCACCACCTTGTGTACCGGGAGCGCCATCTACTGAAGGTGCACGTTTACTCGGTGCATCATCAGTGAAAATCGCTTGGGTGTGAACACTCAAGACGCGCCGAAAAACGCTGGCGATAAGCGCGCGCGAAAATGCGTCCCGGTGTGTACAGAATGTCAATGGCGAAAGGCATATAGTTCATCATAATATACAACATATACATAAGTCATAATCATATACATAAATATACCGGGATAATTTGGCTTCTCTTGAGACTCCCCTGCTTCAGAGAATAGATAATGATATGCTAAAGCTCGCCCACATGTTGACGTGATTGGTTACAAGGTAGTCTTTGGTTCACTGCAGTTTTAAGGACTTAAGTTTTAAAAACTCAGCAATGGTGTTGACTTATGAATTTGCACACGGTTTGTCTATAATATTAAAAACACCACATAGACATATAAACAACATTAAAGAGCACCTATTATGGCATTTAAAATGTTTCAAATATTGTTTTAGAAGACCCCAACAACAGTTTTGCATGCATGCAATGACAAAAAAGACTTTAGTTTTCTTATATGCATTTATTTTTACCTGTTTTGACAGCGATTCTCAAATGATTCCTTTAGTGATTCACTTTTCAAAACCCCACCTTTACGTGACGCTAATCTGCGGTGATTGGTCCGATGACCCAGTCAGTTGTGATTGGTATAGTCTGTGCAGATATTTTCGGAAACGGAACGCCCATCACCATAAATGGTTTTCGGAACCTCTTAACCGGATTGAGGGCGCATTCGCCCTTTATTTGTTTAAATTAGCTCAAATGACTCTCAGATGTAAGTAATTACCATGTCAATCTATACATCATTTAAAAGATCTAAGAGTCAAGCTTCCATTTTTTACCTCTGTTTTATTCTCAAAGTCTTATAGTGACAGTAATTTGTTTATGTGTCAGGAGTTATGAATATGAAAACCGTGTCGGTACCGTTTGATTGTAATATGAGCCTCAGCTGATCTCATTCATAAAAAAACTCCTCTATTCTCCTCACGAAGACTCGCGACAAATCAACATCCCTCAGGGCTTTTAGTTCAAAAGTGTGCAGATAAGGAGAAATATTGATAGATTCTCATATGTCTGTGTCAAATTTCTAAACAGAGGAGTATTTTTTATTCAATACTTCCTCAAAATGCGCAGATGTCTCTTATGTGTTGTTTTCAATTCATACTGGCAGCCGGAGGGCGCTCTGTGCACATGTAGTCCATATATGGTACAGACAGACGAAGAAGATACCATGTGCCATAATAGAAGTCCATAATAAAAGCTTCCTGAGATCGCGAAACATGCAAATAGAGACATTTGAAGACTAATAAACACACAATCGCGACGGTGTATGGTTTGTCTTC